>NW_006440638.1:4542750-4563470 GCF_000325575.1 Pteropus alecto | reverse complement strand
CTTCCTCCTCCTCTCTTATTTATTTATTTGTTTGTTTGTTTGTTTAATGGTGACATTGGTTAGCAAAATCCAGTAAGTTTCAGCTGCACATTTTAACAGTAAGACATATATATATTTACATTGTGTGTTCACCTCCCATTGTTAGATTTCTTTCTGTCATCACATATTTGACTCCTTTTACCAAATCTACCAGCCCTTTCCCCCGCTTCCCCATACCTTCTGGTAACCACTAGTCTATTGTCCATATCCATGAGTCTCTGTGCTGTTCGTTTGTTGCTTTGATATCCCACATATAAGTGATATCTTATGATTTCAACTTTTTCTGTCTGGCTTATTTCGCTTAGCATGATTATCTCAAGGTCCATCCATGTTGTCGCAAATGACAGTATTTCATCTCTTCTTATGGCTGAGTAATATTCTATTGTGTATATATATACCACAGCTTCTTTAGCCAATCATCTGTCGTAGGACACTTCAGTTGCTTCCATGTCCTGGCCACCGTGAATAATACTGCTATGAACATCGGTGTGCAAATATCTTTTTTGATATGAGTTTTCAAGTCTTTGAAGTAAATACGCAGTAGAGGGATTGTTGGATCATATGGTAGAGATGAGGATTAGAAAAGAGAGAAGAAAAAAACTAAGGATTGTCCTCTCTTTTCTAACCCTCATCTCTCCCCAGCTCTCACATCTGCTTCTGTCATTACATCAACTTCTCTAATTCTCATCCTTCTGTCTTCTTATAAGAAGCTTTGTGATCACATTGGGCTCTCATATGGATAATCTAGGATAATATTTCCATCTCAAAATCCTTAATTTAGTTACATCTGTACAATCCTTTTTTAGCGTGCAAAGTAATGTATTTCCAAGTTTTGGAATTTAGGATGTGGACATTTTTGGGTGCTATTATTCTACCTGACACACATATGTAAAAGGAAACATGTTAATGAAAAAAATTAATTATGGTCTCTAAATTTTCACATTTTGAATCTACTTTAAAAAAATATTTATTTATAGAAATAGATGACACTTATTAAGAAAGTATAAAAATCAAATATATAGAGTTCAATAAAATATTGCAAAGTGAAAACATGAAGCAAGACAGAAATAGAGTATTGCCAACACCATTTATTGAAGAGACTTTCCTTTATCTATTGTATGTCCTTAGCTCCTCTGTCATAAATTAGTTGGCTATACATATTTGGGTTTATTTTGGAAATCTCAATTCTGTTCCATTGGTCTGTGTGTCTGTTTTTCTGCCAGTATCATATGGTTTGGATTACTATAGCTTTGTAGTATATTTTGAAATCAGGGGTTGTGATACCTCTGGCTCTATTCTTCTTTTCTCAGGACTGTTTTGACTCTTTGGGGTCTTTTGTAATTCCATGTAAATTTTAAGATTTTTAAATTCTATTTCTGTGAAAAATGCCACTGAGATTTTGATAGGGATTGTACTAAATCTGTAGATTGCTTCATGAATTATGGACATTTTAACAGTGTTAATTCTTTGAACTCATGACCACAAAATATATTTTCATATCTTTGTGTCTTCTTCAATTTCTTTCAAAAATGTCTTATACTTTTAAGTGTACGGGTCTTTCACTTCCTTTGTTAAGTTTATTCTTAGGTATCTTATTTTTTGTTGTTGTGATTCCAAATGCAATATTCTTCATTTCTCTTTCTGATAGTTCATTGAGAAAACTGGACAGCCACATGTAAAGGAGTTAAACTAGCCCACTATCTTATATCATAAACAAATATTAACTAAAAATTACATATTTAATGCAAGACCTGAAACAATAAAATACGTACAAGAAAACACAGGCACTAAGCTTCTGGACATCAGTCTTAGGGGTGTTTTGGTGACTTTGATTTTAAAGGTAAAGGGAAAAAAAAAGTAAACAAATGGGACTGCATCAAACTAAATAGCTTTCGCACAGAAACACAACAAAACAAACAAGAACATCAACAAAACAAAAAGGTAACCAACCTAATGGGAGATAATGTTTGCAAATAGTATTTCTGACAAGGGGTTTCTATCCAAAATACGTAAAATAACTCAAACAACTCAACAGTAAAAAAATCAAACAACCTGATTAGGAAATGGACAGAGAATGTTAATAGACTTTTTTCTAAGGAAGACATACAGATAGTCAATAGGCACATGAAAAATGTTCAACATTATTAATCATTAAGGAAATACAAATTAAAACCACAATGAGATATCACCTCACACATGTCAAAATGGTTATTATCAAAAAGGCAAGAAATATCATGTGTTAGAGAGCATGCGGAGAAAAGGGAACCCTCATACACCGCTGGTGGGAACGTAGTTTGGTACAGCCACTATGGAAAACAGTAAGGAGATTTTTCAAAAAATTAAGAATAGAACTCCCATACTATCCAGCAATTCCTCTTCTGGGTCCTTATCCAAAGAATATGAAAACACTAATTTGAAAAGATATAAGTATCCCTGTGTTCATTACAGCATTGTTTATAATAGGCATGATGTGGAAAAAAACATATATATATATTTTTTTTTCTTCATATATATATTTCATTATATATATATATGATGAAATGGAATATTTCTTTAAAAAGATGAAATATTGCCATTTGTGACAGCATGGATGGATTTTGACAGAATTATGCTAAGTGAAATAAGATAGCTGGAAAAGGATAAACACCATATAATTTCATTCACAAGTGGAATATTAAACAAACAAACAAACAAAACAAAACCACACTCATAGATATGGACAACAAATTGGTGGTTACCAGAAGCAAATAGAAGTGAGGGGAAAGTGAAACAGGTAAAGGGTGTCAAATATGTAGATGGCAGTGATAGATAGAAATTAGATTTTTTTGGTGGTGAACAAGCTATAGTATATACAAATATTGAATTATATTGTTACATAATGTTATTTATCAACATTACTTCAATAAACAAAAATAGAATATTGCTTGTACTCAAGAAGCTTAGGCCGTCTCATGCCACCTCTGGATCTCTCCTCCCTTTGTCCATTTCAAAAGTAACCATTCTCATAACCTGGTTTTTCTGTTTTTTCTATTTTGAACTTTATACAAATTGAATGATATAGCAAGGCTCTGTGTGTAGCTTGTTGTGCTTAATATTATACTTTTAAAATTAATACATTGTATTGTAAGGACTGTAGTTAATTTATTTTTATCATTGTACAGTTTTCCATTGATAGAATATACCACAATTTATTTATCCATTCTGTAGTTGTTGAAATTTTCATTGTTTGCAGTTTGAGAATATTCTAAATAATGCTTTTTTGAATAATCAATGACCTATGTCTCTGCCATCACATGTCTCTTGGGTCATATGCATATGTGTTTCCATTAGATATATACTTAGGAGTGAAATAGCATAGTTATTGGACATGTGTATATTCAATTGAGGTGACACCACAAAGCTAATTTCCACAGTTATTAAATTACTTCATACTCTCATGAATAGTAAAATTAGATTTCTAGTTGCTTGATGTTTTTTGCCAATAGTTTAATTATTTGTCTTTTTTACTTTAGACATTCTTGTGTATGTATACTAGTATTTCACATTAAATTAGTTTTATACTTTAATTGGCATTTTCTTGATTACTAATTAGGTTGAACATTTAAGCATATTTTCATAATATTTATTGGCTTTTGGATATCTTCTTTTGTAAAGTATCTCCTTAAGTATTTTGCTTATTTTTCTTTTTGATTGCCTGTCTTTTATTATTTGTAATAATTATTTATGGATTCTAGATTCTAGTCCTTTGTTAATTATATGTTGCAAATATCTTATTTTGTATTGTGACTTCCCTTTACATCCTTGGAGTTTTTGATTGTTAAATATTTTTTTATTACTTATGTCCAACTTATTAATATTTTTTCTTATGTAAAGTGCTTTTTGTGTCTCATTTGAAATTGTTTTTGCTAATGTTTTAGTAAAAATATTCTGTAATGGGCTTTAGTATTTATGTAATTAATAAACATTTAAAGAAAGAATGAATAAATAAAAGAGTGATTGCTGAATAACAATTTCATCATCCTTTCATACTTAAATGTGTTATTACTTTAATTATATAGAGGACTTCTTTATGCAGCTTTCTTTCAAAATATCTCTCTCATATATTTCTGTGCTTCTCTCTAATAGAGTGAGAGTTATGTAATCCATTTGTTCAGGCTGTTACAAAATCTTTTTTAATCTTTTTTAATCAGCGGCATATATATATATGTATACATGTATATATGTATATATGTATATACACACACACACACACATATATAACACACACACACACATACACACACATATATATGTATGTATGTATATTTTCAGCACCATAGATAACATTATGTGGTCATCACACCACAGAATTTATTGATTACATTGACTGAACATGATGGGAACTTGTCTTACAAGTTCTCAAATATATATATTTACATATTTAAACAAAAATTTTCCTGTGTTTTATTCTTACAAGGTATTTTCCTGAAGTAATTTTACTCCCTGAGGAGCTCAACAATGCAGCATACTTCTATATCCAAACCAGCCATGTACATCTAACTCCTTGTGCAACCAAATCATAATGATTTGTGCCCTATTTGACTTTCTAGTCTACCCTATTTGATATTTACATGATCTGCCCTTGGTGAAAATCCAAGAGCTAGTTTGTTTTCTTCTAGGCATGAGCTATCCACATAATGTTTAGTGATCAAAAATATGCAAAAAAGCAGGCACTTACTAATGATTTTAATAGGAACCAGCTGGAGTTAACATCACATGTTTAAAAAATGTCTTTGTTCTTTGTGTCTGCATTTTGGTAAAAGTGTTTTATTTCCCTTATTAAAGTATGTTTAAATTTATTTTTAAAATTTACTTTATTTTCAGTTTTGCAAATAATTAGAGTGTGTAAAAACAAATAAAATAACTGAATTATCATCTTTCCCAAAACAGCTACTGATTTTCATCTGCAATTAAATATACCCAAATTTTTTTGGTAGCCTAGCTTGAAAAAGCCATACTTACATTTGATTCTCTATCTGGAAAGGTGTCAAATCTTGTAGATTACTCTTCTGCAACATTTCCTCTTTTTCATTTTTTTTTCTGAAACCCAAATTCAGGATCTTAGAGTTCTGACTGGGAAGCTTTTCAAGTCAACCAACGTAGTATTGTTAGATTATTCATCCTAATATATAAATTTAATTATAACATAAATTCTTAGAACTCTAATAACTCCCTATGCTGACAAATTAATGATGAATGATTTTGATTAAAAATGCTTCCTAATGTATTCTTATTTACTTTTCAAAGTATATCAGTCCCTATTTCCAATGGATAACCTAGAATGCTTTATTCACTATATCTCAGAATTATCATATATACTTTTTTAGGTCCATGGTTTTGTTCATCGTACTTTTATTTCTGGAATTCTATATAACATATGTTCTTTTGAAAAATCACATTCATCCTTCAAAACCCTTTTCAAATGCTTCCTCTTTAAAGTGACTTTTCCTGCCCGGGCTATGGCTCAACAGGATATACCAATGCTCCTTTCTTTGGTTTTTCATTTGGTGCTCCTCCTAAAGCTTGGGTCAGTATATTCCTAAGAATTGTTAACAAAGTAGTGCAATCATATTGTGTTTGCCAAGCTATACTTAAGGAATGTCCCCTGTAGTGAAAAATGTTGACATTCTGCTTAGATTTCCTGGGATCTCTGTTTCTGTGACCATCCTTTCCTCCCTACTCCCACTCCATGATGTACTTTCCCTTCCAACAGCCAGAGATTCCTGCTTTTTACCAGAAGAGTGTGCTCGGGCTACTGGAGTCTGCTTGTCTTAAGGTACAAGCTATAAGTGCTTGGGAGTTTATATCCCTTAGGAAAAACCTTTACCAATGACCAAGCTGATGCTACAGTGTGAGAAAGTGTGGAGCCTCTTCAGAGGACAACTCAGGAGTGGCTTACACTGCAGTTTCCCTAGGAGATCAGGCAGACATTGCCTGAAATAGCAAGACTCTGTATGAGAGGGCATCTTGCTTGGCTGCCACTCCTTTGTTATTTCTCCACTCCATTGCCAGTTTTTCCTGGGAGCACTTCCTTAATATCAAGTACTCGAATTCTTATTTCAAGATATGCTTCTGGAGAATCTGACCTAAGATTGGCCCATAAGAGCAATTCAAATACTTCCAGTTGTTTCCCAGTTTACTTGAACTAAACATAACTGGAGGGATAAATCAAACTACTTAAGTCTCCAAATATCAGGTATAAAATATTAACTAATGCCCTAGTATTTTGAACAGGTTCTCATATGTGATTGCCTTGAGCCTAGCTTTTAAACTCCTATTAGTATTTAAAAGGGGTTGTTGAACGACAGAGGATAATATTTTTCATTTATGTTTGCCATAAGTGAGGGCAGATATGCTTATCCATATAAGTATATGATAATGACTCTGATGGAATTGGCTGTAGTTTGTAGCCCTGGCTTGAAGAGTTTGAACTCCCTTGGGCTCTTAGAGTCTGGAATTTGATTATTGTTGGCTTAAGTTTAGTCCCTTATTAGCTGTTTCTGTACCACATGAATTCTGTGTCATTCAAAAACATCTTTGCTGGGAAATAATTTTGACAATCTGGTCTATTTTAAATTTACCATATAATTATATGCAGCCTAGTTTAAGTGGGTTTTCCGTTGAAATGCTCTATATTTTCATCTTGACAAGGTTCATCTAACTTTCTGTTAAGTTGTGATAAGCAGCTAGTGTCTAGCTAAGAGGCCATGGATTGCTATGTTTTCAGTTCTGAGAGCTCTATCAAAATACCCAAAATAAAGAATGAGGTTTATAGAAGACCATTAAACTCTATCATTCACAAAGACTGCATAAATATTGCCTAGTCAGTATCTATCACTTTTATAACCTTGTTTCTTGAAATCAAGTATTTCTTTTACATTTTTCTTAAAATTCTATTGTCTTTTTATAAAATGTTTGGTTACATTTATACAACACAGAAATGCCATAATCACAGTCACTTTCTTTTATCAGTTTCTTGCATTACAGTTTATATTCGGAGCACTGTATTTGTTCACCCCACAATTATCATTTAGTAGCATGCTTTACAGATGGAGAGTTATTATGGCTATTTTTTGTTTGTGTTGTTTTATATTCCCAAATGACTTGAGTTCTTTTTCACTGTAGGAAGTTATCTTTAGTTCCAGTATAGATTCTAGTTATGTTTAGAAACAAGAATTTTGAACCAGAAGAGTCAACTATACGAGTCATGATCTTTACTTTTTATTAAAATAAAAAAATATACCAATACAGAATATACCAATCTATAAACTTTTGATTTATTGTAAAATATAAGAATCAGGTTTATATATATAAAAATACTCATCCATCAGTTAAGAATATTTTTAAAATAATTTTGTATATGCATTAAGGACAAATTTTATATTCCTAATAAGATATAACAATTAAGCAAATATAATTGTTCTCACTTCTTTGCTTAGTGTTAATAAAATGTAACCCAGAGAAAAACACTTCCTTCTAATATAATGGCCTTGGGAGAAAGAGAAAAGATCAGTGAAAAACGAGTATGCTTAAAGAATTAGAGTTGGAGCGAACACTTAAAACACTTGAGCTCTTATTATAGAGGTACATAAATATAAAGTTATGAATAAACATTTCCATTAGGATGACAGATTAAAACCCAATCATACTACTTTAGCTCTACCAATTGGAAGAATGAGAATGATGAAGATATTTATAGTCTACCCATAAGCTACAAATACCTCCATGGAAGAAAGTTCAAACTTCTAAGAGTCTTTTTATTGATGCCATTCTTATGTTTCTATGCCTTACCTCCTTATCTATTACCTCTGTTCACATCTTACCTGAATGAAACCTGGCTTATGGTATATAAGGTAGAATCAAAGACTCCCTGTACAATCTCAGCCTTATCAATACTATCAACTCTGATACTCTTCATTCTTCTAAAGCCCTCTTCCTTACAGTTATCCTCCAGCTATAGGGAAAACCCTGGACAGTGCATCTTTATTCTCTACTCTATTTTTTTTCTTCTGAGATTAATCCTGCTAACTTACACCCCCTTCTTTAGTGCCCCAGACAGTTCTGCCTGTCTAAACCCCTCTGAAATTCTGATAAATACATTTTTCTCTAATAATAATAAATCACTACCTTATATTATGATACATGCTTGAAAACAACATGAACAGACTGCTATATAGTAACACAATAGAAACAACAATTCCTTGGCAGAGATGGGGAAGACCAGCTAAGATATTCTAAGAAGAGAGAATTTTTCAATTGATACTAAAATAATTAATAGGATATAGGAGATCTAAATGGTAAATAGAGGATAATAGAGACGATAAATTAAAAAAAAAAACTTTCTAGCTATAAAGTGCTTTTGAAAAATAAGACATTGTGACTCATTATCTTGTAGAAGTGGAAAAAATGATCTAGATGACTTACTTTGGCCTAAGTCACCCTCATTTTATCCTGATATATGGTTAAATCTCATCATAATTGAGACAGTCCCTCCTGAGAAATGCCAAATGCTAAATGTTGTTTTTTCAATATGCATATCATATTTAACACAGTAAAGTCACAGGTCTAAAATTATAGATAGGCATATAATGGATTTATTAGTAATATTACACTATCAAAAATTAATATCTCTAAACATCTTATATCACCACTAATTTTTTTATATCACTAAGCAATAGATTGTTTTGCTTTATAGATTTTATACCACAATGATTGCAATACTTAAATTCATTGAAGCTCGACTCAGTATAAAGTATAAAGATGTATGAATAAACATAGCCTTGTAATCTTTGTCACATAAAGAATGCATGCCCTTTATTTTTGAAGACTGAGACAGTTTATTAGGAATATTTTTATTTTTAAATGTGTGTTCTTGATAGAGTTAAAAAAGTAAAGAAAATTAACTGGTTGAGTTGGAATTAAAAGTTTTAATTATTCAAGAAAGTTCATTTTATATGTACCTACATAAATTAAGTTAGCATGCGGGCTAAGAAGAATATCAGATGGTCATTTCATTAAATAGCAAAAAAAAAAAAAAAAAAATTGGCAAAACTTAATACTTGTTTGTAATAAAAACTATGAGCAAACTAAGAATGGAAGTTGCTCAGTCTGATTAAGGACACATAGGAAATCCTATATCAAACATGATACTCAACAGTTACATATTAAATGTCTCCTCTAAGATGAGAAAAAATAAATAGCTACTATTCCCTCCTCTTTTAGTTAGCATTATATTGGAAGTCATAGTCAGGGAAATAATGCAAGAAAATTTTTTTAAAAAGGCATGGATCCTGGAAAGGAAATTATTCAAATTAAAAAGTGTATTTAGTTAGACAAGACTTACAGTCAATGTACAAAAGTCAAATGAGTATTTATATTCTGGCAGGAAATAATTAGAAAGTAAAAATTAAAAAAAAAAAATTTACAATGCATCGATAAACAAAACAATAATAAAAGATATGAAAAAAACCCTTTATAATGAAAACTACAAAATATTTCAGAGAGTAATTAAAGAAAGCATAATAGGGTAACCATAACAAGTTTATGAATAAGAAGACAATACTGTTCAGATGTCCTTTCTCTTTGTATTGAATTTTTAGGGTTGGCATAACAAAGTACCACAAACAGGGTAGTTTAAATAATAAAAAATCACTGTCTCACATTTCTGAAGTCTAGAAGCCAGCACTCAAGATCTTTTTGTGAGAGAAAATCTGTTCCGTGCTATTCCCTTAGATTCTACTTACTTTCTGGCATGTTTTATATTCCTTGGCCTGTACATGCATCACCCTTAATCTCTACTTTTCACATCACATGGTATTCTGCTCATGTGTATTTGTCTATGTCCAAAATCTCACTTTTTATAAGAAAATCAATCATATTAGATTAAAAGACCACTCTACTCCAATATGGCTCCATCCAAACTAATTACATCTACAATGACTATTTCCAAACAAGGTCACATTGTTAGGTAGTGTTAGGATATCAACATATAAATTTTGAATGGGACACAATTCAATCATAATACTCTAGAAATTTATCCGCAGTATTTGTGTAATCCCAATAGAAATTTCTAGCAGGATTTTTCTTTTGGGTAGTGTCAGTGCCAAGCTGATCAAGAAGGGAAGGTTTCAGTGGTGACATAGCCAGTTGAAAGAACACAAGAGGAACTGACATAAGAAAGAAATGGCAGGCACCAACTTTATTGTGGGGAGCACGCTTCTCCACTAGGGGACCGCGTGAGCTTTATATATGTCAGAGAACAATAGTGGCATTCTGCCACACATGAGTGAAACAATAAGCTGAGTCATACTTACATAAATTAACTGCAGGTGCCCTACTACATTAATGTAACATTCTAAATCTGGAGTCATATCCCTTGCTGCGAGCCTGGATCACAGCTAGACCTGGGATCCATACTCCACCCCTACAGGGTCGTGGCCCAGGATCTAACCTAGAGGGCACTACCTTGGGACCACAGTCCACAACAACAGTATAAAGAACAACAAATACTACCAGGCTACAGGTTACAAGGGCTAGGATGTCTACTGTCCACCACCAGGAGACCCCCAAGGTATTCTACCAAGTTGTCAAGGAATCTTCTCCCAGGGCATGGATGGCTTTGACTTCAGCATCCATTTCCTGGAGAGCTGCCTGTGACTGCTTGGCTTGATCAAAGATGTAGACACAGCATTCCACATGGATTAGGGCACAAGTGCCGCCCTGGGCAGCAGTTAGGAGGTCAAGTGCCATGAGGTTCTGCAGAGCTACTTTCTGCATTTGCGTGGTTTCATCCATTAAAAGGGGTTATCGCCTGATGTGTAGCATTCAATGTCTGTGCAGTGTGCTGGGCTAAAGCTTCTACCTGCAATTCTACCTCAATGGATCCCATTATTTATTCCCCTGGAATGAATAAAGCCAGAGGTAGAACCACCATGCTGCCCATTTCTACCAGTGCCATTGGTGATATATGGGATCCCAATAAAGAAGCAATCAGGGTAGGTGGATAATATGTGTCCAGCTACACATGGATGTCCCCAGGTACAATGGCCAGTTCAATCAGTAGGCAAGTAGGGCTAGCCATAATGCCCACAGATCCAGAGATACCCTGAAGGTAGTCAGTTGGTAGGCTCTGTACTGACATAACATTGCCCATTCTACCAGATCTTGGAAATATTAGCAGGGGTGATGTTAGCACATCACTTTGGGGGTAGCCATCCCATGATATGGTAGGGTACAGACCTTACCTGCTCTCTAAGGGTAGCAGGCTAGGGAGTCTTCTCCCATGTTACAGTATAGAGAAGAATGGGCCAGAGGCTAAGGACAAAACTCCCCATTAACAGTGAACTCTCTGCAGTCTTCAGGAGTGACACTCACAAGCACATGGGTCAAATACAAATCCAGAGTTCTACCAGCAACCCATTGCATAAGCCCTGTCCCCAGGGCTCCATAAGGGCCACCCACGGTTCTTGTGTTACTTGTATAGTCCAGGGCCATGACCAAGTGGTCTGTTCACCTGCTGCTAAAGGTTCTGGAGCTGGCAAGAACAAAGCTCTCTGGTAGGCCCGGGGCAAGAACCGTTTAGCAGCAGTGCCAAGGCACACTTTGATAGCCCACGGCAAACCTGCTACAACTTTGTCAAGGGGAGACAACCCCGTTCGCCAGGGCTGCTCATTCAGAAGACGTATAGCCTGTGGGAGGTTAGTATACCAACGATGCCAGCCCAGGCCCAAGGTACTCAGTTTATCCTTCTGCAAGCCATCGAACTGCTCTACCATTCCAGGTGCCTGTGAGTGATAAGAAACGTGTAACTGACACTGTACATCATTGGTGTGGGCCCAAGTCTGCACCTCTTGTCCAGTAAAATGAGTCTCTCTGTCACTAGAGATTAATAAGGGCCAGCCACAGGCTGCTGCGAGGTGCTCCAAAGCGGTCACAGTATGGCATTGATCAGCAGCTGCCACCAGCCATGTAAACCCTAGACAATTAGCCACATCCACACCTGTGAAGACATAGCGGTGTCCCTGGTCTGTGAGCAAAGGCCCTATGTAGTCCACTTGCCATTCCTGGAGCAGCTTAGCCCCTCAGGGCACCACCCCCAGGGTACTCTTTACCTGCCATCTCCCTGGGTGCTGTTCAGCACACCAGGGGCATTATGACACTGCAACTGGTGCTAGTGTCTGGATCAGTAATAGCCTCATCTCTTCGCTACCTGTTCCATGGTATGGGCCCCTACATGCCCAAGTTTTCAGTAGAGTCAGGGGCCAATGTCTGACAGAACCAGTGGTATACAGGCAGAGCAGACTTATGCCAGAGCATCTGCTGCATCATTGCCGAGGGCCTGTAACGACCGATGGCTGGGGACATGGTATATGGTGGCCTCTTACTGAAGATCCCACTTCCAGAGGTCTTCCTACACCCCTCAGTCCCATAGGGGACAGTGGTCTGTCATCCACTCCTGGGCAGCCCATCAGGACAGCTACAGAGTTAGAACTCTATATACAGCCCAGCTGTCAGTTCAGACATGCACTGGGCCAGTTTCATTCATGAGGACCAGTCATGCAGCACGAAGCTCCACCCATTGGCTGAATTGCCCAGCACCCATCTCATACCAGAAGGTTTCTGTGGATGACTGCAATGCCATGGCAGCCATGTTGGAGTGCAGTTGATCTGACAGGGGGCTCACAGAAAACTGTACCCACTGCTCCAGGTATGCCCCTCCCACTTGGACAGTATAGGGGTCTGCGTAATTCCCATTGGAGGAGTCTTCCCCAAGACCACAGCCACCCCTCCACAGGGTACGTGGACTGCACGGTTATGAGATTAAGGCCAGTGATGGCTTCACTACACAGAAAGGCTGTATATATGGCAGCCAATTGCTTCCGCACCTTTCCATAACTGGGACCAGAAGCCTATCGGCACCTTCTGGGATCTGTGCTTCTGCCACAAGCCCCATTCAAACCCTGCATCATCCACCTGCACCATAAGATGGGAGGGCTGGATCTATTATGTGTAGAATTTGGATATGTGCTACAGCTTGCTTTGTAGCCTTAAAGGCCTCTTTTATCTCAGGGGTCCAATCCCATTGGGCACCCCATTGCACTAGATGGTGCAGGGGTTGCATCGAGGAGGCTAAATGAGGAAAGAACACTCTCCACAGTTTATGGACCTGCTTCACAGTTTATGGTTGGGGATATGCCTGTGTCTTATCAATAACCACCACCGACATTACTTTTGTCTTACTCGACCAGACAACTCTCAAGAATTTGAGAACTCAGATCCCTGGACCTTGTCCTCATTGACTCCCCAACTCCAATTGGCGAGAACTTCTCACAGGCTGGACGCCACTGCTTCTAGTTCTGTAAGAGAATCAGAGGTTAGCATTATATCATTGATATAACAATACAAGTGCACCACAGGTGGTTGTTTCCTTGTGGCTAAATCTTGAGCCATGAGACCATGGCATAAGGTAGGGCTGTGCAGATAGCCCTGGGGAAGGATGAGGAATGTCCACTGTCGCCCTTCCCAAACTGTTCTTGACTTTCTGGGGCTATGGCAATAGAGAAAAAGGCATTTGCCAAGTCCACTACATAATGGTATCGTCAAGTCCATGATGTCTGTGAAGTTCGGTACAGGGTAGACGTAACCTTATTCAGCTCGCGACAGTCAATGATCATGCACCAGGAGCCATCAGGTTTCTTCACTGGCCACACGGGGCAGTTGTAATGGCTATGAGTAGGACAAATGACACCAGTTTTTCCAGTATCAGAAGGGTGCATTCTATTTCCTCATGGACTCCCAGCAGGTGATATTGTTTTGTGTTCACTACCCAGGTAGTCTGGAGCAGTACCAACAGGGCATGGTGTGGATGTCCCTGGATAATAGTTTTCACCACCCAGATACGAAGGTGAAATTCACCAGCAGTGGTATTTACAGTCAAGCTTCGCAAAACATCAGTCCCCAAAATGTATTCCTGTATGGTGCAAAAAAGTACCAGCCAGGCCAGAGGTCAAGATCAAGTCCTTCATAGGGGTTGTAAATACCTCCTCATTGAGGCTAGTGTACTGGGTGCAAAACGTCATCTGTCGCATGCCCATTTCTCGAATTATCTAGATCAGATATAAGTACGCGATCTGTCTGCTCATCATCTCTGGCAGCTCTCCACATTGTCCATGCTGTCTACATAAGCCAGTAAATGAGAGAGTGATTGTCTGTATTCTATGCCGCATGTACCACATTGTGGAAGCATTGCCGGAGGGACCCTATCACCATTACGGAGGCAGCTGAGCCATCTTTTCCAGAGATAATTCAGTACTGTCATCCCACAGCCACAGCAGCCACCCCAGGACGGTCTCTCCTGCTCTCTGCCATATCTGTTTCATCAGGTCCCAGAGTTTGGCGGGAGTGTACTGGATCAAGGTGGTATGCTTTTTAGCCTGGGGGTTGCTGCCAGCTTGACCCCTGGGGCCAACTGTTGTTCCACTTTAACCTGCTGCCATATCACTGGCCACACCTCCTGGGGTATCTCCGGCAGGCTCCCAGACCGGGATAAGAGCCATGACCCATTAGAGTCCTGCAGCATGCATTCTGCTGCCTCTAGCCGCCTTTTAGCTGCTGCACCCACTGTACCTGATCCTGAGCCTCCAGGCTGGCCTGCCACAGCACTGCCAGGAACATCCAGGCCACCCGACCTGCTGCCTCCCAGTGAGCAGTGGGGACATTCAACTTCAGCAACTCTGGACGTCCTCCAGACACTGCTTCACTCCATTCCAATCCTCTGGGGGCGTCCACGTAGCCAGATACATGGCCAAGGGATACCACTGAGAGGAGAGGGCTACATGCCCTCTATTCGGGTCTCCTTCACCCAGGGACCATCAGTAGTGCTGGGGACCATACTCACTTCATCCTGCTGACTTTACCACGTGTCAGCACCAAGCTGATCAAGAAGGGAAACAAACGTTTCAGTTGTTAGACGCCCATTAAAAGAATGCATGATGAGCCAACATGAGAATGAAATGGCAAGCACCAACTTTATTGTGGGAAGTGCGCTTCTCCACTAGGGGACTGCAAGGGCTTTATATACGTCAGAGAACAATAGTGGCATTCTGCCACACATGCATGATACATAAGCTGAATCATATAAGTTAGGCGCAGTCGTCCTACTACATTAATGTACCTTTCTAAATCTGGAGTCCTATCCCTAGGCATGAACCTGGATCACAGCCAGACAGGGGATCCACAGGTAGACATTAACAATGACATATGGATATTTCAAGGACCTAGAATAGCGAAAACTTTTTGAAAAGAAAACAGATATTAGAAGGTTCACACAATCTACCTTTAAGACTCAATATAAATCTATAATACTAAAGATATGTGGTGTTGGCTTAATTTTAGAGGAATAAATCAATAGAACAAAATAGAGGGTCCAGAACTAGTTAAATATGTATGATTAATTGATTTTTATATAAAGTTGCTAAGGTAATTTGATGCAGAAAATATGGTCCTTTCAACACATAGTAATGAAACAACTAGAAAAATATTTGTAAAAAAAAATCACACTCAATTCCTATCTTGTACTACATATAAAAATAATTTTGAGATCATAGACTTAAAACATAAAATAGAAAATTTCTAAAATAAAACATAAGACAATATCTCTATAACCATTGGGTGGGAAATATTGTTTAGAACACATAAAACACTAAACATAAAAGTACAAAGATAAGTACTAAGCATAAAAACAAAAGGCACAAGATGATAAAATGGACATCATAGAAATTAAAAGCTGATTTTCAAGAGACACCGGATCAGGGTCTTGGGTGTCACTACTATGGGAAACACAATTATAAGAAGCAGTCCACCCTTGGAAGCCTTTTTGTCTCTGTGTGCTTGAGACTTCCTCTCTCACCAAAAGACACTGAGTGGCCTGGAGAAAATCCTTCTGCTTCCTCAGGCACCACTAGCAAGTATGTATGGGAGCCCCAGTAGCATTAGATAAAGCAAGCAGACCAAAAAATCTGATCACAAAGCTTCTGAAAATTAAACTTATGTAACCACAGCCCCCAAAATTAGGATAAGAACAGTAGGCTTCACCTAAAAAGAGTGAAGAAATTCAAATAGGAATCAGGCTAAAGTAAAGAAATTCAAATAGGAGTCAGGCTCTCCCAACATCATAGACAACGTGTTTGGCGTACAAAGATCACCCATCATACCAAGAATTAGAAAATAACACTTAAATAAAAAAAGACAATCAACTGGTACCAATACTAAGATGCTGAGATTATCTGACAAGAACTTTAAAGTAGCCATCATAGAAATGTTTTAAAATTAACGACAAATTCATTTAAAATAAATTAAAATATATAAGTTCTCAACAAAGAAAAGATGTAATAAAAAACTAAATAAAGCTAATATACTGAAAAATAAAACTTTAAAAATCACTACATGGATTCAAAAGTAGAGTAGAAATGACAGATTATAGATTCAGTGAATTTGAGAACAGATCAATAGAATTTGCCTAGACAATAAAGAAAAAATAAAGTGAAAAAAATAAACAGATTTCGAAGGACCCATAAGACAATAACAAAAGATTCAATATTCATTTCATCAGAGCCCCAGAAGTAAAGAAAAAAGACAATGGGACAGAAATAATATTTGAAGAAATAATGGATGAAAACTTCCCATATTTGATCAAGGACAGAAATGTACAGATTCATGAAGTTGAGAGAACGCTAAGAAAGAATAAGCTCAAAGACATATACACCAAGACATATCTTAACTAAACTTTTGGAAAATAAAGACAGAAAAACCTTGAGAGCAAGCAGAAAGAAATGAAGCATTACCTATAGAAAAAGAACAATTTAATGGTAAATTTCTCACCTAAAACCAAGGAGGTATGGGAAGTGGCACATTTCTCAAGAGGTAAAAAAAAAACTGTCAACTTGTGAATTCTATATCCAATAAAAGTGAATTCAGGAACAAAAGAAAACAAAGACATTCTCAGACTAAAGAAACTAAAATAATTTGTCACTAACAGATCTACTCCTAAAAACTGGTTAAAGGAAATTCTTCAAAGAAAAAGAAAATAATAAAACAAAGAATTATGGAGCATCAGGAAAGAAAAAGGAAGTCAAAGGGAAAAGTAGAAATATGGGTATATATAATAGGTACTTTTTCACATACATTTTACATATTATATTTGATGATATAAACAAAACTTGTAACACCATATAATACTACAGAAGGTGTTTAGCATTTATGATTCAACTGTTGATTAGGATAAACTAAGTAATTGTATGAATATGTTAATAGTAATACCAAGACTATAAATGTAAAAATTCTATAAACATTTTGTTTCTGTTGTTGTGGTCAATATTCTCAAATATTTCAAAAACAATCTATAATTTTGTTAAACTAAGAAATTCTAAAAAGCACATGTTTTCAAGTGATAAGTTTTCTGCAACTATAAATTTTTATTTGTGAATAGATATATGAAATTTTTTAGTAATCATAAAATAACAGTCATATAAAATCATAAAATTAAAAACAAAATGTCATATTTAATTAAAATAATGAATTACTTCACGATATAGTGTGCATTCTCTTTTATGACATTACTTGGAATTATTTAAAGCTTAAAAATTGTTAATGAGTATGCTTGCCTTATTTGTTTAGTTGAATTTTGTTGACTTTGTTTAAACACATATGTCATCTACTTTTTAAACAATTATATTTGAGAAAGGCTAATCTGAATTGACTAAAAATGATTGTTTTAATCTAATGTGTATTTAATCAATTTAATTTAAAAACAGTAGAACAATTTGAGACATTTATTAAATATTCAGAAAGACTTCAGATGATTCTATATCTACCCCTACTTTCACCATAAGAGTATTCTGAGGTAAAGTAAGTTTTGTTTGAAAGTAAATATTTTTTCAACTCTCACATTAATCCAAACTCACAATCCATTAATTTGAGATGTACTTAGTGAGTATCTGCTCTTGGAAAGAGAGAACCTATAAAGCACTGAACAGTAGGAGGATGTATGGAGCCATCTTGGGATTCTTTCCGTATTAAATACACATCAAAAAAGAGTTGCGAAATCCTGTAAATTATAAATGTGAATGCTGAGTTATTATTGTCTAAATGGTTTTAATTTAAACACTGGAAATACTATCATTACGTAAAGCATGCTAGTGTGAATAGAAGGACAGGGTGAGGAACTGTAGTGTCAAATCTTCATTGCATCTTTATGGCTGTCATTATTTACTCTGTGAAGTATGTTCTGCTTTGGTAGGTTAAGCAAAAGAATTGTGACACATTTATAATTATTATAGCTAATTAGATTATTTAGATTTCTTTATTTCTGGGCACAAGCACAAATCTTGGCATATAAGCTCATTTTCCATATTATTGTTAAGTAAAAAAACAATATGGTAAGGAACTCAATACTTGCTATTTTTGTTTTGATAATTTTTTGAGTTCATCTTTCATATATTTTAATAGAAACATTTTTATGATTTGTTATTTTGCACAACCTGCTTGAGAATATCAGCATCTCTATAAAATAAAAAATAAAAGATGCTCTGAGATAATTTTCTTTCTGGGTCTAACTTAGGTCTGAATGAGAAAACCAGGATACTTCCCGCTGTCACCTCTGGGGTAATGTCTGGGGCGGAGGATGGAGGAGGTGGATAATAGAGAAAGGTGGACTGTGGTGTTATGTGTTGTTCCTCGGTTCTTCCTGACCAATCCAGTAAAAAATTACAGGTAGGTGAGATTTTGAATAAGTAAGATTTATTGAAAGTATCTTTTAGAAGGAGACGAGCCACACTAAGGAAAGCTGCAGCCCTGTGGAATTTAGAAGGTAAAGAGATAAGATAGTATAGTCCAAAAGGAGGGACGGGTTTACAGCCAGGAACATTGTAACAATGCAGAGATTAGAAGATCTGTTTATATTTGGGCCATGATGGGAGGTCCCAGATGATCCATATATGAGGTCACCTTGACTGACAGTTGGTTGCTATATATCTTTTTGCCTACTGCAGCTGTGTTTACCCAGAATTCAGTCTGTTATAATTAGATTCATGAACTTTCAGGCATAGTCATGAGATTATAGGGGCAGTACTTTCTGTGCATGTGTTTGTAGCTGGTTTAGCCAGCAGCTTTTATGGCCTTTATGCTCTAGGATCTGTGTTAATTTATAATCCTAAAAGGGAGATGTTTCTGGGAGGTCTTTAAGGAAGGTCTTCACGGAAAGTTTCTATGGTTACAGAACTGGGCGTTTTGGCTCCTGTCACTCATGCCTAACTACCTAACACCACCACCTCACTATAAGGTCATTGTAGATTTGACTAGACTTCTACATGAATAGTTTAGACTTGCTATTTTGCATTTTTCTTTCCTATACATCTCTTCAAAAATGCACACAGACATACAGGTGCACAGATACACATGCACACACAAATGTTCAATAGAATTAAAGGTATCTTGGATACTGACTGAGAAATCAGTTTTATTTAGGTACTGATAAATAGGCTTTGGAAAGCCAGTCTTTATTTTGAATCATTCCTTCTTAATTATTTGGTAATTTTTTTAGAAGGCACTCTCCAACTTCCACCATTAAATGAGCAGAGCTTTGCTCAGTGAGGTTTACCTCTCGAATTCTAGATAAACAATGCTTATTCCCATATTTGGAAAAAATAGAACTGTTACTCTTCTAAAAATGTTTCTGGAGGGCACTAACATAAAATAAAATAGTTGAAATGTATAGTCAATCCCATTGTAATTCTAGGCTTGTCTATTCTATTAAACCACTAAATAGAATACATTCCCCTTCACATTCAATTTGCCAATCACACTTGTCTCAGCATTTCAATGAAGATAAATTATAACTGTTGGTAATCAGTTAATTGGTAATGTGTTCATCTATCTCCATATGGTGTTTTTTTAAAAAGCTTGTTTATTACATTCTTTTTTTTTTTTCTATTTCTAAAGATGGGGAAGCAAATTTAGAATAAATATTAGCCCTGAAATTCCCAAGCAAATAAAAGCAAAGTAACTTTTAGCGCTTAGGAAATTAGATTTTATTTAGAATTGAGTGAGGAGAGGCAGGAAGACATGAAATAAGACCCAACCAAAGTAAAATGTAAAAGTAAATGTATTCTGAAATAGTGCAAGAATAAGAGTTAAAGTCATAGAAGCAGGATATATTTTAGAGTTACAGTATGATGCTCATTCTTCCATCCACTATGGAGAGACTAGGGTGAGTTAGTTTATATAAGACATCACCTGTAAAATTCTTAATCTTTTAGCAGGAAATGATATGGGACATCTCTTGCAGAGTTCTTATTTTTTTAGTAAACCTAGTTAAGTTTTCTTTCCTCTTTTCTTTGGGAAAAAGGCCCTTTCCCCTAAATCCAGATAATGTCCCTGAAACTGGTAACTCAGATCCTCGGGCTTTTGATAAGGATCACTAGACATCATGCAGGAATGACGCTAGGCCAGGCAGGGTCTTTAGAGTCTGAGAGGGGAGGGGACTTTAGGCCAAAGATTTTTTTATTTTTTAAGAAGTATATTAACCAAACTTGGTTTACTTTACTAGCTTAATAGGCAAATCAATAATAGAAATCAATGGATATATG
>NW_006440638.1:4540592-4542618 GCF_000325575.1 Pteropus alecto | reverse complement strand
CCCTTATCGGCAGGAAGCAGATACAGAAGAAGAGACCTCCCGTCCCTCAACATCCATACTAATAATAAGGGTGTTCATGGCTCTTGGAAAAGAGTTAGGCAGGAAAATTATTTAGGGGGTTTCTGGGTCTGCCTGCAAAGACACTGAGGTCATCCTATCCTAGAAGGGGTCCACCCTAATCTGCCAACAATTAAATGAGTCATGGGGGTCCTGGTCTGGAATATGGAGTTGGGGATCCTGGCTTCTCCCACTCGCAGGTCCTCTCCTCATGCTATTCATAGATCTCTTATTTAATCCCTGTATCCTGACCTGTCTTGTCAAGTTTGTCTCCTCTCGCCTAGGACCCATAAAGTTACAGATGGTTGTGACATCTGGATTAACCTTATACCAGCCCTTAGGCCAGGAAGATCAGGAGGTTGATACCTTATAAGAATTTAAAAGGACATCAAAAGGGGCATTGAAGAGGAATTTTCCACTCAAATGATTAACCTTGTAATCAGCTCTTTGTTCCGCTTCTGTAGACATGCTTGCTGCTGCATAGGCCGAAGGGCAGGGTGATCTCGAGATCAACTGAAGACTCTCCTTCTCCTTTGATTGTTCTGTCTCCATAACAGACATATTGCCTAAGTTCTTGTTTGAAAATCTCATGCTCTGTAACTACTCTTAATATAATTATTTTGAGATTTATCATTTTTGCCTACCAACTACCAATATTTTATTATATAGATATATTACAATTTGCTTATCAATTTACTTGTTGAAGGACTTTTTGACTGTTTCTAGTCTTTTGGCTCTTACAGTTAAAGCTACTATGAACATTCGTATACAAGTGTTTATATGAATACATGTGTTTTTTTCTTTCTCTTTGCTAAATGTTCAGCTAGAATTGGAATGGCAATATATAAGACCTTCAGCTACGCCACATCCTTGCCAACATTTGATAATATAAGTTAATTTCAGACATCAATATGAGATGTTAGTATATGGACTAATGATGTTGAGCATCTTTTCATTGACATATTCATCAGCTGTAGATCTCTTTTTGTTGTTTAAGTATTTTGTACATTTTTACAAGAAGTTGTGTGTTGAGTTGAAAGATTTTGTGACTTTTTGACAGTCTTTCATCTGAAATAAAGGTGGCAATTATTTTCTACTAGTCTGTGGTGCAGTAGACTCTTAACTAGTCTTCCTGCTTTACTGTTATCATATTCTCAAAATATCAGTAATTTCAAGTCCCTCTCCTGCTTAAGAGCCTCAAAAGTTTTCACATTGCATTTAGAATAAAAATCCAATTTTCACATCATTCTCTGTAAGTCTTTATGTTATCTGACTTCTTCCATTTTTCTGGTTTCGTCTCTCCTGACATTCTTCCTTGCTCTCTGCCTCTGTCTACTATGTATCCTCTCTACTTACCACACCAAACCGTTACCAGAGAGTGGGGTCCTCTCCTGGCATGTTGTCCAGGTTCTCAACATCTCAAACAAAGAATTGAGCATGACGCTGAAATACAGTAGAAAAGAAACGTTTTATTAGAAAGGAAAGTACACTTCCAGACATGGAAGCGGGCCTGAACAAGAGAAGTGTGGCTCAAAAGAGCTGGTAACAAAGACTTCAGGGTTTTTAACCCTTTTTTGCTGTGGGTGGTTACTTTTCTTAGAGGAGTGGGCTTTCTTGATTGACAACTAAGATTGACAGGATTTAGTGATTCATTATTTTGCTTTCTGTGCATGTTTGTTCCCAGAATTCAGTCAGTTATAATGATATTAATAAACTTCCGGGCATATGCATCATATTATAATGATGCTATAATGAGATTCAGGTGAATTGGAGGTCGTTGGGGGTCTTCATTGTGCAGATGTGAGTGACTGGCTTAAACTGGTACCTAAATCTCTGCCTACTGTACTGGTTTCTTTGTGTGAGTTAAAAAAATGCCTTCTAGCTTGCTTAATTGTGGGCAGATTAGGGTGGATCCCTTCTAAGATAGGATGACCTCAGTGTCTTTGCAGGCAGACCGAAACCCCCTAAT
>NW_006440638.1:4539497-4540233 GCF_000325575.1 Pteropus alecto | reverse complement strand
GCCATCTCAGTCCCTAGACAAGAAAAAGAAAATACAAACTCGTTATTTAAATCATACATCTATTAATTTCTATTATTGATTTGCCTATTAAGAGAGAAAATGGAAACAGGCTTGGTTAATATATTTCTTAAAGAGTAAAAAGAAAAACCTTTGGCTTAAAGTCTCCTCCTCCCTCAGACTCTAAGGGCCCTGCCTGGCTTAACACCATTTCTGCTTAACAATGGGCTGATGACCCTTACCAATAGCCAGAGAATCTGAGTCTCCAGGGCACCTGGCGATTATCAGGATTTGAGGAAGAGGGCTTTTTCCCAAAGAAAGGAGGAAAGAAAACTTAAATAGGTTTACTAAAATGATTAACTCTTCAAGAGATAATGTTAAGGATGTGGTTCCAGGCAAAAATATGCTAACAGCCAACTTCTGCTCCTATAATCTGCTTGCTTGTTTGATGTTAACTGGGGTGTGGTTAATCTGTTTGCTTGTTTGATGTTAAACCAGGGTGTGGTTCTAGGTTTTATAAATTGCCTGTTTTGGGAGCTCGGGGGCTGATCTCCTGGAACCCTGAGTGGTAGAGAGTCAGTTGCCGGCTGGCTAATAAAGGCTCATAATTCATCTCAATTGGCTCCGTGGGTCTTAGAATTGATCACGCCACAACATTTGGAGGCCCCAGCGAGATCTCTCCAGAGGGGGAGATCTCCTAAGAACCCACAAAACAAAACACACAACCGAGACGTGCAGC
>NW_006440638.1:4521216-4539445 GCF_000325575.1 Pteropus alecto | reverse complement strand
CAGGAGAAAAATAGACCTTTGCAATTAATATAGAATGAGGAATGGGATTTAGGGCTTAAAAACCCTGTACCTCTACATTTGGGGGCTGCTTAATTTGGGGTCTGCGTACCCCTGGCAGACCCAGCTGGCTGAATAAAGAGCATGTTTCCTATAACTCACTGATTTCTGGTGGTCCGTGTGTCTTTCAGGGGCTGGCGGCTACAACACTCAGAACACCCACCGCGGTCAAGGTAGCTGGATGCCGTCATTGGATTCACCATCCACCACAGACATCAGAACAATGGACCCTGCGTCAGACAGAGGACCCACTAAAGGGTCCAGTCTGGACCATCTTAATTCTCTCCGTCCTAAAGTAAGGGGGTCTTTGTATGGCTTTTAGGTGAAACCTGACAGAATAGGAGAGGATTAGATCTACTGTTAACTACGTATGTCAAAACAGGGTGCAGACAGTGAAACTCATGGTTCTCAGAACTCACTACCCACTGCTCCAGGTTGACAAATGAATGAGTTGAATTCCCCTAAAAAAACCAGTGGCGAATGTTAAGGGTGTGGTTCTGGGCAAAGATATGCTAAGGGCCAACTTCTGCTTCTGTAATCTGCTTGCTTGTTTGATGATTAACTAGGGCGTGGTTAATCTGCTTGCTTGTTTGAGGCTATTTTGAGGATACCTCAGCCGTGCACCAAGAGATAGGTCTGAGAGTTCCTGGGAGCAGTAGGTTACTGCAGGCTTTGGAATCCGGGGTTCACAGAAATAACTAAGCTCCTGTACACTACACTATTACTGGAGGGAAAGGAGAGGACCTAGCCTGGGGAAAAGAAGAAAAGAAAGCATTTGAAGCCCTGAAGGCAGCCCTAACCACAGCCCCTGCATTAGCCCCGCCCAACCTGGAAAAGCCATTCCAGCTCTTTGTTATTGAGGTGCGGGGAATTGCGAAAGCGGTTCTGACACAGACCCTAGGACCCTGGAAGCGATCAGTTGCATATCTCTCCAAAAGATTGGACTACATGGCAGCAGGATGGCCAAACTGTTTGAGGGCGATCGCTGCCACTGCAATCCTCACTAAGGAAGCCCTAAAATTGACACTAGGGCAGACCCTCCAGATCATCACCCCACAAGCAATTGAGTTGATGTTTCGCAGTCCACCGGACCGGTGGATTTCCAATGCTCGAATCACCCAGTATCAGATTCTGCTTCTCAACTCACCTCACATACAGTTTCTGAAAACTGCCGTACTCAACCCACCTACCCTACCGCCTGACAATGATACTCGCCAACCCCTGCATGACTGCCTTGAGGTCCTAGAGAACGTCACTTGCACCAGACTGGACCTGACAGAGAGCCCTTGGCCGAATCCGGACACTATATTTACGGATGGAAGTAGCTTCTTCTCAGAAGGAGTCAGGTATGCCGGGGCTGCAGTGGTTACCACTGAAGCTGTCATCTGGGCACAAGCCCTAAGCCATGGAACTTCATCTCAGCAGGCTGAACTAGTAGCAGTGACTCAAGCTCTGCAGTGGGGTGAAAACAAGACTGTTAACATCTACACGGACAGGCAGGTATGCCTTTGCCACGGCACATGTACATGGGGCGTTATATAAGAAAAGGGGGCTACTGACCTCGGGAGGAAAAGAAATTGAGAATAAGGAAGAAATACTAGCCCTTCTAGAGTCAATTTGGCTGCCAAAGAAAATGGCAATCATCCATTACTCAGGGCACCAGAACTCGGGCTCAGAGGTAGTACAAGGCAACTCCTTCGCTGATCAAACAGCAAAGGAGGCTGCCCGAAAACCAGTGGGGCCAATTGACATTCTGCCATCCCTACTGCCCAGGGTGCTAACGGACACCCCTACCTACACTTCAGGGGAAGTTGAACTATGCAACAAGCTGGGAGGCAAAGAGGAATCTACTGGGTGAGTTAGGCTCCCAGATGGCCGGATTGTAGTACCTGAGGCCTTGAGCCGAGACCTTATAACCCAAGTTTCACTGCCCTCACTCTTTTTTGACATACATAGTTAACAGTAGGTCTAATCCTCTCCTATTCTGTCAGGTTTCACCTAAAAGCCATACAAAGACCCCCTTACTTTAGGACGGAGAGAATTAAGATGGTCCCACATCTGCGCAAAAAGTGAATCCAGGGCCCTCCAAGGAAATACAACAAGGGACGAGACTTCGTGGTCAGGCCTTGGGGGAACATTGAGAGTTGGATTTCACTGAGGTCAGCCCAGGAACCTTCGGATTCAAGTACTTGCTTGTGTTCATTGACACTTTCTCAGGATGGACTGAAGCCTTCCCCACTAAGCAGGAGACCGCTCAGGTAGTAGCAAAGAAATTAGTCTCAGAAATAGTGCCTAGATTTGGCCTGCCCATAACACTGGGGTCTGACAACAACCCGGCGTTCATCGCCCAGACCAGCCAATCTCTAGCAAAGGTGTTAGGGATCAATTGGAAATAGCATTGCATTTATAGGCCTCAGAGTTCAGGGCAAGTAGAAAGAATGAATAGAACCTTGAAAGAAACCCTAACTAAGTTCAAGCTGGAAACTGGTGAAAACTGGGTGAGTCTCCTCCCCTTTGCCCTGTTAAGAGCACGTGCACACCCTATTGTGAGGGCGTCACGCCTTATGAAATAATGTTTGGAAGACCCCCACCTCTCCAGCCCAAGTTAGGGGAAGAAAAGCTAACAGAAGTTCATAATTTTTCACTGCTTAAGTCCTTTCAGGCCCTCTATCTCGCACGGCAGGAGACCCACCAACTGGTCTCTGCCACCAGAACAACCGCTCAGCATCCAGTCCAGCCACACAACCACGCTTAAGGCGATTGGATCTGGGCGAAAAAGTTACAGCCTGCTTCTCTTGAGCACCACTGGGACGGACCTTTCCCTGTCATCCTCACAACACCCACCAAGGTCAAGGTAGCTGGACGCCGTCATTGGATTCACCATACCAGGATCAAGGCTGCTCATCCACCACAGACATCAGAACAATGGACCCTGTGTTGGACAGAGGACCCACTAAAAGATAAGACTATCAAGGGTCCAGTCTGGACCATCTTAATTCTCTCCATCCTAAAGTAAAGGGATCTTTGTATGGCTTTTAGGTGAAACCTGACAGAATAGGAGAGGATTAGACCTACTATTAACTAGTATGTCAAAAAGGGTGCAGGCAGGAATCAATGATTTGAATTTCCCTAAGGGTGTGGTCTGGGCAAAGATAAGCTAAGGGCCAACTTCTGCTTCTGTAATCTGTTTGCTTGTTTGATGTTAACTAGGATGTGGTTAATCTGTTTGCTTGTTTGATGTTAAACCAGGGTGTGGTTCTAGGCTTTATAAACTGCCTGTCTTGGGAGCTCGGGGGTGATCTCCTGGAACCCTGAGTGGTAGAGAGTCAGTCGCCGGCTGGCTAATAAAGGCTCATAATTCATCTCAATTGACTCCGTGGGTCTTAGAATTGATCGCGCCACAATATCCCATTTCATTTTCTGCTAAAAGATTAAGAATTTTACGAGTAATGTCCCGTCTCAAAACGAGTCCTTTCTATTGCTGTTCTCTGCCTGAAACACTCAGCCCAGAACTTTACCTATTTCTTTCTTATTATTCAGGCACCTACTTGTACGTAAAGTGTTCTAAATTAATCCCACTATACTCCCAGTCACTCTATTTTATTGTTTTGTAGCACTTTATCACAAATCTGGTATCTATTTTTTAATTATTTGTTTTCTGTCTGCTCTAACTAGAATGTAAGCTTAATAAAAATAGAGACCATTTCTGCTATATTCCCCACATATCTTTAACACTTTAAACAATATCTGGCATAGGAGGAGCTCAATAAACACTTTCTAAATGAATAAAAATTAATAACTTATTGTATAACAGTCAGCAGAAGTGTACTGGAGCAGGCTCATCAGACTGGCTCAGAAAGTGAATTCTGTGAATCTTTCCCCAACTCTCCATTCAATGACTTCACATTATTAATGTAGGGAGGAGACAAGAGAATTAAAATGTTAATAAAACCACAATCAGAGACTGTAATATGCAGATCAGCCCTGCAGCCAGGTGAGGAGGACATCTTCAGAACAAAGGAAGATATCTAGTGGGATTACTAACAACCCATTCCCCACACCTGTGAGGGGAAAACAGGAACCCAGAGTCATTCCCTATGGCTAAAACTATGGGGAACCTAAGTATTAAAGGCTAGGAACTGCCATCAGGCCTTTCAGGCTACAAATTCTTACCATTTCAAGCTATATACTCTTCCCCTTTCTCCCTATATGTTTATATCAAAGGAAGTGGGTTAACAAAGTCTTTTAAAGAATAATGCACAGGAACTAAAGAATGATGTATAAACTGAATTCTCTGAACACTCAGAGTCCTTCTCAGTGTCTTTATTCTTGTCTCTCTGTCTCTCACACTGTCCCTCTCCCTCTGAGAGGAGACAACACTCTGTCTGACTTGAGCTTTTACAAGTGTGTTGAAATCTTTTTTCACTCTCTACCAGAGACCCTCTTCTTCTCTTGGTACAGGGCTTGGTCTCCCCGTCACTTGGGGAAATTTGCCCTGTCATGTATCATTATTAGCTCAAAATAGGTCATGGTAAAAATATTTATACCATAGATACTAGTAATGCCACAAATCACGGCTTTTTTTCTTCTTTTCATTTCTTAAGTCAGTTATTAATTAAACATTTACTAGCATTCTCTGGGTTATTGTTATTATACTGCATAGTTTTTAACTCATCTTTGATTAATTCTATTTTGTATGCTATTTTACTGGGAGTGTTAGTTTTGATGATGGGGCTTGGAGTTTGCTGCCAGTGATAGTATAAGGAGAGAGTAGCAGAGCTAGTGAGGGTTCCTGCTGTATCAACATTTTGGTAGGCTTACTTCTAGTTGACCAGATTTTACTAGCTATTTATTAGCAGAGCCCACCTTTTCAGTCTCAGTGCCCACACTCACTGTTTTAGTCTGTGAAAAACCATATAAATGAAGCCGTTTCAAAATGGAGTCAAAGTCAACCATCCCAGAGGACTCACGTGTCTTATCCTTCAAACCTTTGGAATGTTTAAACTGGGCAAAATAACTTTTGAACTGGTCCAAAGCAACAATGTATTCCAAACAACTGTTTTTAAAACTAACTGGAAAACAGACACCCTGACTAAGAGGACTGAAAATTAAGGACATGCTTTAGAATTTGCAATACTATATATTGCTAAAAAATAACTTAGTTTATTAACACCTATAGAAATTTATTTTTAGCTTATTAATATTAGCAGAAATCCTTCCTTTTATTCATGTAATTATTTCTCTTTCCTTTTCTTATAAAAAGGTTTTGCCTTCATATCATAATCGAAACATTGTTTGAGTTTCTGCCTGAATCAGTGCTTTCCAAAATTGCAGTTCTTTTTGATCTCAAACACTTGTTGCCTCTCATTTTGGCTTTTTATTTTTTGGTTAACAAGCCTATAGGTAACTACCACTGTTGCCTATTACCTGACAAAGTCACATTATGGGCTCCATGACCCAGATTCCAGAATGCAAGGTCCGGCTGATAACATGATGACTGTGTGAGAGTTCCCGCTGCCTTTTGCTATCTATTCATTCTTGGTTGAGAAAACAACTTGCTCCCACTTTTAGAACAGTTCTCTCCTTTGCATATTTTTAGCTGTGGATTACTATTATTTTTTCTCCTATCAGTCCTATTGTTTCTGAATTCTATAGTTTACAAATTCTTCATGCTTTTTTTTCAGATCATTGCACTGCTAATTTTATATATATTTTTAGTCAAAATTGTTCTTAATTCAAGTGATTACAGGTAGGATAGAAGGTGAATATTTCTGTATAGTGGAGCATATGATATGATCCTGTGGTGTACTTGACAATTTTAAAGTGAGAATGAATAAGGACATAATACTTTAAAGTATATTGTACTATTATATTACTTGATAAAAACTAACATGTAATGCGTATTTAAAAGCTAGAATTAAGTAAATATTTTAGTTTAAATTTATTTAATATCTTCTTTTTCTTAGAGTTGCTTTTTTAAAATAATGGAAATAATGAATATACACTTAAACTTCTTAGCTCTATATTTTTCAATGACAAGGAGAAGCAAGGAAAAATAATAAATTCTGACTTAGAGAACCAAAGCAAAATGAAACTAATGTAAGGAGAAGGCAAAAGAATTAAATGTTACATCAAGCTATATTCAGAGTCTGCAATGTGCTGATCAGCCCTCTGGCCAGACCATGAGGAAAACTGCAGAACAAAAAACGATTTCTGCTGGGATTGGTAACAAACCATTTACCCATACCATGATGAGAAAATAGGAAAATAGAGTCTTTAAGTCATGCCCAGCACAAAATTAACACAATCATTCATTCTCTAAGGCTAAAACATGGAGGACCTATGGATCAAAGGCTAAGAATTGCCAGCAGGCTATTTTTTTCAGGCTATGTCCTCTTACCTTTCGCACCGTGTGTTCATATCCTCAAAGGAAAATAGATAAAGTTTTAAACTGTAATTCATAGAAACAACAAAGAATATATAAACTAAATTCCCCAAACACTTGGGATCCTTCTCAGTGCTTTCTCTCTCTCTCTCTCTCTCTATTGTCTCTGTCCCTCTGAGTTTCTCAGGCTCTCACTTTTTGTCTCTGAGAGTAGATCACACTCTGCCTATGGAGCATTACACCTTCTCTAATAAACTTTCTTTTTGACTCTAATTCTGGTGTGTGCTTAAATTCTTTCCTGTGCTCAGTCAAGAACCCTTTCTCTTTCAGTACAGGGCTTAAGCTCCCCTTCACTCAGGAAGTTTGCCCTCTCCTGCATCAAAACCATTCAGCTATTTAGCTTATATTACCAAGTATAAATTATGACCCCCTCATAACTATCAACCTAATTCATTTTAGTATACATGATGAATATGCCTAATCATTCACTTTGATAGCACTATTGACAAATATTTTTTATAAACTAAATTGAATGAGAAACATCTCTGTTATTTAAATGTCAGTTATATGGATCAAGATTACACAAGTGAGCTGGCTAGAGATTGTCCCGACCCGCAGGACCTGGTTATTGCGTAGAACCCGAGGAGGACCGTACCTTGAAGAAAACATGGGCGGGAGAAAAGAATGGAGGCAAGACAGTGTTCTGATCAAGCCTCCAAATTTTATTTTCGAGCGGTTATATTTATACACTCAAGTGGAGAGGGCAGGGGCGGGACTGATCAGGGAAGAGAGTATTTGTTACAAGCTCATTGGCGTCCACCAGATGAGGTGACTTCTACTTGGCTAGTCAGAAACAGGTGGGCTGTGCCAGCAGTTGCAGGCTTAAGGCTCCCGACAAGAGATGTGAAAAATATCCATGGAGAAGGGTTAACATATTTTTTATGATTGTAAATATAGGAAAGTATATATTATTTTAGATTGAAATAAAAGTAACTATGTACAGGTACAATCATTTATGATGTAATAAATAAGATATAGAAGGACAATTCTGATAAATATTTATACCTGTATAAAGTGCTACTTCAAATGATAAATCCCCTATAATTGTAAAATATATTTTAAATATTCCTTTTATATTCAAATAGTTTTATTGAAACCGGTGTTAATTAGAAAAAATTTAAGAAAATAGGGACAAAAAGTCTAAAAAGAATTCATAGTCTTTCAACCTTTAAAAAACGCATGAAGATTTTATCTTTTAGACTTAATTTCTAAGCACATATAGTGTTTTGGTTTGTTTTTTACTTCCTTCAATAAAACTGACATTATATTAGAGTTCTAAATTTCATAATGAATTCCATCCAGTGAAAGTTTTTTCAGAGTATTGCATGGATACTAATACTAATGAGATATACCAAATTATAATAAAAGAGTTTACTTTCATTATCTCTTAGTCAATTAGAACCTCAGACTCTTTTATAAGTTAATTGAATGTCAAATTCCATCATGTGTAATTTAATTAAATGAAGATTCTTCTTAGGACTCTTTAACCAATTGACCGTTGTGAATAGCTATAGTTTTACTGGGCAATGTAAAAATCATCTGATACATGAATTTCCCTTTGTCGAGTTCTTAGTGCTGACTCACTTCTTAGTTAACTAGTGTATACCTTTTTCCTTTTTCTTAAATCATAAATTTATCACTGTATCTGATATAGAATTTCTAATGTTATACAAATGAAAGATAAATTATGTATAAATAATTGTTGATCACAAACTATAAGTAGTATAGTTTAAAACACTGTAGTTCAAAAACAAAGTTGATGATTCCCTATAATCTTTTTAATTTTCAGTTATGCAGAGGAGCTATCTTTGACCATCTTGGATTTTGTATATAATCTGATTTGTTTTTATATGACTTTTCTCCTCATCCTTAACATTAAGGGGGGACAAAAAAATTGCATAAATGTTAGAGTTTAAATAACTTGATAAAGATAATTAAGCCAGAAAATAACAGAAATTTACATTCAAACTTAGATCAGCTGACCCCAAATTCCATGTGTTTTATTTTGTTTTGTATTTTTTCCCATTCTCCTACCTCTCTCCTCTTTGGCAACCATCAGCTCATTCTCTGTATCCATGGGCATGTTTTTATTTTGTTTTGTTTATTCATTTTTTTTTTTTTTTTTAGATTCCACATATAAGTAAAATCTTATGGTACTTGTCTTTCACGTATTTATTTCACTTACGTTCATCCATTTTGATGCAAATGGCAAGATTTCATTCTTTTTATTTTATTATTATTTTTTAATTGTATATATATCATATCTTATTTATTCATTCATCTGTTAATGGACACCTATGTTGCTTCCATGTTATGGCTATTATAAGTAATGCTGTAATAAATATGGGAATGCAAATGCATATATCTTTTCAAATTAATGTTTTTGTTTCTTCAGATAAATACCTGGAAGTAGAATTGCTGAGTCATATGGCAGTTCTATTTTTAATTTGGGGGGGAATCTCCATTTTGTTTTACATAGTCACTGTACTAATTTACAATCACAACAACAGTATATGAAGATTTCCTTTTCCCTATATTTTTATCGGTACTTATTTGTTGATTTTTTTGATGATAAACATTCTGACAGGTGTGAGATGATATCTCATTATGGTTTTAATTTGCATTGCTGATTAATGATGATGAGTATTTTTTCATATGTTTATTGGACATCCGTATGTCTTCTTCGGAGAAATGTCTACTTAGATTCTCTGCCCATTTTTTAATTAGAGTGCATATGTGTGTGTGTGTGTATGTGTGTGTTTATGTGTGTGTTAAGTTGTATGACTCCTTGTACATTTTGGGTATTAATCTTTTATTGAATGTATCATTTGAGAGTAACTTCTCCCATTAAGAAGGTTGCATTTTTATTTTGTTGATGGTTTTCTTTACTGTGCAAAAGCTTTTTAGTTTGGTGTAGTTCATTTGTTTATTTATTTATTTATTTTTGTTTTTGTTGCTCATTCCCATGGAGACATATCCTAAAAGATATTGATAAGATTGATGCCAAAGAGTTTACTGCCTATGTTTTCTTCTAGGAGTTTTATTGTTTCAGGCCTTACAATTAAGTCTTTAACTCATTTCGAATTTATTTTTGTATATGGTATAAGAAAGTAGTTTAATTTCAATTTTTTCATGTTTCTGTTCAGTTTTCCTAACATTACTAATTGAAGAGACTGTATTTACCCTATTGTATATCCTTGCCACCTTTGTCATAGACTAATTGGCTATGTAAGAGAAGATTTATTTCTGGCTTCTCTATTCTATTCCCTTGATCAATACATCAGTTTTAATGCCAATACCATGCCATTTCTATTATTGTAGCTTTGTAGCAGAGTTTGAAATTTGGGAGCATGATATCTCCCACTTTGTTCTTCAAGGTTTCTTTGACTATTTGAGGTCTTTTGTGGCACCATAAAATTTTTAGGATTAGTTGTTATAATTCTTAGAATATCATTGTTATTTTAATAAAGCTTGATTGAATCTGTATATTGCTTTTGGTAGTAGAGCATTTTAACAATATTAATTCTTCTAATCCATGAGCACAGTCTATCCTTCCATTTATCTGTATTCTTTCCAACTTCTTTCTTTAATGTCTTGTAGCTTTCAGAGTACAGGTATTTTTTCTCTTTGGTTAAATTTATTTCTAGGTATTTTGTGCTTTTTGTTGTAATTGCAAATGAGATTGTTTTCTTAATTTCTCTTGATGTTCATTATTGGTGTACAAAAACACAATGATTTCTTTATATTGATTTTGCATCCTATAATTTTACTGAATTCATTTATTTGTTTTAATTGTTGTTTGGTGGAGTCTTTAGACTTTTATGTGTAGTGTCACTATCTGCAAATAATGAGAGTTTTACTTTTCCAATTTGGGTTAACTTTTTTTCTTTTCTGATTGCTGTGGCTAGGGCTTCCAATACTATCTTGAATAGAAGTGGTAATAGTGGACATCCTTGTCTTGTTCCATTGAGTAAACAATTAGTTGTGGGTTTGTCATACGTAACTGTTATTACGTTGAGGTATTTTTCTTCTATACCCACTTTTTTGAGAGTTTTTATTATAAATGGATATCAAATTTTGTCAAATGTTTATTCTGATCTATTTAGATAATCATATTTCTTTATTATTGTGTTAATGTGATTTATCACATTGATTGATTTATAGATGTTGAACTATCTTTGTATCCTTGAGATAAATGTTTCTTGGACATGGTGTGTAATCCTTTTAAGGTTTTGCTGAATTCAGTTTGCTAATGTTTCTTGAGAATTTTTGCATCTATGTTCATCAAGGATATTGGCCTGTAATTTTCTTTTTATTATAATGTCTTTATCAGGTTTTGGTATCAGGGTAATACTGGCTTTGTAGAATGAATTTAGAAGCATTCTTGCTCTTCAATTTTTTGAAATAGTTTTGGAAGGATAAGTATTAATTCTTAAAATGTTTGATGGAATTCACCTGTGAAGCCATCTGGTACTGAATTTTCATTTTGGAAGTTTTTGTTTACCGCTTCAATTTTATTGTCTGTTTAGATTTGTGGGTCCTTCCTGGTTCAATCTTGGAAGATTACATGCTTCTAGAAATTCATGTTTCTTCTAGATTGTCAAATTTGTTGGCATATAATTGTTTATTGTATCCATGTATTTTACATTATAGACATTCAAACGTCTTTTTTGTTTGTTTTGACTATGTGGAAATTAATTTTATCAAGTTCTTCAGAATTTGTTGATTCTGTTTCCAAATAGAATGTAGTGCTTGATTATAGATTCATATGAACAGATTTATCTTCCAGTGATTAACTAAAATTCAGCTTAGCAATGCTTTAATAATTATTTTTACAAAATATAATTATATTAAATAATATAACATTAAATCTAAAGTCTCAACTGTTGAATTTTTAACACTAGTGTATTTATTTAAAATAATTCAAGCAATAATAGCTTGAAGAAATTTGAATATTTAAAATAAATTAGGTAGTGTTTTATTTCAATCCTATAAGTTTGCAACTATTTCTTAAAATTAATTAGTTTTCCTTAGTGAGGATAAGCAGATGGTAACATAAAAGTTACCTAGAGCAGGGGTCCCCAATCCATGGGCCACAGACAGGTACCAGTTAGGACCCATGCCACACAGCAGGAGGTAAGTGGTGGGCAAGTGAGCTAATCTTTATCTGTATTTGCAGCCACTCCGTAGTGCTAGCATCACCACCACAGCTCCATCTCAGATCATCAGGCATTAGATTCTCGTAGGAGCATCGATTCCTGTTGTCAAAAGGTTGGGGACTGCTGATCTAGAGGGACTATATTTGAGTCAGATTCTTTCTAGGTTTATGTCAATCTCTAATGCAGTTGTCTCATCTTTAATGATGCCACAAAGTTTGGTCATTATATAAATAGTTTTTTCACGTTTTAATATTTTTTATTTGCCTGCTTAAAGTTATTAAAGTTATATATAAAATTCAAATTACTCAAAGGGAAATAGGTGAAAGAATATTTAGGTAATTAAACTCTCGAATGCTATTGTATTTCTAATGTTATTGAGACTCAAAACTCTGTCATGATTTTGGGACTCCTTCTAAATATAATTGAATTTTCTAATTAGAAAAAAATGTCTTTCTACTATTTTGTCTTTTACTCTAGCTTGTGATAAACAATAAAATTGCTTTTTTAATTCTTTCTCAATTGCTTTGTCAGAGCAAATTGCTTATATTTATAACATGGAATCATTGAGTCATACTGCTGATAATAATTCTTCATTTCTGTGTGATGCTAGGACATCCTATTCTTAATTTGATCTTTATATCTACCAGGGAGTACAGAAAATTATTAAACATATTGCCCATAATGTAATCTTTTCACCTCTCTAAATCTTATTTTCCTCTCTGACTTCCACACTTACGTGTTAACTTTCGTACATTATATGTGACTTTGTCAGCTTCCTGTAAGACTCTTTATAAGAAAATCCAAGTTTAAAATAAATAAATAAATTACAGTGTCTTTTCCAACCTGATTTATAGTATGTTTATTAGGAAAACCCTGGAAAGTTATGTGCTGAATAATGCACTGAATAATGAAATGGTTAAAATTGTTCTATAAGCAAGAAATTGTTTAGGAATATTGATTTTTAGGAATACATGACTTTTATGTCTGGCTGTGGAAGCAAAGAACCAAACATCTTTTAGATAGGAATTTAACTACCTAATGTGCTCAATAAAATCACTTGGGGTTTCATTGGCATTAAATCTGAATCAATGTCAGATTGATATTTAATTCCAATAGATCTCCATGTGAAAGAATTATCTTCTACCAAAACACTATTTATTTTGAAATGAGAATTATAATCAGAATTTTTTAAATCTTTAGTTTTTTAGTCTGGCTTTTGTAGTTTCCTCCTAATTTTCACTGAAACTGACTCACGAAACCTAAATTATGCCATTAATTAGTTTTTGATGTTAGGCAAATTTTGAGTTTGAAAGAATCTCAGTTTTATCTTCTATAAGCCAAAGGCTTAGATCAATTAGTCCCTAAAGTCAGTTCAAGCTTTAAAGTCCACAATTCTGGATAAGTGAAGTTAGAAGCACAGTGGCATGAGGGGTCCCTTTGACCAATCCTTGAGGTTACAACAAACTAAATGACTGTAATCCAATGGAAAATGTTTCAGCCTAACACTCAACACTTCAGAGATCTGTGCATCAGAGCATACCAAGGTGGGCGAATGGGGAGAGCAAGAGAGAGAAGCGGAGACGGTGCCAGAACACTGCCAGGAGCTCCCCACGCAACTTGGAAAGAAGAGAGTGATCCAGTTATGGCATGCACTCTCTCTAGCCCTGAGCCTTCCTGCCAGAGTCATCAGCATATACTACAGTGGAACCCAGTGATCAGGGCAGAGACAAAATACAGAAATGTGACAGTTGTGTTCTAGAAGCTGCCACTGCCAGGCAGAAAATGGAGTCACGGAATCCAGCCGCCTCTTCCCACCCTTCGAGAGCTCATCGCCGGGTACTCTCCCAGAGCTAGTAGCTGGCCACTGGGAAAACTGCAGCCCAAAGGGTTGGGCTACAGAACAGAGTCTGAAAGCTTGGGAACTGAGGATACAGCTTCTGAGTGGCAGACATACACTGTGACTTGTCCCAGTGATGGGGTGAAGATACAGAAGCAAGGAAGCTGAGGTTTGGCAGTCTCCATTATGAATAAAAGGAATACTTAACTAAAGAGAATGATATTTTAAAAGAGAAACATAGAACTTTTGGATCTGAAGAACTCAATACCAGAGATGAAGAATGAAATAGTGAGCTTAGGAAATTAAACTGACCTTATGGAGGAAAGAATAAGTAATATTGAAGACATAAATATGGAAATGGTTCAGATAGAAGAAGAAAATGGCTTGAGAGTGGAAAAAAATTTTTGTAACTGTTCAAGAACTCTCTGACTCCATCAGAAAGAGCAATATACAAATAATGGGAATACCAGAAAGAGAAGGAAACAGAGAGCCTATTCAAACAAATGGTCGATGAGAACTTCAAATATATGGAATAAACTGGATCCTCAAATTCGAGAAGCAAACAGAACACCTAATTATCTCAATTCAAAAAGCCCTTCTCCAAGGCACATTATATTGAAACTTTCAAAAATTAATAACAAAGAATTCTTGAGACAGCCAGGAAAAAGAAGATGGTAACCTATAAAGAAAAACCCATTAGATTATCAACGGATTTTTAAGAGAAACTTTACAAGCTAGGAGGGAGTAGAATCAAGCATTCAAACTATTGAAAAGGAGGAATTACCAGCCAAGGATAATATATTCAGCAAATTTCTCCTTTTGGCATAAAGGAGAAATAAAGACCTTTTCAGACATACAAAAGCTGAGGGAATTTTCCACCACAAGCCCTGCATTACAGGAAATACTGAAGGGGATTGTTCCATCTGAAACAAAAAGACAAAAAGATACAAAACTATGACTACGATGACTAACAGAAACAAGAAATTTGCAACCCTTATTCAGAATAGGGTATTATACATTTAAGTATAATAATGGTAAAAGAAGGTAAAACATTTTAAAAAGAGAAAACAACAGCTACTGCAACCAAGAAATGAATTCACAACATAAATAGGGATAATTTGAGACAACAAAAACACAAAAAGGGAAGGGATAAAGGCCTGAATTTGTAGAGGGGAATGAATATAAGACACATACAGAAGACAAAGGACTACTGTACATATAAAACTTTCTTTTACATAAACTTAATAGTAACCACACACACACACACACACACACACACACACACACACGCAAATCCAGAACTGAGACATATAACATAAAAAATGGTAAACAGAGGGAATATTATAGAATACCATCAAACTAAAATAACAGATAGACACAAGGGCCTAGAAACAATGGAGATACTTAATAAAACGAATATAGAAGGAAAACACCTCAATATAATAAAGGCCATACATGACAAACCTTCAACTAATATCATACTTAATGGTGAAAAACTAAAAGCCTTTCCTCTAAGATCAGGAACAAGACTAGGTTGTCTACTCTCACCACTCTTATTCAATATAGTATTGGAAGTTCTAGCTAGAGCAATCAGGTAAAAGAAAGAAATAAAAGACATCCAAATTGGAAATGAAGTCAAATTGTCCCTTTTTTCAGATGGCATGATTCTCTATATAGAAAACTCTAAAGACTCCATCAAAAAATATAGAAACAATAATCAAATACAGTAATGTTTTAAGATACAAAATCAATGCACCAAAATACATTGTATTCTTATACATTAACAATGAAATTTTAGAAAAAGAAATTTAAAACAAATTTCTTTTGCAATTGCAATAAAAAAATGAAATACCTAAGAATAAATGTAATGAAGCATGTCAATGACCTATTCACTGAAAACTATAAGACTTTATTAAAAGAAATTAAAGACAAAAAATGGAAAGATATTCTGTGTTCATGGTGGAAGAATCAACGTAATTAAATGGTCTTATTACTCAAAGCAATACACAGATTTAATGCAATCCCCATCAAAATTCCAATGACATTTTTTAAATAAAATTAAAATCTCAGATTTGTATGGAATCCCAAAAGATCCCAAATAGCCAAAGCAATTCTGAGAAAAAAGGACAAGGCCGGAGGTATCACTCTGCCTGACTTCACATTATACTACAAAGTGACAGTAATGAAAACAGCATAGTATTGGCAGAAAAACAGATATGCAGACCAATGGAAGAAAATTGAGAGTCCTGAAATAAACCCACATATATATTGGCAAATGATTTTTGACAAAGGAACCAAAAACATACATTGGAGAAATGAAATCCTCCTTAATAAATTGTGCTGGGAAAATTGGAGAGCCACATGCAAAAGGATGAATCTAAAGTGCTATCTGTTACCATAAACAAAACCTAACTCAAAATGGATGAAAGATCTAAATATAAGACATGAAATAATAAGTTACATGGAAGAAAACATAGGTATTAAATTCATGGGCCTTGGATTTAGAAAGGATTTTATGAATTTTACCTCAAAGGCAAGAGAGGTAAAAGCAAAAATAAATGAATAGGACTATATCAAACTAAAAAGCTTCTGCACAGCAAAAGGAACCATCGACAAAACTGAATGAAAGAAGGTATTTGCAAACATCATTTACAATGAGGGGCTAATATCCTAAATATATAAAGAACTCATAAAACTCAGATAAAACAAAAAAACAATAAAAAATGGGCACAGGACCTGAGCAGATACTTCTCCCAAGAAGGCATACAAATGGCCAATAGATGTGAAAAGATGGTCAGCTTCATTAGTCATTAGGGAAATGCAAATCGAAATCATGATGAGATACCACCTCACACCTGTAAAAATGGCTATTATCAATAAGACAATAATAAGTGTTGGGGAGGTTGAAGGGAAGAGGGAACACGTACACTTCTGGTGAGAATATAAATTGGTGCAGATACTATGGAAAACAGTGTGGAGGTTCCTAAAAATATTTAGGATCACCACATGACCCAGCAATCTTTCTTCTGGATCTCTACCCCAAAAATTTGAAAACATTTATCTGTAAAGATATATGCATCCTGTATTCATTGCAGCATTACTCACAGTGGCCAAGACATGGACACAACCAAAGTGCCCTTTGGTAGATGTTTGGATAAAGAAGATGTGGTACACATATACAATAGAATATTACTCAGTCATAAGAAAAGATGAAATACTGACATTTGTAAAAACATGGATGGATCTTGAGATTATCATGCAAAGTAAAATAAGTCAGACATAAAAAGTTGAAAACCATATGATTTCACTCATATGTGCTGTATAAAACTGAAAGCAACAAATGAAGAAGACAGACAGAGACTCATGAACATGGAAAGCAGTTAAGTGGTTAACAGAGGGATGGGGAGGAGGGGGGAGGTAGATAAGGGTGAAGCGGTTAAAATATATGATGATGGAAGGAAACCAATTGGGTGGTGAACACACAATGCAATATACATATGGCATATTATAGAATTGTACACTTGAAACCTATATAATTTTATTAACCAATGTCACCCTGATAAATTTAATGAAAAAAAAAATATTCATCATCTCAAAAAAAGTGCATGATTCTGGTTTTTTAAAAATATTTTACAAATGTTTTATATATTTAATGAATGGTATGATTAATGTGTATTACGATAGTGAATAATTGTTAGTTTCTCTTTTACAAGGAAGCTATTCACTGTCAATATTGTTACAATAAACCATGTTAATTTTACTTTTCTCTTACTCTGTTCTCGTCTCACAGAACTATAAACATAAAATTTTAAGAATTATAAGGAATAATTCACATCACTAAAATATATATTTTCATGAAGAAAATATTAAATAAAATATAGGTTATTATTTTTTTCTCCACAATGAACTATTATTCTATATAAAATCCTACATTTCAACATGTATTACAAAATACACATTTAAGACACATTATAAGCTCTCCATTGGCTTTACAATTATAACTATAAATGAAATAGTAGATATAACTTTAAAAAAGTTATGAAATTGTGAAAAAATATTAAAGCCTTAAAATTTGATTTTAATTACAAAAAATGGTTCACATCGTTTCTAATTATTTTAATTTTTCATATACAGATCTATTCAGGTAATGATATAATGTAGTGACTATGCACTTAGTTATTTGCAGTCATTGTCTAATCTAAATTCACTGTATTGACTTAACAAAATTCCTTTTCAGTTTTTCAGCCCTTCTTATAATACATTTTAAAAGTTATATGATTTTTATGTTTTAGTGAAAAAATTTGTCAGGTAAGGTTTTGATAGAGTGCCTAAAATCAAAAGAATCCCACCATTATTACATCCTTGACGTTGAAATTTAGGATTTAATATAAAATATCCAAAGTGAGGCAGAATAATGTGGAAAGGACAATTTTGCAATTTCCTGGTAACAGTGTGGTTTAATAAGTAAGAGCCTAGATTTTGGAACTGGATGAATATAGGTTTTAATCTGTTTTAACCACTTACTTGTTACAAGTTGCTTAACTTTGCTGTCAATGCTTTTATCTACACCATGATAAAAATGATTACCTCACTTCATAATAAATTGCATAATATAAGATGATTTATAGAATACCTAGTAAACGAGGAATGATCGATACATCAGTTTTTATGGAGTTATTACTATTTCGGACGCTTGGGGTCCTGAAGGCAAAAAAATTGCCGTATTCTATC
>NW_006440638.1:4474231-4521178 GCF_000325575.1 Pteropus alecto | reverse complement strand
ATCTTAATTTCAGAAACTTTGCTAAAATAAAAGCTCTTCACTGAAGAGCTGTTTACTAGAAACTCGGAGAAACATGGATCACTAAACCCCAGTTCAGCATAACCTACACCAGTGTCCTGCTCAAAAGATAGAAACATTTCACTGGCAAAAGGATAATTCTTGGGTCTTTCATTATCTGACTATAATGTCTCTTCTGACTGGCCTCATATGACATTTAACCCCAAAATATTCATTTCACTGTCCTCACAAAGTGATCTCAACAAATTATTTGTCATTAAGTTGTTGCTTAATGGGCCTTCAATTAACACCTTTATCAGCAAAAATGGTCTTTTCACTAGAGTATTTGCTTTCTTTGGCATAGTAATTTGTATGTTTAATTGCTCTGGTAGATGTTTGCCCACAATAAATACCCTCACTCCAAACATATTAAGAAGAATTAATATCACAGCTTTTCTTGGTGCCCATTTGCTCTTATTTTCCTTCTAGTTTAACCTTCATATCTGAACCATTAAAAATGTTATTTCTACTTGTTTTCAAGGCCTGTCAGATTTATTTCCATGTATTTCTGTTGTCTGCCCAACTCACTTAAGAACTTTTATATCTTTCAGTTCTTTTATTATAGATTTCCACTGCTTTTTGGTCATTTTTTACAGATGTGTCTTTATTTTTTATGTGTTTCAGATACCCATTATCCTCCATTATCTTTATTTTTGATTTACAATATACTTATATTGGGGTCAAAATGTGGAAATGTAGTGGGCTGGATCCATGGATCTATTCCTTCTTCTTCTTAATCGAGATCATTTCAGTACTGAGTTCTAATGCTATATTAGCCCGAGTTTTCCAGAAGAAAGGAGTGTGTAATGTGAAGTGAGATTGGAGATGTGGTCCCTAGGTCTGGCTGTGATCCAGGCTCGCAGCTAGGGATAGGACTCTGAATTTAGAATGTTACGTTAATGTAGTACGGTGCCTGTGCCTAACTTATGTAAGTATGATTCAGCTTATTATATCATTCATGTGTGGCAGAATGTCACTATTGTTCTCTGACATATATGAAGCTCGTGCGGTCCCTTGAGGAGCAGAAGAGCAGAAGAAGTGTGCTCTCCACAATAGAACTGCACTCCCCACAATAGAAGTGCACTCCTTACATGTATGGCCCCCAACACTCCAGATAGTCCCAGATGGAGGATTCCCAGGTGGAGGACATGTGGCACCACGCATCCCAGTGGTATCCCGTGGCCAAATATCTGGCTACGTGATGACCCCGGAGGATTGGAATGGAATGAAGCCACATCCCGAGGATGTCCCAAAGCCCTGGAGATGCTGGAACTGAATGTCCTGACTGCTCAACAGGAGGCAGCAGATTGGGTGGCCTGGATGTTCCTTGTGATGCTGCTGCAGGCCATCCTGGAGATTCAGGATCAGGCTCAGTGGGTGCAGCAGCTGCAATGCCAGGAAGAAGCACTGGAAAGGTGCGTGGCAGCAGCAGAGCACATTCTGCTGGGCCTGGATGGGTTGCTTCCATCATCTTGGTCTGGGAGCCCGCCAGTGATTCCGTGGCAGGCACCACCAGTGATATAGCAACAGGTTAAAGTGGAACAGCTATTGGCCCTGGGAAAAGGCTGACAGTGCCCCCAGGATAAAAAGCATACCACCTTGATTCAGTACACCCTGTCAAACTCTGGGACCTGATGAAACAGGTACAGCAGAGAGCTGGGGAGATGTTTCTGGGGTGGCTGCTGCAGCTGTGGTATGATGGGGCCAAAGGGACCGAATTATCTCCAGAAGAGATGACTCAGCTAGCCTCTGTAACGATGATACTGTCCCTCAGGCAGCGCCTCCAGAATGTGGTGTGTATGGCACAGGGCACCGGGTTAGGTAATTACTCCTTGATTAACTGGCTCATGTATGCTGCACAGACAGTGTGGGCTGATCCTGGGGAGCTTCCAGAGAAAGTGAGCAGATGGATCACGTACTTAGATCTGGTTCAGATAATTCGAGAAATGAGCATGAGACACATGACATCTTGCACCCAGTACACTAGCCCCATGAAGAGGTATTTATAACTCATACGAAGGACTTGATCTTGACCTCTAGTCCACTTGGTACTTTTGACACCATAGCAGCACTGCTGGCCTCTTACATGGATAGGTGGATTCATGAGGTGACGTCCGCCATGGGGGAATATGGAGGTGAAACGCAAGGAATGTTCCACCAAAGTGAGAGCCAAACCACCCACTGCACTCCCAAACCAGCCAGCCTCCAGGTGGAGGCATGGCCAAAAAGGGGGGTGGAGCACTACCCAGCCCATTGGGCCATGAAAATAAGCCGCAGGCAAATGGAATTTGATCTCCTCAAGGCAGAGATTGCTGCAGAAAAGATGGAGCAGTAACCTAATGAAGCGCTGCTGGTGCTGTGTAATCAGCTGTGCCCTGATCAACAATTCACTCTTATTCCCAGGAAAGCCACAACCCAGGATGTACGGTTGGCCAATTATTTCCCTGATTAGGGATTCAGCCAGGGCACCTGGTTGGTGGTGGAGCCGGTTGACCTAAGGCTGCTTGTGGAACTGACTATACATTGGTGCCCCCTCAATGTATGGAGGGTATTAGCCCTCATGGTCACAGGTACTGACAGCATCCTGCTCTATAGGAATCCAGACAAGTTTCCCAGGCCCACTGCAACCATAGAAGGCTATGAGGGTCGAATCATTCATGTGTGGCAGGTCTTGTGACACTGGGTATCAGCAGATTGCCTCCTCAGACATACCAAGTGTACATATGCTCCAAAAATGTACAGGAGTACATTTTTGGGATTGATGTTTTGCAAGGCTTGACTGTAAATACCACTACTGGTGAATTTTGCCTTTGTACCTGGATGGTAACAACTATTATCTGGGGATGTTCACACCATGCCTTGTTGGTGTTGCTGCAGGATACCCGGGTAGTGAACACAAAACAGTATCACCTGCTGGGAGGCAATGAGGAAATAGAACACACCATTCTGACGGGTGTTACTCGTCTTACTCGTACCCTATGTAACTCCCCCACATGACCAGTGAAGAAGCCTGATGGGTCCTGCTGCATGATGATTGACTATTGTGCGCTGAATAAGGTTATATCACTCCTGCATGCCACCACACTGAACCTCACGGACTTCATAGACTGGTTGTCACTTGAACTTGGATGATACCATTATGTGGTGGACTTGGCAAATGCCTTTTTCTCTATTGCCATAGCCCCAGAAAGTCAAGAACAGTTTGAGAAGGGCGACAGTGAACATTCTTCATCCTTCCCCAGGGCTATCTGCACAGCCCTATCCTGTGCCATGGTCTCATGGCTCAAGATTTAGTCACGTGGAGATGACTACCCACGGTGCACTTGTATCATTATATCGATGATATAATGCTAACCTCTGGTTCTCTTACAGAACTAGAAGCAGCAGCAAACAGCCTGTGAGAAGCTCTCACCAACTGGGGCTTGGGCAATCAACAAGTACAAGGTCCAGGGACCTGGGTTCTCTGTCAAGTTCTTGGGGGTTGTCTGGTTGGATAAGACAAAAGTAACTCCCATGGTGGTTATTGATAAGATACAGGCATATCCCCAACCATAAACTGTGAAGCAGGTCCAAACCTATTTGGGACTGCTGGGGTTTTAGAGAGTGTTCTTTCCTCATTTAGCCTCCTTTATGTGACCCCTGCACCACCTAGTGCGACGGAGTGCCTAGTGGGATTGGATCCCTGAGACAAAAGAGGTCTTTAAGGCTACAAAGCAAGCTGTAGTACAAGTTCAAACTCTATGCATAATAGATCCAGCCCTCCCATTCATGCTTATGGTGCAGGTGGATGATGCAAGGTTTGGATGGGGCTTGTGGCAGAAGCACAGTTCCCAGAAAATGCTGATAGGCTTCTGGTCCCAGTTACGGGAAGGTGTGGAAGCGCGATATTCTCTGATAGAGAAACAACTGGCTGCCATATATGCAGCCGTTCTGTGCAGTGAGGCCATCACTGGCCTTAATCTCATAACTGTGCAGTCCATGTACTCTGTAGAGAAGTGGCTGTGGTCTTGGAGAAGACTTCTCCAGTGGGAATTGCACAGACCCCTACACTGTCCAAGTGGGAGGGGCGTACCTGGAGCCCTCTGAGAGCCAACTGTCAGGCCAACTGCACTCTCTATTGGGATCAGTACAGTTTCAAGCAGAGCCTGCTGAAATGGGAGATGTACTGAGTCCCTATGTTGAGGATCAGGTTTCTAGGATCCTGCAGATGCCTGGTACACAGACAGCCTGTACCGTGGAATAGGTAGCGAAATATGATGAAGGCTATTATTGACCCCAGTACAAGTACAAGTTGTCATGTCACAATGCCCTGGTGCACTGAGCAGCACCCAGAGAGACAGCGGGTAATGAGTACCCCGGGGGTGATGCCCCATGGGGCTAAGCCACTCCAGAAATGGCAAGTGGATTATGGGCCCAAGGTAGCACCCTCCAGGTCGGATCCTGCACCACGACCCTGTAGGGTTGGAGTGTGGGTCCCAGTTCTGGCTGTGATCCAGGCTCATGGCTAGGAATAGGACTCCGAATTTAGAATGTTACATTAATATAGTAGGGCACCTGCACCTAACTTGTGTAAGTATGGCTCAGCTTATTATATTATGCATGTGTTGCAGAATGCCACTATTGTTCTCTGACATATATAAAGCCTATGTAGTCTCCTGGAGAGCAGAAGGAGAACAGAAGAAACGTGCTCCCCACAGTAGAAGCGCACTCCCCGCAATAAAGTTGGTGCCTGCCATTTCATTCTCATGTCAGCTCCTCATGTGTTCTTTCAATTGGGTGTCTCATCATTGAAATCTTCCCTTCTTGATCAGCTTGGCACTGACAGGAGAAATAGACTAGTGTCAGTACACCTTGGCTCTGTAGGCCTAAGATAACTGGATGTTTTTCCAAGTACAATGATGAGTGTTGGTAGATTTTCATGCAGGTTGGTGACATGAATCACTTTAACTTTTACTCTTGAATTTACATGCATTTAATTTTTTTTTCATGCATGTATTTAGGAATTTATAACCTAATAATAATTTTAAAAAGGCAAAACTGCTTTATTTAACATGGATCTTTTCTGAAAGCTATTGTGTGATTGTAATAATGACGATGATGATGATAATGACAATAATAATAATAATAATAATAATAATAAATGCCAAGAGTAGAAAGTAATTTTGAAAGATATCTAAAAGATGGAGTTACCATGTTATCAAAAAATCTCAATCCAAAATACAACAGAAATGTCTATTTTTTAAATCCTAGAAATGGTCCACAATGCTTCAAACTCAAAGACAAATGATGCAAATTGCTGGTGGGAGTCCTGGAGCAATTAACTCTTTACATGTCTCTTTCCTCCTTCCTTCCTCCCTTCCTCCTTCCTTCCTCCCTTTCTTTGCTTCTTTCTTCCTTCCTTCCTTCCTTCCTTCCTTCCTTCCTTCCTTCCTTCCTTCCTTCCTTCCTTCCTTCCTTCCTTCCTTCCTTCCTTTCTTCATTTCTTCTACTAAGCCAAGCAACTGGCGTATAGAATACAGAAGGTAGGTTACATGTAAAGATAATTTTGCCAAAAGAATAGGAATGAAGTATTTAGGAGCAAAGAAGGTAAGAAAGAATCATTGCTAATGAGATGTTGTCCTTGAATAAATGGACTGGGAGAAGGAGACCTTCAAAATTAGAATTTCAAAGTTATGCACTTTCTGATAATGGCAAGTTCAAGATTTATCCATGGTAGTATATGTCTAATCGGAAAGAACAGAAAAAGGTCATTGTACATATGAAGTTCAAGACACATTTAGGTTTGGTATGTGTGGTTAAATCTATTTGTAGGTTGAATTTACTTAAGATATTGATTTAAAAATACCTGATGTATGACCACTAAAAATTAATTTGTAAAAGAAATGGCAGGAACTTCCTTGCAGTTTTGTGATATGCATTCATTCATTTACTCATTCAACCATTCAAGAACTATTTATTGAGCACCTAGTATGTGTCATTAAGAATGATCTCTCAGGATTTAACTTGCTTTCTTTTAAATCTCTGATCTCTTGAAATCTTTTCTAATGGTAATCATAATTATTACATCTGATTTTACAGTGGGCTTAGAGACTTAGAAAGAACTTTGATGTCCAGAATATTTCAGGTAACCTGTTACCTAAATCTTTACTTTTTGTAATTATGTTAAGAGATTTCTAGAATAAATAATACAGCAAGATAAATATGAAATGTTCGTTCGCAATTATAAATTAGCTTTTTAAAAATTAGAAAATATAGACAAATAAAGCATACACATGGTTTTTTAAAAATTAGAAAATATAGACAAATAAAGCATACACATTCAAACATTTTTTCTGGTAAATATCTATTAAAGCGTGTGTGGTAGCTAGACTAACATAAAAGCATGTTTTAGATATTAGATTTTAATAGATATGGGTAAATTGTCTTCAAGGGATTTTTATCAAAAATTAGTATTATAAGCAATTTAAAAACTAAAGAAAATATAATTAAAATGAGTTGGTATCATCTCTGTGAAAATCTAACTCTACCTTTCCTTAATATAATTTTTCCTCAGAGTTCTTTTTTTTGATATAAAGTATTAAAATTTCTAAGATCCAGAAACACATAAAGTAAATAGTTTTCTTTATACCCTTAAATACGGGCTACATTTTAGGAATCGGTTATATATAAGGGTTTTGCAAGGTAAGGAGAGTTCATCGTATAGAACTGAGGAGTATAAACTACTACTTTAGAACAAATCGACAACTATATGAGCAAGTGTTCAAAATATTAATGTATTGGGAGAGGATATTAGAAAGATGGAAATTAATTCACTAAATGACTCTAAAAATATGATGTAAAAAATTATTTCATCATTCATTATTGCTACCTTTCAGAATTCTAGTCTTTATGTTTACAAACTAACTCAATATGTTATACCAGTTTTCTCGTTATCATATTAATAAACATCAGTGTTATGGCTGAATTGTGTCCTCTCCATGCCAAATTCATATGCTGAAGCTCTAACACTCAGAGTTCTAGAGTTTTGAAAGTTAAGATCAATGCGTTAGCAAGTTTAATTTCTCCTGAGGCCTTTCTCCTTGACTTGTAGACAGCCACCTTTTCACTCTGTCTTCATATAGTCTTTTTTCTGTCTGTGTACATCCTTGGTATCTCTTTGCCTCCAAATTTCCTGTTCATATAATGAAAGAGGTCAGATTAGATTAGGGCCCACTCTATGACCTCTTTCTGACATAATCACAACTTTAAATGCCCTACTCTAACTGCAGTCACATTCTAATATAGCTAAGAAAATTAATTTCTGTTGCTTAAACCACCCTGTTTGTGATTTTATGACAGCCCTAGCAAAATAAGTTTTTAAGAAAAATATGAGTTTAAGTGGAAATTACTTTTTGACTATGGTTAATATTTTAAAAAATACTGCTGACAATTTTAAGGTTAAATCAATTTAAATAAAACTTTTGAGAGTTTGTGTCAAGATGAAGGAGTAGGTAAATGTTGTGCTGGCTTCCTATCATGATCATACCAAAATTACAACTAAACTACAGAATAGCCATTATTGGGAGTCACCTGAACTCTAGCTAAACAGAAGTCTTATCACTAGGGACACACAGAAGATGCCACTTCGAGACTGGTAGGAGGAGCAGAGACATGAAACTGGCTGATTTTACTCCCTGTGTGGCAGTTGAGAATAGAGAGAAATGTCTTAGCTGCAGAGGTCTCCCCTGAGGAGTGAGGAGTCCTCATCCCACACCTGGCTGCTCAACCCAAGCTTCCAGTGCTAGGAAGAGAAGTCTCTATAAAGTCTCTGTGAAATCCAGTGAAGATAGTGGCTGATTGAGATGGAGGGTGGCTGGAGTTGCAAATGTTCCTCTTAAAAGGCCCCCACACAGAAATACTCACTGATGAACTCGCTCTGAACTCCAGTGCCAGGACAACAGCTTGAAAGTCATCAGAGACATATGGGGAAAAACTGAGTTGTCTGGCTTCAGGGCAAGGGCTGGAGGGGCAGCTTTCCCCCAGACAGAAGTGCTGGCAGAGGGCATTATTCCTTTATTGGGCTCTCCTCTGCCTGGCTTGCAGCCCCAGGCAGCCACCATATCTTAGTCTTCCACAATGTAGCTAACACTGGTCACTCAGCCCTAGTAATTCTCTGAGATCCCACCTCTCCCAACTTGCAGGCCAGCCCAAGATGCTTCCATTGATTTTTCCATACAAATGGCCTCTCTTGGCACAAGCTGAAGACTTTCCTAAAATCTCTTGAAGGTTCACAAAACCTAAACAAGCAGCATCTGGCCTCAGTATGCTCCGTACCACTTGCTGAGCCCCTCAAGGCACTTCCAAGCCCAGAGTAGGGGGCGGCCACCTGCAGATTGCTTGATGGCTTATGTTAGTTGTCCCCAATAGGGCACAGGCTGTAACTAAACTTGGCCTATGGCAATGCCTTTCCCAGAAGGCCCAGGCTTGCATGCCCAGTGTCCAGCTTTGGTCTGAGCCAGAACATCACCTAGGGTCATTTCTGAGGATGACACACCAAAAGAGCAGACAGAGCAGGCACTAGAGGCCTTCTAAAACAAATCCTGCCCTGTACGGTCAGCCTGTGCACAACAGTTTCTCCCCTCATCACTGCCAGTCAATACAACCAATCAACACAAGGGTGAATCCCTCTCATTGATAAGCAAATATCAATCAAGACTCAACTACAATAGGAGGGCACACATCACCCATACAAGGGACATACCTGTAGCACATGGTACAGGTAACCAGAGAAGTCTGTGCAACTGAGCCCAACAGCACATGTATTACCTAAGGCCATTCTATTAAGACTGGGAGACATAACAACCCTACCTAATACATAGAAACAAATGCTAGAAGGCAGCCAAAATGGAAAATCAAAGAAACATGTCCCAATTAAAAAACAAACAAACACACAAAACAAAACAACAACAACAACAAAAACAGAACAAAGCTCCAGAAAAAGAACGAAACAAAATATAGACAAGCAATCTACCAGGTGCAGAGTTCAAAACACTGCTTATAAGGATGCTCAATGAACTTAGGGAGGAGTAGTTGCACTCAGTGAGAACTTCAACAAAGAGATAGAAAAGATAAAAGTGGAGATAGAAAATGAAAAAGAACCAGTAAAAAATGATGAATACAATAACTGAAATGAAGACTACCTTAGGAGAAATCAACAATAGATTAGATGAAGTAGAGGATTGATTCAGCGATTTAGAACCAGGATCCCCAACCCCTGTTAAGAACCGGTCTGTTGCCTGTTAAGAACCAGACTGCACAACAGGAGGTGAGAGGTGAGAGAACGAGCAAACTTCATCTATATTTGCAGCCACTCCACAGTGCTAGCGTCACCATCTCAGCTCCACCTCAGATCATCAGGCATTAGATTCTCATAGGAGTGTGAACGCTATTGTGAACTGAGCCTGCGAGGGATCTAGGTTGCACATTTTTTATGAGAATCTAATGCCTGATGATCTGAGGAGGAGCTGAGATGGTGACGCTAGCACTGGGGAGCGGTTACAAATACAGATTAACATTAGCAGAGAGGTTCAACTGCGTAGAGATCATAATAAATCAATTCCTTGCAGACTTATATCAAAACCCAGATGAAGCAAGGTTCATTTTAGGTTCATTTGGTGGCAGACTTTATAGTGGAAAGTGATGTGCTTCAATTATACAGCTGCATCTGGTGTCATGCTTTAAGTCAGAATCCAACACTTATTTTAGTCCACACATGGCTCATCTATTATTTTATTTACCACTTCCATCTGCACCTCTTTCCTACATTATGCACTTATCTCAAAGTTTTGTGAAGCCCAAAAAGTACCCCTAGCCAAAATGAATAAAAAAAGAATGTCCCTAGAGAGTTTCTCAGAAAAGAGGGAAAGACCCAATGATAAGAGCAGAAGATTCTAAGACTGCCAACAAAAAGAAATCTGCATTTAAAAGAAAATACCAAGGGTCCTACATAAATTATGGGTTCATTGCAACAGGTGATTCACATTTTCCAAACCCACTTTGTTTAGTATGTGGTAACTGGCTACCCAATAAACCATGAAAATTTCAAAACTGCTTTGCCACATGGAGACCAAGTACCCTGCATTAAAAGACAAACCTTTGGAGGTTTTCAAAAGAAAACGAATGTGAACATGAAGAACTGAAGCAATTATTGAAGACCACCACTTCGTCAATTGTGTCTACACTGAAAGCATCATTCTTAGAGGCTAACTATATTGTTAAAACTAAGAAGCCCTTTACTGTTGGTGAAGAGTTGTTCTTGATTGCTGCTAAAGACATTTGTTGTGAACTTTTAGGAGAGGCTGAAGTTCAAAAAGTGGCACATGTTCCTCTTTCAGCTAGCACCATAACTAGATGAATTGATGAAATAGCAGAGGATATTGAGACACAATTATGACTAATGAGTCACCATGGTACGCAATCCAGGTTGACAAGTCTACTGATGTTGACAAGGCAACAATACTTGTTTTTTGTGTTTTTTTTTTTTTGCCATATATTTTTCAGGAGGATGTGCACAAGGATATGTTCTATGCACTTTTGTTGCCAACTAATATCACAGCTGCAGAACTATTCAAGTCTTTGAATGGTTACATATCAGGAAAACTGAATTGGTCATTTTGTGTCAGTATATGCATGAATGGAGCGGCTGCCATGACTGGACGGCTTTCTGGTTTCACTACTCAGGTCAAAAGAGGTTGCTTCTGAATGTGAGTCTACACACTGTCATCCATAGAGAAATGCTGGCTAGCCTAAAAATGTCACCTGAACTTGACAATATTTTGCAGGATCAACCACATTAAAGTACATGCCTTTAACTCATGTCTGTTCATGTAGCTCTGTGAGGAGATGGACGCAGAACACACATGTCCTCTCTTATACACAGAAGTGAGATGGCTTTATAAAAGTAGAGGTTTGGCCAGAGTTTTTGAGTTATGAGAGCTGAACATTGGGATGAGTGAACACTGGGATTTTTGACATTTCAATTATTAGCAGAGATTTTGAAAGAGACTGAGCCAGGGCCTTCTTTCTCCCAACTGGTGCATGATCACTTATCTCAGCTTACAAAAGATTTTGAGCATTACTTCCCAACCACAAAAAAACCCAAACTTGGAAGGAATGAATCTGCAACCCATTTGTGAATAAGCCAGGTGAATTGGTTTTGTCCATATTAGAAGATCAACTGCTTGAAATTGCAAATGATAGTAGCCTTAAAAGCATGTTTAAGACAACTTCAAATCCCCATATGTTCTGGATTAAAGTCAAGGAATATCCTGAGATTGCCACAAAAGCACTGAAAGCCTGCTTCTATTTCCAACATTTTATCTTTGAGAAGCAGAGTTTTCTGCAGTGACAGCAACCAAAATGAGATTACAGCGTAGAGTGAACATAAGTAACACACTTTGGATGTCACTGTCTCCCATCATTCCCAGAGGGGACCTTCTAGATGTAGGAAAACAAGCTCAGGACTCCCACTGATTCTACATTACGATGAGTTGTATAATTATTTTATTATATATTACAATGTAATAATAATATAAATAAAGAGCACAACAAATGTAATGCTTTTGAATCACCCCCAAATCATTCCTTTTTCTTGCCCCCTAGTCCATGGAAAAAAATTCTTCCACGAAACTGGATCCTGGTGCCAAAAATTTTGGAGACCGCTATTTAGAAGATAAGGTAGCTGAAAACACTCAATCGGAGTGGCAACAAGAAAAAAAATCCAAAAAAAAAGGATACTTTAAGGGGCCTCTGCAACAGCATCAAGTGTACTGACATTCGCATCATAGGGCTATCAAAAAAAGAGAGAGAGCAAGGAAATGAAAACCTATTTCAAGAAATAATTAAAAACTTCCTTAATCTGGTGAAGGAAATAAATGTACAACTCTGGGAAGCTCAGAGAATCTCAAACAAAATAAATTCAAAGAGATTCATCAAGAAACATCATAATTAAAATGCTGAAGGTTAAAGACAAAGATAGAATCTATAAAGCAGCAAGATAAGAACAGCTAGTCACCTATAAGTGAGCTGCCACAAGACTGTCAGCTGATTTCTCAACAGAAACTTTGCAGGCCAGAATGGATTGGCAGGAAATATTCAAAGTGATGAAAAGCAAGGACCTCCAACCAAGATTACTCTACCCAGCAAAACTATCATTTAGAATCGAAAGAAAAAGCTAAAGGAGTTCATCACCACCAAGCCAGTATTACAGAAAATGTTGAAGGGACTTCTTTAGGAAGAAGAAATAAAGAAGAAATAAAATATGTATTAAAAATATGAAAAATAAATTGGCAATAATTACATATCTATACAAGTAGTTTAAATGATAAAGAATTAAATGGTCCAATCAAATGATAGGGTGGCTAAATAGATAAGGAAACAAGACCTTTATACATGCTGCTTATAAGAGACTCACTTAAGATCAAATGACACACACAGACTGAAAGTAAAGGGATGGAAAAAATATATTTCATGAAAATGGAAATGAAAAGCAAAATCTGGGGTAGACAATATATATACAAGAAAAAATAGACTTTAAAACAAAGGCTATGACAAGAGACAAAGAAGGACCCAGCAATCCCACTTCTTAGTATTTATCTGAAAGAAACCAAAATACTACTTCAAAGAGAATCCATATAATCATTGCAGCATTTTTTACAATAGCCAAGGTATGGAGGCAACCTGTGTCCCGCAATGGATGAATGGATAAAGAGGAGATGGTACATATATACAATAGAATATTACTCAGCCATAAAATAAATAAATAATAAAAGAATAAAATCTTTACTTCTGCAACAACATAGATGGACCAAGAGAGTATTGTGCCGAGTGGAGTAAATCAGACAGAAAACGTCAAATGTCATATGTGGTATCTAGAGAACAGGATACACAAACAAACACAGAAACAAACTCATAGATACAGAGAGCATTTTGATATTTGTCAGATTGAAGTTTAGGGGATGGGTGAGTAGGGGAGGGATTTAAGAGGTACAAATTTGTAGTTACGAAATAGTCATGAGGATTTAGAGTATAGTATGGGTAATATGGTCAGTAGCATTGTAATAACTATGTATGGTGTCAGATGGGTACTGAATTTATTTGGGTGATCATTTCATAAGTTATATAAATGTCTAACTGTGTTGTACACCTGAAATTAATATAATAGTTTGTCAACTATAATTTAAAAAATATAAAAGCAAAAAAAATTTAATTATGTAGTATTGTATTACAATACAATATAAACAGTCATTGCAGGTTTTTAATTATCAGAGATGATTGCCCCTTAAACATAATAATACATATTTGTTAATGATGTTAATAAACTCATTGTCTTAGATTTTTTAGCTGCAAAAGATGTTAGAGATTGTTTAGTTCAAATTAATCTATTTTAGTTTTTACAAAATAAAACATTTTCATATTTCTTGTTAAAAATGAAAAGTAACATCAGTTAATGATTAAATTGTTTCAATTGCAAAAACAAAATCACACGTTAAAAATTATTTCCACCTTGTGAAAAGTTCTAAAATTTAAAAATTATCCAACTAGATTGAAATAATTCTAAAATGACACCTTTTAATAACTGAAGTTTTAAACTTTCAAGATGATATTACATTTTTTCAGTAGATTTTTCTTTACTTCTTAAAACATGTACAGACGAGAAGATAGAAATATTAGTGTTAAACTGCAAGCTAATAAACTTTACAATTTATATACTTGATGAAAGTAAAGGGCACTTAATGGGCTTAAGAGTGTGAGTTGTAGAGTCAGGCTGCTCAAATTTTAACTAAAAATGTTAAAGTAAATTTCCGAAGGTTCTAGAATTATGAGAAATTTACTTTAGTGTCTTTGTAACTCTGTTCAAGAGTAAATTGGATAATTAAAATAACTTTTATAGGATGAAATGTAAACCTCTAAACAACTTAAAACAGTGCCTTGCACTTGGTTAGCAGTCTATACATGTTACTATGATCATTGTTCATGTTCATGTGGAATGTATGACATAGTTTAATCTATACATAATGTTCATTAAAAATGTCAAATGGATAACTTCCTCAATTATAATATGGTTTTGTAATATGATATGGAATACCAGAAGGAGAAAATTACTTTGTTTTTATTAACTTTTAAATTGCTTCCAATGTTTACTTCTCATCTGGTTTCATCTGAGATTTACTTTTTTCTAAGAGCAAGAATTATATTTTTAAAAATCAGTTTCTAGATTGGAAACTTCTTATACATAGTAGGCACTCTACTTTGTTCAAATTTGCTAAATCAAATTCATACCATGTATTTTAAAATAGAATATTTTTCACCAACATTAGACATAGTATGAAAAATTATTTTTCATAAATAAATACTGCACCTTTTATTCAAAAATTTTTAACTTAGCAATATATAACCAGAGGGGGGAAAAATGAAAGAGTTACTACTAATTCAAAATTTGCATTTATAACTCTTTTATCCTGGTAAGAATATCCTTCTTTAATATTAAAGAACTTAAAGCCCCTTTGCCTCTTTTCATATTTATTGGAGAAAAATGCATAAGCTCAGGCATTACATGAAATAATAGTTTTATTTGACAGAACTAATTAATATCGATAAAACATAAAGTAATTTTAGAATAAATATGTCTCCTCTCTCAAGTACATTGTGTAATGAGATTCTGTAGTTCCAAGAGAATATCAAAATGCTCTGACTGGATTCAAGGAAGATTAAATGATTGCTAAAAATAGCTCTAGTTTGCAAAGTAAGCATGATAAAGATGTAGATAATTAATTCCATAGCTTAGAAAGTGAGGTAAATAATGGAGAATAAGGAAAAATAAGTTACATACTCATTGCACTTCTCTGCTTCATAATAAAAAAAAATCAGAAAATACATGATGTACTTAGGTTATTTGTAACAATATGAAAAGTCGTTTTATTTAAATGGAGGAAGGGACACCGAACAATTTATTCTATAAGGCCAATATCACCTTGACAACAAAGACAGGTAAAGATATCACAAGAAAAGCAAACAGATCAAAATCCTTCATAAAAGCAAAAATCATCAACAAACTATTAGCACAATAAATTCAGCAACACATAACTAGGATTACACAGCATGGCCAAGGGGGATTTATTCCAGGGATTTAATTTGCCTTAACATTTAAAATTTAATTAAATATATTAAATTAATAAAGAATAAGAGTCACGTGATCATCTAAATATAATGAATAAATCATTTGATAAAATTCAACATGCATTCATGATGAAAACCCTTAAGAAATTTGGAATAAAAGGAAGATTTCTAAACCTGATAAAGGACACTATGTAAAACATACATCTAACTTAATGGTGAAAGACTGTATGTTTTCCCCTTCAGTAGGAAAGTAGTCAAGAGTGTCTACTATTGCTACTTCTTTTCAACTTTGTAGTAGAGGTTCTAGCCAGTGCAATTAGTCAATAAAATGAAACAAAGTGTATTTAGGTTGGAAATGAAGGAATAAAACGTAAAAGAAAAATTATCAGATTAACCAAGTTTGTATGTTTTTGTTCATTATTTCAGATTATGAGGATAAACTATACTTAAATATAAAATATGGAAGAACAGAAAAGATTAGTGGAGATTTAGTTCTGTCCAAAACATTCATGAAGACATTTGATTTCTTCCAAAAGATCCTTGATATTGGCTATAGAGCAACAACAGAATTATTAGACCAATGAAACATGATAGTATTTTTGTATGTGTTAATCTTGCAAATCAAGTGTAAATAAATGTTATGGGCTATTTGTACCCAGGGACATTTTCTAAGCATAGTCATTTTTGTAGGACCAAATATCAAGAACCATTTGGCATGGACTAGTTATGCTCGTGGATTTTTTTGACAGGACCAAATTTTAAGGAACTTCCGTTGTGGACCAAATGTCTCCATGGACACTTTAGACAGGACCAAATGTCTTGCAAGGAAAAGTAATATTAAAGAAAAAACCATTCATATTTACACTGCTCAGAATATGCCAAAGTTAACTTTTTTGCATTGTCTTAGTCTGTTATGGCTACTATAAGAAAACACCACAGATTGGTAGCTTATAAATTACAGAAGTTCGTTTCTCGTATTTCTGGAGTCTGAAAGCCCTAGATCTTGGTGCCCACATGGTTGGGTGAGAGCCCTCTTCTAAGTCACAGATCTCCTTTTATCTTCACTTCCCAAAGGCTTCATCTCCTAATACCATTGCATGGGGCTTTAAGATTCCAACATATCAATTTGGGCAGAACACAAATGTTCAGACCTAGCAGGCATATTTCATGTTTCTAAGAAAATATTTTCTGCATATATTGTATGATATTGTATGATGTATGTCAATTTTTCATACATAATGGTCAAAAATATATTAAAATACAATTGTCAATTTAATAAATTCAAATATTCTTTATTGTTAGCCATTCATTTGATTTCCAGTGCTGCTTTATGAATTATACAATGATTAATCTATTTTATATACTTTTTTCTCATTTTGGATTAATTCCTTGAGATTTCTAGAATGAGATTGGAAGTAATATCCAAAAGCACTTGTCAATTACTATCTAGAATTTTTTTGATTGGCATATTCACTAATAGTATTTAGTACTACTGATACCATCAAACAACCTTTAGTGTATGTATAATTTCATTTTTAATAAATTAAATATATAAAATAGATATTTCATCAACAGTATTTTTTGATGACTAATTAGGTTGAAGTTTTAAATGTCTAATATGTGTATTAGACATTTGTATATTTTAATATTTTTGTTGTGAAATACACACAGAGAAATCAGTAAAAATTTACAAAGTTTAAGAAATTATTATAAAGTGAACACCCACATAACCACCACTCAGTCCAAGAATGAGAAATCACCATTCTTATCCACATACTCTCATCCTACAACATAGCTTATCCACAACTCTCATCCTACAACATAAGTATAACAACCAATCTGATTGCTATAATAATTTATTTTTTCCACTTCTCTTCATTTTTTAAATATTCCATGTTGTGGTATTTGTTATAAAACCTAATGTTTAATTTGTTAAGTTTTGAATGAAACTCAACAAACTTGGATTATACAATATATAATTGTTTGTATTTGAGCTTTCATAATCATGTTTGTGGGACTCATCCATGTCATGTAATACTATAGCTTATTTTTATTTTTTGTGTGTAATTCCACTATATGTATACATTAGTTTTTATTTTTTTCCTACTGTTGATAGATATCTTAATAGTTCTAAATTTTGACTACTACAAATAAAAAACTAGGATTGTTGTTGTAAATGCCTCTTGGTAAACACATATTTTTGTTGCTTGTGTAGTAGGTGCGGGGTTGCTGAGTAAGAACAGTTGTGCATGTTCATCTTTATTTAGTTGTTAATGCCAAACTTTTTTACAAGTGAATGTATCAATTTTCTCTGCTTCCAGGAATATATAAGAGTTTCCCTGGGTCTACATCTTTGCCATGATTCATCTTGTCAGTCTTAATCTTTTTAGCCATTCTTTGGCTGTTAATGGTATTACATTGTTACTCTAATATAGATTGTGTGGCTTTACATTTATTGGCCACTCGGCTATATTTTTCTTTGATAAACTAAGTATAAAATCTTTGTTGTATGTCATGCTAATATCTTTTACCACCCCATGATTTATATTTTCTATTGCTGAATGATATCTTTTGATACTATAACATAGTCAAATATAACAGACTTTTTCCTTAGAATCAGTATTTACAGTCTTAAAAAAAACCAGTACTACCAACAATCATAAAAGTGTTTTTATATAAAATTGCAAAAGTCTTATTGTTTTGCTATTTTCACTTATTTAAGAATGTTTTTAAATATCACACAGGAGATTTAGAGCTTGAATATACTGGTATAACTTTGGATTGCCTAATTTTGTCCAAATGGAATTTATCTCCTGCTAGTCAGTCTATTGTTTGGCAGCAATACATCGTTTTTAATTTTCAATTTCCAAATTTAATAAAATTCTACTCGATGACCTTGTTTTTTGGGGGGTTAGGAGGTGTTAAAACAGGAACAGGAAAGGTGACTAGATTTTTACATGTGTGTGTGTGAAAATGTTTCTTAGGCAATAAGAACATCTGAGGTAAACCAAACTACCATCCCATGGAAGAATAAACCACTCAGTTATGTTGACACTCCTGTTGTATAATCAAAGCAACCCTTAATGAGCACAGACAACAGTGTAAATATTATACTGTAACACATGTCAGGGAAAACAATTCTTAAAAAAAAAAATTCTCTAATATGTTTCTATAGGAACTGAAATTGGATGTCAACCTGATGCCTGTAAATAGATTATTTTTGAATTTGAAGGTCTACGCTGAAAAGAGTCATTAGTTTTCAATCGTGAACAAATCATGCTGGGTCATGACTAGTTGTCTGTTGATAAATTGATCTGGTTGTTATATTTTAGAGACTAAAAACTACTGAAGCGACAGTTGTGATCAAGTATGTAATTAAACATCTCTTTATTCAAGCCCATGGTGAAGTAGTTACCTTATTTTTAAGTCAAGAACATAGGTCTGAATTATTTATTTATTCATTCATCATCAAACATTCACTGAATGCTAAGTCTGCACTCATTGCAGTCACTGCTCTGTCTCTGAGAGTTCCAGAAACATCTATTTATTACCTTTAAGGACCTCTTTGTTTTCTATAAACATATCTTCTGCACCCCTAAAAAATTGCATTTAAAATAGTCTGTCAGCAATTGTGTGTGTGTACATGCAAGTATGTTCTTCCTGATAATGGCTTATTTGTGTTTGTCTCAAGATAACAACAGAGATTAGATTAATAACTGATTTTTTAAGGCTCATCAACGCAAGTTGATGCAAGACTTTACTTTTAAAAGTAATTTGACAATGTTTTCATTGTGTAAGATAAACCACCAACTACTTTGCAAATCTGAAAACATATGTGGAAAGACTGTGCTAAATATTTTAAAGCTATTAGTCCAATTAAGTATTTAAAACTTGCCAAGATATCTGTTTCTAATTGGTTAAATTGATTGCAAACATATTATTTATATTAGGTATTAAAAGAACCTGAGTTTAATCTTGGTTCTGTTACTGTGTAACTCACATCTAGTTTCTAGTGTGCAAAGAGTATTCTCTAAAAGTATATGTACATACAGGGACTACTTATGTCTATTGAGACCATAAACTTATACAATTTGGGATTACCACAAAGTGAAGCACAAGGCCTTGGAAGAACCCATGAAAATGAGGAGCCCTGCACCTTACCCTTCTTTATCTTTATGGTAATCTCCCGATTATGAATAAATTTAAGGAGGATGGTAAAACAGGAAAGACAGAATCTGACTAATCTTGAGCTGAAATGAGATTTCAAAATATCTAAGAGTAAAAGCTAACAAATAAGGATTTGTTTATTGTATTTTATTGTCACCATTGAGGTGTCATGTTTTATCACATTTGCAGATAAGCGTCTATCCAATGTCAGATATGTGTAAATTATTCGAGCTGTTTATTAAAACTGATGCAAGATGGGGCGAATGTCTGCCAGCGGGGACTTTGCCCTTTATCTGCTGAGAGAGCTTCCTTGACTTCACACAGGAAAGAATTCAAGACAGAGCCAGAAATAAGACAAAAGGAAAGTTTAATGGAGAAGGAAAAACACTTCACAAAGATATAGTCTCCTCTCAAAGTCAGAGAAATGAGAATCAGAGTGTTTGAAGAATTGGCTTTATATCTGTTTTCCTTTCAGGATATGCAGCCTTTGAGGCATGGAGAAGTAGTTAGTAATATCAGTTGGAATTTGCAGGAATCTTCCTGTAGTTTCCTTGGTCTGGCCATAGGCTGATCAGCCAGTTTCCCGTGTTTTTAGCATTACGGCAGGCTCTGAATACAACCTAGTTTAATATTTAGTCAATTTGTGTAGTTCTTATGCCTCTTTCCTATATTAAAAGTGCTGCTTTGTTTAATATACAGAGATCGTGATTCACTGAGTCTGCAGTAAACCTCAGAAATCTACAGTATTAATGAATAAACCAAATGATTGTTACAAACAAGCAAGGTTTGGAGACACTGCTTTACAGAGATTATAAATTTTTAGTAGAGCCAGCCTGATAAATTCATTTGTGAAAGGCTTAAGTAAATTCTCTGATTATAGATTTGTTGGTGGCAACTTAAGAAATTTAGAAATGTCAATCTATAAGATAATTTTTTAAATTAAATTTATTGGGATGGCATTGGTTAATGAAATTATATAGGTTTCAAGTGTACAAGTAAATAATATGCCATATATATATTGCATTCTGTGTTCATCACCTAGTGAAATTTTCTTCCATCACCATATATTTGACCACTTTTATCCGTATTTACCTTCCCCTACCTCTCTATCTTGCTGTTAACCACTAAACTGCTGTCCATGTCCGCGAGTGTGTCTTGTTTGTTTGTTGCTTTTGGTTTTATGTAGTACATATGAGTGAAATCATATGGTTCTCAGCTCTTTTTGACTTATTTTGCTTAGTATGATAACCTCAAGATACAGCCACGTTGTCACAAATGTCAGTATTTCATCTTTTCTTATGGCTGAGTAATATTCCATTGTATGTATGTGCTACATCTTCTTTATACAAACATCTATAAAGGGCACTTTGGTTGTTTCCATGTCTTGGCCACTATGAATAATGCTACAATAAACATCAGGGTGTATATATCTTTACAGATAAATGTTTTCAAATTTTGGGAGTAGTGACCCAGAAGAGGGATTGCTGGGTCTCAGGTATTAAATCATCTTTGAATGTTTGGTAGAATTCAATAGTGAAGCCATCTGGTACTAGACTCTTACTTTTTGGGAGATTTTTGATGATTGTGTTAATTTTCTTACATTTGATTGGTCAATTTTCCAGTTCTTTATAATTTGATCTAGGAAGATTGTATATTTCTAAGAACTTTTCCATTTCTTCTAGGTTATTGAATTTGGTGGCATATAATCTTTCACAGTATTCTTGTATGATCCTTTGTAGTTCTGTGGTATTTGTCCTAACTTTTTTATTTCTGATTTTTTTAATTTGTGTCTTTTCTCTTTTTAGTGAATCGAGCCAGGGGTTTGTCAATTTTATTGATCTTCTTAAAGAACTGGCTCTTTGTTGCATTACTTCATTCTTTTTGTTTTCAATTTTATTTACTTCTGCTCTGATTTTTATTATGCCCTTCCTTCTGCTGACTTTGGGCTTTATTCCTCTACTTTTTCTAGTTTTGTAAGATGTAACGTTCAGTTATTTACTTGAGATTTTTTTTTATTTCTTGATATAAACCTGCAATGATATGAATGTTCCTCTTATTATCATTTTTGCTGTAAACTGAAAGTCTTGATATGTTGTATTTTTATTCTTATTAGTTTCTGTGTATCTCTAATCTTTTATTTCTTCTTTGATCCAATCATTCATCAGTAGCATGTTGTTTAATCTTCACATATTTGTGGTTATTCCCACTTTCTTTTTGCAGTTGCTCTCCAGTTTCAAAGCATTATGTTCAGAGAATATGTTTGATATGATTTCAATCTTCTTGAATTTTTTGAAGCTAGTTTTGTGTCCCAACATATGGTCTATCTTTGAGAATGTTTCATGTGCACTAGAAAAGAATATATGATCTAGTTTTGGGGATGAAAGTCTCTGTAAATGTCAATGTCAATTACATCCAATTGGGCTAATATGTTATTTAAAGTTGATATTTCTTATTGATTTCATGTTTGGATAATCTACCCATAGTTGACAGTGGGGTATTTAGGTCTCCTACTATAATTGTGTTTTTGTCAGTTTCTCTCTTTAGTTCTGTTAGTAGTTGCTTTATATATTTTCATGCTCTTTGATTGGCAGCATATATTGAGAGGTTTTATGTCTTCTTGATATTGTCTTCTTTGTTATTATGAATTGTCCTTTTTAGTCTCTCGTTACCTTTCTTATCTTGATTTCTGTTTTGTCAGATATAGGTCTGGCTACATCTACTTTTCTCTGGATGCCATTTGCTTGGAGTATAATTTTTCACCTTTCTACTTTGACTCTATATTTGTCCTTACAGCTGAGATGTATCTCTTGAAGGCAGCATATCATTGGGTTTTATTTTTTGATACAATCTGCTACTCTCTGCCTTTTTATTGGTGAGTTTAGTCCATTTACATTTAGGGTGATTATTAATATATGAGGTTTCCTTATAGTCATTTTATCTTTGTTTTCTGATAGCTTGGTTTACCCCTATGTTTCTTTGCTCTTGTATCTCTTCTTCTTATTTTAGTTTGGTGGTATTCTATGATTTTTCTCTCTGTTCCCTCTATTTTTTGTCTCAGTTCTGGAATTTTTTCTGTGTGTGGTTACCATCAAGTTTATGTAAAAGAAAGTTTCATATATACAGTAGATATTTTTCTTCTGCATGTGTCTGCAGAAGAAATATCCATATCCATTTTCCTTTGCAAATTCAGATTTTACTCCCTCCCTTTTTCTATTATTGTTGTCTCAAATTATCCTTATTGATGCTTTGTGTTCATTTCTGGGTTCCAGTAGCTATTGTTTTCTTTTTAAATTTTTTTTTTTAACCTTTAACCATTATGTAATATTAAAGTGTACAATACCTTGATCTTAATAAGAGTTGTTTCTTTCTGACTGTTAGTCATCTTAGTCATAGTTTTGTATCTTTTTTTTTTTTCCAGGTAGAATGATCTCTTCAGAGTTTCCTGTCATGTAGGCCTTGTGTTAGAAAATTCTTTTAGCTTTTTTATGTCTAAAAAGATTTTTTATTTCTTCTTCATATCTAAAAGAGAAGTTTTCTGGACATAATATCTTTGGTAATTTCTCTCTTTCAATGTTAGAATATTTGGTTCCACTTTTTCCTGGCTTATAGGTTTCTGCTTAAAAGTTCGATAATAATCTAATTTTTTTATAGGTTTCCATCTTCTTTTTCCTGGCTACCTTGAGAATTCTTTCTTTGTCATTAACTTTTGATAGTTTTAATATAATATGTCTTGTAGAAGGCTTTTTTGGATTGAGATAATTAGATGTTCTGTTTGCTTATTGAATTCGAAGATCCAGTTCTTCCATAGGTTTGGAAAATTTTTGTCAACTATTTGTTTAAACAGGCTTTCTGTTTCCTTTTTCCTCCCTTCTCCTTCTAGTATGTCCATTATTCTTGCATTGCTTTTTCTAATTGTGTCAGATATGTCTTGTAGAGTTTTTTTTTATTTTTCTTCACTCTCAAGTCTGTCTTTTCTATCAGCATCATTTCCAGATTTCTGTCTTCGATATTACTAATTCTTTACTCCATCCAGTCAGCTCTATTTTCTAAGCTCACTATTTTATTTTTCATCTCTTTGAGTTCTTCAGATCCAGAAGCTATATTTGGTTCTTTTTTAGAATTTCATTCTTTTTTGGTAAAGTGCTCCTGTTATTCAATGATTTTGTTTCTGAGTTCAAGGAACTGCCGATCAGAATTTTTCTTCACCTGACTGAGTTTTTTGAATGCACTCTTGAATTCTCTGTCATTTAAATTGCATATTTCCATATCTTTAAGTTTATTTCCTGGAGATTTTTAAATTTCTTTCTGAGCTGCCTCATCACCTTGATTGTTCATGGTATTTGTGGATTATTTCTCCACCTAGGCATTTACAAGAATGTATTCTGCTTTATATGTATAATTATTTAGAGTGATCTGTCTTAGCAGGTTGATAAGAAGAGATTTTTCTTTTGTTTTCCAGTAGGTGGTGCCCAAGACTTCTTCACTTCCCAGACCTCCCAGATCTGTTCTTTGTGGCAAATAGGAAAATATCCTTTCTTTCTTGAGGAGGTGTGTGTCTCCTCTATGACCAGGTCACCTTGGTGCCAGAGCTCTACTTCTGTTTGTGAATGTGATGCGTGAAGGAGAAACAAGCCTCTGAAGAGCTTCTGAAGTCCTGGTACTTCCCAAGCAGCCAGATGTAGTGCTGTGCTGTCTCTTCCCAAATCATCCTGGATGAGTGGGGCTGGGATGGGTTGGAAAGGCCATAGGTGTGTCCGAAGATGTTTTCCTTCCAGTAATACTGGCTGTTAAGCTTTAACTGCCTTGTAACTATATCTCAACCCCTGTTGCTGGAACCAGCAGCGGTCTGCATCTCAGTTCCCGGGACTGTAGACTCCTTGCTCTGTAGCCCAACACTTGCTGCTGCAATTTTCCCTGGGGCCCACTGCTAGCTTTGGGAGGGTATGGGAAGGCGTGCTTTTGAAGTGTGTGGGGTGGATGCCAGGCTCTGTGACTCAGCCTTCTGCCTGAAAAACACAGCTGTCACCCCTCTGCATTCCATCTCTACCCTGGTTTCTGCCCTGATCACTTGGCTCTGCCAGGTGATATATGCTGATCATTCAGGCAGTTTTTTGGACTACAGAGAGTGTAAACCACCACCTAGTTACCTTTTCCCCCAAAGCCAGCAAGGACCTCAAAACCGTGACCACATCACCAATCTCCACTCCGCTCTCTTTCCTGCTCCTTTGCTCGCTTGATTTGCCCACCTTCAGATGCTCTGATGTGCAAATCTCTCAGACGTGTTTGTATGCAGGCTGGGTGTTCTCAGGTGAATTGTAGCTGTTCAATTCGTTGTAATTTCAAAGGGAGAGATCAAGGAGATTTATCACACCACCATGTTTAAGAAAATTATTTTAGGTTAAAATATGCCACTATAAACTTTGCAATCAGAACTGCTTCTTTTTAAAAGAAATACTATTTTAAAAATTTATTTACTTAAATTAGCTTCAAGTACACAGTACATTGGTTAGATATCTATATAGTTCATAAAACGATCCCCACAATTGCTCCCTCCTTCCCCGGCCTTCCACCTAGCCATCATATTAATGCTAACTGCATTCCTTCTGTCATGCTCTCTATCCCTGTGACCAACTATCAACTACTAATTTAACCCTTCACTGCATTCTCCCAGCCCCCCAAACCCCTTCCCTTCTGTCTGTCATCAAATTGTCCACTATATTTGTGAGTCTGTTTTTGATTCATTTGTTCTTTTTGTTCCTTAGATTCTGCATATAAGTGAAATCATATGGTATTTCTTTCTCTGTCTGACTTATTTCACTCAGCATAATAACCTCTGGGTCTATCTAAGTCGTTGCAAATGGTACTATTTCATTTCTTTTTAAAGGCTGAGTAATATTCCATTGTATATATAAACCATAATTTCTTTATCCAATCATCTGTTGATGGACATTTATGATGATTTCATGTCTTGGCTATTATAAATTGTGCTGCTATGAATATTGGGGTGCATAGATCTTTATGAATTATTGTTTGGTTTTCTTTGGATAAAGACCCACAAGTGCAATTGCTGGGTCAAAAGGTATATCTATTTTTAATTTTTTTGAGAAACCTCCATACTGTTTTCAATAGTAGCTGTATTAATTTGCAATCCCACCAAAAATATATGAGGGTTCTCTTTTCTCCACATCCTCACCAACACTTGATTTTTGATTTGTTGATGATAGTCATTCTGACAGGTATGAGATGATATCTCATTATGGTTTGCATTTCTCTGATGATTAGCGACCCTGAGCATCTTTTCATATGTTTATTAGCCATCTGTATTTTCCTCTTTGGAGAAGTATTTGTTCAGGTCTTCTGATCATTTTTTAACTGGATATTTTTATTGTTGCTATTGAGTTGCATAAGTTTTTTATATATTTTGGATATTAACCTTTTATCAGATGTATCATTAGCGAATATCTTCTCCTAGTTGGCTGTCTTTTTGTTTTGTTGATTGTTTCCTTTGCTGTACAAAAACTTTTTAGTTTGATTTAGTCCTATTTGTTTATTTTTTCTTTTGTTTCCCTTGCTTGAGGAGATATATCTGAAAAGAAATTTCTGTTAGTAATATCAGAGAGTTTACTGTCTATGTTTTCTTCTAGAAGTTTTATGGTTTCGGGTATTACATTTAAGTCTTTAATCCATTTTGAGTCTATTCTTGTATATGGTGTAAGAATGGTCCAGCTTGTTTTTCTTTTTTTGCATATATCTGTCCAATTTTCCCAACACTATTTATTAAAGAGACTGTCTTTACCCCATTGTATATTCTTACCTCCTTTGTCATATATTAAGTGAGCGTATAGGCGTGGATTTATTTCTGGGCTCTCTGTTCTGTTCCACTGATCAATGTGTCTGTTTTTCTGCCAGTACCATACTGTTTTGATTACTGTAGCCTAGTAGCATAGTTTGATATCAGGTAGTGTGATATCTCCAACTTTGTTCTTCTTTCTCAAGATTGCTGTGGCATTTGGGCTTTTTTATGGCTCCATATAAATTTTAAGATTATTTATTCTAGCTCTCTGAAAAGTGCCATTGGTATTTTGATAAGAATCGCATTGAATCTATAGATTACTTTGGGTAGTATGGCCATTTTAATGATGTTGATTCTTTCTATCCATGAACATGGTATAGGCTTCCATTTATTTATATCTTCAATTTCTTTTTTCAATGACTTATAATTTTCTGAAAACAGGTAATTTACTTTCTTGGTTAATTTGATTTCCAGGTATTATAGTTTTTGACACAATTGTAAATGGGATTGTTTTCTCAATTCCTCTTTCTGAAAGTTCATTATTGGTGTATAAAAATGCCACTGACTTCTGAATATTTATTTTGTAACCTGCTACTTTACTGAATTCATTGATTAGTTCTAACAGTTTTTGGGTGGAATCTTTAGGGTTCTCTATACATAGTATCTCTCTCTTGTCTTGTAACTGTGGCTAAGACTTCCAATGCAATGTTGAAGAAGAGTGGTGAAAGTGGGCATTCTTTTCTTATTCTTAATCTTAAGAAAAATGCTTTTAGCCTTTCCCCATTGAGTATGATGGTTGCCATATATGGCCTTTATTATATTGAGGTATGTTCCTTTTATTCCCACTTTGCAGAGAGTTTTTATCATAAATGGATGCTGGATTTTGTTGAAAGCTTTTTCTCCATCTATTGATATGATCATATGGTTTTTATCTTTCGATTTGTTAATGTGGAGCATCACATTAATTGATTTGCAGATTTCATACCAACCTTGCATCCCAGGAATAAATCCAACTTGATCATGATGTATGATATTTTTTAATGTATTGCTAAATTCAGTTTGCTAATATTTTATTGAGAATTTTTGCATTGATGTTCATAAGAGATATCGGCCTATAGTTTTCTTTTTTTTTGTAATGTCTATGTCTGATTTTGGAATCAGGGAAATGTGGCCTCATAAAATGAATTAGGAATCCTTTCCTCTTTCATTTCTTATTTAATTTATTTGAGTCCTTTCTCTTTTTTCTTTGATGAATCTGGCTACGGGTCTGTTAATTTTGTTTATCTTTTCAAAGAACCAGCTCTTGGTTTCATTAATCTTCCGTATTGTTTTTCTAGACTCTATTTTATTTATTTCCACTCTGGTCTTTATTATTTCCTTCCTTCTATTCACTTTGGGCTTTGTTTGTTGTTATTTTTATTTATTTGAGTCCTTTCTCTTTTTTCTTTGATGAATCTGGCTACGGGTCTGTTAATTTTGTTTATCTTTTCAAAGAACCAGCTCTTGGTTTCATTAATCTTCCGTATTGTTTTTCTAGACTCTATTTTATTTATTTCCACTCTGGTCTTTATTATTTCCTTCCTTCTATTCACTTTGGGCTTTGTTTGTTGTTATTTTTTTTTTTAGTTCTTTTAATTGTAAAGTTAGATTGTTTATTTAAGCTTTCCCTTGTTTCTTGAGGTAGGCCTGTATTGCTATGAATTTCTCTGTGTCCCTTAATTTTCTCTGCTTTTGCTGTGTCCCTTAAATTTTGAGTTATTGTGTTTTCATTTTCATTTGTCTCTAGGTATCTTTTGACTTCTTCCTTAACATCATTAATAACCCTTTCATTGTTTAGTAGCGTGTTATTTAGCCTCCATGTATTTGTGTATTTCTCAATTTTTTTCTTGTAGTTGATATCTAGTTTCATACCATTGTATCAGAGAAGACAGTTGATGTGATTTTAATCTTCTTCAATTTATTGAGACTTGATTTATGTCCTAACATGTGGCCTATCCTTGAAAATGTTCCACATGCACTTGAGAAGAATATGTATTTTGCTGCTTTGGGGTAAAATGCTCTGAAAATATCTATTTAGTCCATTCGTTCTAGTGTCTCTTTTTGGCCCATTGTTTCCTTGTTGATCTTTGCCTGGAAGATTTGTCCATGGTGTCAGTAGGTGTTAAAGTCTCTTACTAAGAGTGTATTACTATTGTTCTCTCCTTTTATGTCAGTCAATAATTACTTTATGTATGTAGATACTCCTTTGTTGAGTGCGTACATGATTACTAGGGTTAAGTCTTCTTGATTTATTGATCCCTTTATCATTATGTACTGTCTTTTTTTGTCTCTTATTATAGCCAAAGTTTATTTTATCTGATATAAATATTACTACTCTGGCTTTTTTTCTTTTTCATTTCTATTTGCATGAAATATCTATTTCATCACTTTACTTTCAGTCTATAAATGTTATTCAATCTGAAGTAGATCTCTTGTAGACAGCATATGCATTTTCTTACCCATTCAGTTACCCTATGTCTGTTGATTAAAGTGATTACTGATAGGTACATTGTTACTGCCATTTTATTATTCATATTTGTTATTTCTATTTTCTTTTTTACTCCTTCTCTTTTTACAGAAGATCCTTTAACATTTCTTGTAAAGCTGGATTGTTGGTGCTGAATTCCTTAAGCTTTTTCCTGTCTGGGAAGTTCTTTATCTCACCTTCCGTTTTAATTGAAAGTCTTGCTGCATAGAGTATTCGTGGTTGTAGATTCTTGTTTTTCATAACTTTAAATATTTCTTGCTATTCCCTTCTGGCCTGCAAAATTTCTATTGAAAAGTCAGCAGACATTCTTATGGGGTTACAATTGTAAGTGACTAGGTTCCTTTCTCTTGTTGCTTTTCAGATTCTCTCTTTGTCTTTGACCTTTGGTATTTTAATTATGATGTGTCTTGGTGTAGGTCTGTTTGAAGTCTTCTTGTTTGGGACTCTGTGCTCCTTGAACTTGTATGTTGAATTCCTTTGCCTATTAGGAAAGTTTTCTGTCATTGTTTCTTCAAATAGATTCTCAATCCCTTATTCTCTCTCTCTTCCTCTTCAGATACTCCTATGATCTGGATATTTTTATGCTTCATATTGTCCCAGAGGTCTCTTAAACTATCCTAATTTTTTTTTAATTCTTTTTTCTTCTTGTCATTCTGATTGGGTGTATTCTGCTATCTTGTCTTCCAATTCACTGATGGATCTTCTACTTCATCCGATCTACTGTGAATCCTTCTAGTGTATTCTTCATTTCAGTTATTGAATTCCTCATTTCTGCCAGGTTCTTTTTTATGGTTTCTGTGTCCTTTTAAATGCTTACTATCTCTCTGTCGAGGTTCTCATTGTGCTCATCCATTATCCCCATAAGTTCGTTGAGCATCCTTATCACCATTATTTTGAACTCTGTCTCTGGTACTTAGCTTGCCTCCATTTCATTTACCTTATTTTCTGGAGTTTTCTCCTGTTGTTTCATTTGTGGCATGTTTCTTTGTTTTCTCATTTTATTAGCCTCTCTGTGTTTGTTTCTATGTGTCAGGAATATTTGTTTTGTCTCTCCTCCTTGGCCAGATGGCCTAATGTGGAAGGTGTCCCAGTGGCGCACTCTCCCTGATCCCTTATAGCGGGGTCTCTGGACATGATCTTTGTGTGGTTTGTGTGTGATCTTCCGTTTTTGCCAATCCTTTATTGTTGTTAGTAGATCAGTGTATGGGATTAATGCTCAGGTTGACTAACTGTGGGAATTGGCTGTGCCTGCAGGGTAAGAGTTGATGTGTGGGGGCTGACCCAATTGAGTGGGATTTGCCCTAGAAGGCTTGTGTGCGTGTTGCAACCACCCTTTGTGTGTATTACTAATGGAGCCGCTCAGGAGTCCCTCCATTGTGATCTGCTGCCAACCTCCAGATGTGTTGGTTTTTTGGTCCCTTGGAAGGAGCTCCCCTGTAGGGGAGCTGCCACTTATGATTGCTCAGGGCTTGCCAGTGAGAACTACAAAGTGATTCACAGATGGTTGTTGCCTATGCTGGATCTATAGGTAATTGAAAGAGACAGCACTATAGGCAGTGGTCATTTATCCCCTATCCCTGACCTATGGCAGTTTAGTAGAGGGACTAGTGCTTCTCAAGGCCTGACACTATCTGCCAGTTGCCTGTAAGTCTCTGAAACTAGATGAGCCTCTGGGTAATATGCGTATTGGGTGACACAGGGACCCTGGGAGTCTCCTGGGTCTTTTGAGTAAATTTCCCCTGCCACTGCAGTGTCGGTTTACGTGCAAACTCTGTCTCTGTACGTGGCAACCTGTACAAGTTTCCACTAGTAGCAAGGTCAGCTGCTGCCCACCCTAGGCCTAAATGCGCTACCCCAGGGCAGGGGCAGCTCTCTATCAATGTGCAGCAGGCACTTTGTGTATTGCATGGGAAGGAGCTCAGGGAGTTAAGGGACATCACACCAATACAGACCCCTGCAATCACCTCAAGAGATATTGCAGCTCGTAAAGCCAGCAGTGGTCTGTCCACAACTGTTTTCTTCAAAATGAGCTCACCGTGCTAGCCAAGGTCTATTGCCTTTGCTGACTGCACAAGCCCAGAACCAAGCAGGGAACAAGAGGCTGCTTGTCAATGGGCTGCAAGCATTTTGTGGCTTGGGTGAAGCAGGATCTCAGAGAGACAAGGTCCGTCTGTCCAATACAGCCTCAGTTTTGCTGCAACTTCTGTGCCTGGGCATTCCAGCTGTAGATACAGATCACAGAGAGACCAGTTGCTATCTGCAGAGGTCCCACAGACCCCTGCACTCTGCAGACACAATATTGCAACACTTGTAGGCAGCAAAAGTCTGCCTACCTCTGATTTCCTTGCAGTGCCTGCCCTGTGCTGGTCAAAGCTTATTGCTTGTGTGGATTGGGTGTTCATGGGAGGGGAGAGGCTGGGTTATGGCAATTCACTGACAATGAGCTGCCAGGGGCAATTTGTGAGTAGGAAGGGGCGGGATTTCAGAAAGACAATGGCAGTCAGATCAATACAGCCTCAGTCTTGCTGCAATTTTGGTAACTGTTCCTGAGTTCCCACATAAGTCTCAGATCACAGCAAGACCAGCTGTTGTCTGAAACTGGTTCATAGGACCCTGATATTCGCCCAATTTCATGTTGATAGCGGTGATCTGCCTGACCCTGTCTTGGAAATATAGCCCACAGTACTGGCCAACTGCTGGGAATGCTTGGCCCTGAATAGGAGCAGGGTTTAGTAGCCATCCAGCAACGAACGCCTCGGGCAATCTGCAGGTTGGGTGGGGAGGGCTGATCTCCTCTGACCAGCACTTCCTAATGGTTCTGTGGGAGGGGTCTGCACAGTCAAGCTGGTCTGTAGATTACCCTGTAGGGGGGCCAGACTAAGGCACAATGGTGGCTACACTTCCAGCCCTCATTCTGGTGCCAGGTAATACAAATTCTCTGGGTATGAATCCCTGCGGAGCCTCTGACCCACCGTTGGTGTCCCGGGTGAGTGTACGTAGGTCAGAAAGCCTGTGTGAGGGTCCTTCAAAAGGGACGTCTAGGGATTCAGTTTTCTCTATCTCACCCAGATGGTGGAATCCCCTCTGGTTTTTACAGTCAGAGTTATTGTAATCTCCTCTTTCCTAGGCTATGACCTGGGCTGGGGAGCCCCTAGATGAGAACAGAACACTCTTCTTCTTCAGGAGAGCCTTTGCAGCCTCGATCTCTCTCCCAGTGATCCTCCACCACCAAGAGTGTGAGTGCAACCCGATTGGCATCTTTGCTCCTCCTACCAGCTTCAATGTGGCTCCTTTATATTATCAGACATAGACGTTATAATCAGCTGGATTTCAGGTGATTCTCCACATTGATTATTTTATAATTTGGTTGTAATTTCAATGCAGACCTGGGAGGAGACAAACCATGCTTTTACCTAGTCCTCCATCTTACCCCCTCAAAACAAATACTATTTTTTATTGAGCAGGAAACATTGTTCTGATATCTTTCACAACAAAACACATCAATATTTCTGTTTTTGCCTGGCACAAATGCTACGGGATAAAATTTTAACCTCAACATTTATTCACCCTAAAAGCTAACTCTTTAAGATCAGTTTGAACTTATTCGAAATTCTTTCCTTGAATGCAGACAATAAACAATGATCTAATTTAGAAAGTTGCTTTTCTTAAAAAGTTTTACAACCATGCAACGACCCTTCCACTGTTTCCTATCCTGCACCTCTACATTAGGTCAAGCCACCAATATATTTTGTTTAAATTATTTAAATAGCCTTCTGTTTTGTTTTGTTTTGTTTTTTCTGTTCTTTTTGTATTTATCTTCATCTTGCATAATGTATACTTTGCTTATTTATTTGATTTATTGTCAGGTTTTTTTGTCCCCCTATTAAAATGTAAGTTTTAGTAGAGCAAAAAATATTGTCTTTTTGTACACAGATTTGTTTGTAGCACTCACAAAAATCCCTGCTAATAGTGAGAGCTCAAAAAGTATTTTTGAATGAATATTTTTCAATGAATATTTTGAATGACTGAATAGAACAATTTAGGAATAATTTTCATGTTCTTTCTTTTCATGGAAAAGAAAGAACATGAAAATGTTCTATGAGTGATGCCGAATGTTGTAATTTATTGTTTTAAAAATACTATTGAATAATTAACATTATGTGCTGAAGAATAGCCTCATCCTTTTTTTTTTTTTTTTTTTTTTTTGCATCTGTTGTATACTCTTCCCCACTACCAACATCCTCGGTTTTCCTCTTGTTTGATTCTTGTATGTCAACAGGAAACTCTATCTCTATATACTTTCTGGTTTGGTTATACACATCCTGCAATCAAAGGGCCATTTTTACCACGAATGATCATTCTAGCTCTCTTGTGTAGTAAGAAGCAGGCTAGAGTACCAGCTTTTTTGGCAATTTCCCCAACTTTCCACAGGGACATACTCACTATTACCATATTATTCAGAAAGTAAATGAAACATATGTGAATGAAATAACAAAGGGATAAAGATTCTGGCCAAAACTTTACTGAATAAGTTAGCCAAGGACCTATTTTATGTGGAACCATTTTTTCTGGTATATAAACATGCTCAATCTAAGCATAGTCTGTCATTTTATGAATAATTTAAGTGACTGTTTTTGAAAAGAGAGAAAGAAGCCATCTACTGTTTATGTCAATTGGGATCCTCTCCAGATACATGTATTTTTCTAAATAATTACTACTTTGGGGTTAATAAAAAAAAGGCAGCATGAAACTGTTCTTTGCTATTACTTTTATCTTGTTCTTTTTCTTTTTATTTTAAAACTATTTATTTATTTAATTGAAGAAATGATTAATTTTTCCCCCATCTCCCTTGCCCATGTTCTTCTTTTTAAAATAGACCCAATGATTTCTTTCTTGATTTCTTTGGTAGGATATTATTAATCACCTTCTATTATTGCATTAGCAATCATTTCATTAGACCTGTGATTAACTGATAAATTTTTAGCACCATGTTGTGTAGTGTTTGGAACTAAAGAGTTTAGATTTTTGAAGAGTGTTAAGTAATGTGTGTTATCACATAGTACTCATGTTACTAACTGACTATGAAGTGGATTTAAGAAGTGTGGCAAATTGCATACATTCAGGAAATAGGTTTTGTTGACTGTTTGCTTTAGAGGTTATATTAATCTTTGGACTTTTGTTACATTGCTTTGTTAGCATTATTTTGCTCAAGTAAGTCACAGTTAAACAAAAGTTTTATCCACATGGTACAATTCTATTCCAAAAGATGATTATAATTCTATAGCTCCAATTTACATAATTTTAACTGATGTTCCTTATTCTCTTAAGAAGGGTAATTGAATTATGTAGTCCTCTATTGAATTTTTTGTTTAATTTTTATTTTTACTGAAGTATTGTCTGTACATAGATTTTAAAGGCAGAATACTCAAAGACCCAAAACAAAAAACACAATTTTCTTCACTAAACAACACACTCACATCCCAAGATGCAAAGGAAACCACTTTCAATTCTATATTTTAAGTATAACAGTTATCAAAATAATAGGTTAATAATGTTATTTTTCCCTACGTACATTATCTAATGCCTTCTATTATAGAAGAGATAAATGTTCTTAAATTTCTTGCTGAGAAAAGATGGAGTAGAGATTATTTTTTGAGATCTTGTGAATTTGAAAACTTGCTCAATCTACCTTTTCAGTTGCAAATAAATATTTTTTTAGGTTTTTAAGCCAGTAATATAGTGGTTAGATATTTATATGACTCATGAGGTGATTTCTGCAAAAAATCTAGTACCTAATACCATACATGGTTATTACTGTAGGGAGCTAAAGCTTCCCAAATTCAAAAGAGTGTATGGATTATCTCGGGAGGCCTGCTTGCATAAAAAAGTAAAAGGCTGGTTCTGTGGAATTCCAGGAAGAAGAAGACAAAGTATAGACAAAGGGAGTGTCAAAGGGAGTGTCGACTATTGGCCAACTATATGTCTTCCTTGGAAAAATGTCTGTTCAAGTCCAATGCTATTTTTTAATTTGTCTGTTTTCCTTTTTTTGTTGTTGTTGTGAAAATATATGAGTTCTTTATATATTTTGGATATTAACTCATTATCAGATATGTAATTTGCAAATATCTCGTTTAATAGGTTGTCTTTTCATTTTGTTGATGGTTTTCTTCACAGTGCAAAAGTTTTTAGTTTGATGTAGCCTTATTTGTTTACTTTTTCTTTCATTTCTCTTGCTCAAGATGACATATCAGAAAAAAAAATTACCAAGAGCAATATTAGAGTTTACTGCCTATGTTTTCTTCTAGAATTTTATGATTTGATGTCTTACATTTAAGTCTTTAAATCATTTTTAGTTTAGTTTTGTAAAAGGTGTAAGAAGCTGGTCCAGTTTTATTTATATTTTTGCCTATATCTGTTCAGTTTTCTCAACACCATTTATTGAATAGACTGTCTTTACCTTGTTGTATATTCTTACCTCTTTTGTCATAAATTAATTGACCATATAAGTGTGGGTGTACTTCTGTGCTGTCTGTTCTGTTTCATTGATCTATGTGTTTGTTTTTATGCCAGTAACATACTGTTTTGATTACTATAGGCTTGTTTCTTTTTATGCTTGTACCATACTGTTTTGATTACTATAGTTTGATATCGGATACCATGATAATTCCAACTTTGTTATTCTTTCACAAGATTGTTGTGGTTATTAGAGTCTTTATGGTTCTAAAAAATTTTAAGATTATTTATTCTAGTTCTGTGAAAATTGTCATGGTATTTTGGTAGATTGTTTTTGGTAGTATAAACATGTTAATGATGTTGATTATTCCTATCCATGAACATGGTATATCCTTGCATTTATTTGTATCTTCGATTTCTTTCTTTGATGCCTTAAAGTTTTTCAAGTCCATGTCTTTTATTTCCTTGGTTAAATTCATTCCTAGGTATTTTTTTCTTTGATGCAATTGTAAATGGGTTTGTTTTCTCAATTCTCTTTCTGATAGTTTATTATTGGTGTAAAAACCTGCAAACGATTTCTGAATATTAATTTCGTATCCTACTTTATTGAATTTCTTGATCAGTTCTAACAAGGGTTTTTTTTTGTTTGTTTGTTTTGTTTTGTTTTGTTTTGTTTTTGTGAGATCCTTAGGATTCTCTCAATACAATATCATGTCATCTACAAATAATGACAGTTTTACTTCTTCTTTTCCAATTTGGAAGACTTTTATCTCTTTTTCTTGTCTTATTGATGTGGCTAGGGCTTCCAATACTAAGTTTAGTAAAAATGGTGAAAATGGACATTCTTTTCTTGTTCCTGGTCTTAAAAAAAACACTTTTAGCTTCCCTTCATGGAGGATGATGTTAGCTATGGGTTTGTCATATATGGTCTTTATTATATTGAGGTGTGTTCCCTCTATTTCTATTTGCTGAGAGTTTTATCATAAGTGGATGTTGAATTTTGTCAAATTATTTTTCTGCATCTATTGATAGAATTATGTGCTGTTTATCCTTCATTTTGTTTATGTGGTGTATCACACTAATTGATTTGTGGATATTGAACTAAACTGGCATCCCAAGAATAAATTCAACTTGATCATGGTGTATATTCTTTTTAATGTATTGCTAAATTTGTTTTGCTAATATTTTGTTGAGGGTATTTGCATCTGTGCTCATCAAGGATATGGGCCTGTAATTTTCTATTTTAAATGTCTTCGTCTGGCTTTAAAATCAGGTTAATGACTGCCTTGTAAAATGAGCTGGGCAGCCTTCCCTCCTCTTAAATATTTTGAAATAGTTTGAGAAAGACAAGTGATGTTAATTTTTCTTGCAATGTTTGGTAAAACCCACTTGTGAAGCATATGGTCCAGGACTTCTGTCTGTTGGGAGTTTTTTGATTATTAATTCGATTTCATTAGTAGTAATCAGTTGGTTCAGATTTTCTGTTTATTCTTGATTCAGTCTTGGAAGATTGTATCTTTCTAGAAATTTACCTCTTTCTTCCAGGTTTTCTGATTTTCTGGCATATAGTTGTTTATAGTATTTCCATATAATCCATTGCACTCCTATGGTGTCAATTGTCAATTCTCTTTCATATATGATTTTATTTACCTTTGTTCTCTCTTTTTCTCTTTTTTATGAGCCTGGTTAGAGATTTATCAATTTTGTTTACCTTTTAAAAAAACAGCTCTTGGTTTTATTAATTTATATGTACTGTTTTCTTTTTAGACTTGGTTTTATTTATTTCCTCACTGACCTTTATTTCATTCCTAATAGTCACTTTGGGCTTTTTATTTTTTATAGCTGCTTTAGGTGTAGGTTACATTGTTTATCTGAGATTTTTCTTGTTTCATAAAATAGGCATGTATTGTGTTAAATTTCCCTTTTAGAACTGATTTTAGGGTCATTGTGTTTTCTTTTTTATTTGTCTCAAGGTATCTTTTAATTTCTTCCTTGATCTTGTTGTTAAACTATTCATTTGTTTAATAGCATATTATTTAGCCTTCATGTAACTGTGTGATTTCTTTTACTCTAACCCTAACCCTAACCCTAACCCTAACCCGAACCCGAACCTGAACCTTAAGCCAACAACCCAAACCCTAACCTTAACCCAAACCTGAACCCGTGTTTTTCATTTTTATTTTTGTAATTGATTTCTAGTTTCTTATCATTGTGAACAAAGAAGATGCTTGATAGATTTTAGTCTCTTTAAATTTGTTGAGACTTGTTTTGTGGCCTAAGATGTGATCTCTCATGTAAAAAGTTTCATGTGCACTTGAAAAAGATTTACATTCTGCTGTTTTATGGAGAAAATGTTCTAAAAATATTAATCGAATTTATCTAGTGTGATGTATCATTTAAGACTGCTGTTTCCTTTTTAATCTTCTGTCTGAATAATCTAACCTTTGATGTTAATGAAGTGTTTAAGTCCTTTATTATTACTGTATTACTGTTGATCTCCCCCTATATGTCCATCAATATTTGCTTTATATATTTAGGTGTACCTACGTTGGGTTCATAAATGTTTACAAGGGTTATATCTTGTTTCTGGATTGATCCCTTTATCATTGTGAAACGTTCTTTTTTTCTTTTTATAGCCTTTGTTTTAAAGTCTATTTTGTCTAAAATAAGTATTACTATTTCAACTTTAAAAATTTACATTTGCATAAAATATCTTTCAATCTAAATTGAGTCTCTTATAGGCACCATATGAGTTTTATTTTTCCATTTAGTGATGCTATGTCTTTTGAAGCATCGACTTCATTTACATTTACAGTAATTATTGATAGGCATGTAGTTATTGCCATTTTAATAATTGTTTTCTGATTGTTCTTCTCATTTTTTTTCTGGTCCTTTCTTATCCTCTTGTTGTTTTCTCTTGAAGTTGATTACTTCCTGTAGTGTTGTGTTAGGATTTCTTTTTTTTTCTTCTTGTATATCGCTTGTAGATTTTTGCTTTGTGGTTACTATATTTTTATATATACCAAACTATATTTATCACAGTTTGTTTTAATTTAACGGTTGCTTAAGTCTGAACACATTTTAAGATCACCACTATTTTTATTCATATCTTCCATGTTTATTTTTATGTTTTCATTTTTTACTTCTTGTGTGTATGTGTATGTACAACCCCTTAATTTACTGTGGTAACTACATATGATCTTACTACTTTTGCTTTTTAACTTTTGTTCTAGCTTTAGTATTGGTTGATCCACTGCTTTTAATATGTGTTTGCTTTTGTCAATGAGAGATTTATTTTCTTTGCAATATTTTCTTATTCATATTTTTAATATTTTTTTCTTTTTTTTCTTCTTAAAGAAGTTCTTCTAACATTTGTTGTAATACTGCTTTGATGGTAATGAACTCTTTTAGCTTTTCCTTGTTTGGGAAGCTCTTCTTTTCTCCTTTGAGTCTAATAGCCTTGCTGTATAGAGATATCTTGGTTGTAGGTCTTTGCTTTTCATTTATTTGAATATTTTATGCTAATTCCTTCTGGTCTGCAAAGTTTCTATTGAGAAATAAGGAGAAATTGATAGTTTAATTATGATGTGTCTTGGTGTGAGCCTCTTTGGATTTGTTTTGTGTGAAACTCTCTGTTTCCTAAATCTGTATATATATATTTTGCCTTCACTAGGTTAGGTAAGTTTTTCATTATTATTTTTAAAGTAGGTTTTCAATCTTTTGCTATCTTTTTCTTCTGGTACACTTTTAATGCAAATGTTATTATGCTCAGATATTTCCCAGAGGTCTCATAAACTATCCTTATTTTTTTTTTATTTTTATCTATTTATTTATTTTTGCTGTTTAGATTGAGTGTTTTCCACTACCTTGCCTACAGTCCTCTGCTTCATTTAATCTGCTGTTGATTCCATCTAATATATTTTTCATTTTAATTATTGTATTGTTTATTGTTTTTTTTAGTTCCTATCTTTTTGTGTAAGTTCTCACTGAATTTATCTATTCTTCCCTTAAGTTCCTTGAGGATCCTTTTAATAGGGTTCTGAACTCTGTATCAGGTAGATTGCTTGACTTCATTTCATTTATATCTTTTTATGGTTTTTTTTTGTTTGGTTTTTTTTTTTTTTTTTTTTTTGAGTTTCATCTTGTTCTTTCATGCTTCTTTGTCTCCTCATTTGGCTGCCTTCTTGTGTTTGTTTCTAAGTATTAGGTAGATCTGCCATGTCTCGCAGTCTTGGCACAGTGGCCTTATATAGGTGTCCTGTAGAGCCCAGTAATGCAGTTTCCCTGATCGCCTGAGCTAGATGCTCCAGGTGTGTCCCATGTGTGGGTTTTGTGTGCCCTCCTGATGTAGTTGAACCTTGATTGCTTTTGATATATCAGTGGGTAAAATTGAACCTCAGGTTGGCTGACTGTGTGGACTGAATATGACTATAGCTGACTCCATGGAGCAAATTTCCTTTACAGTTCTCTGGTGCTGGCTTAGTCCTCCTTTTAGGTACTAATTGTGGAACTAATTGGGTGGTGCTCTGAATGGTTTTTAACCAGCCACAGCTGTGTTGATTCTGGGGCCTTTGGGAATGGGCTCTGGTGATGCCAAGCTCCACTGCTGCCTATGTCCCACTCGGGGCCACCTGGTAAGAACTATGAAGTAATTTGCATTGGTAGCTGCCTGTGCTGGGCTTGGAGGCACCTGAGAGAGGCTATGCTTTAAATCGAGGCCATCTGCTACACTGTGGGACATGGAGTTTCTTAGCAGTAGGTACAGGATGCGCCAAGTCTAGTCATTCCTTGTTTTAGGTTTGTGAACCTTTGAGAGTTTCAAGAAAATCTGCAGTGTGGGCCAAGGCTGCCTGTGTGGAATAACTGCTAAAAGATTTCAGTTGGGCGTGTTAGTTGGTAGAGCGGGGTCTTAGAGATTCACCAGGGTGGGAGTGAGTGGTGACAGCCAGGCTAATGAAGACTAGGATTGGGTGCCTGTCTGTGCCTGCCAATTGTGTGTGGGGAGGGCTCCACAAAGGAACAGTAGTGCCTAACAGCAATTCAGTCCTAGAGAGAGTTGCCCCTCCAGCCCTTGCCCTGAAGCCAGACAATTCAGTTCCTCCCTGTATGTCCCAGCACATTTTGCACTGCTGTCTTTCTCTGGAGCTCAGGGTGAGTGTTTGTGAGCAAATGAGTCTGTGTTTGGGACCTTTAAGAGGACACATAGCTTTACAGCAACACTTCGTCTCACATGGATAGAGTCTCCATGTGAGACTCTTCTTTCTGGCACTGGCTCCATATCCAAGATATCCCTCCCAATTTTTAACTTTCACACTTTGATGTGGGACCAGCCCATTTCTCATCTTCATCCCTCCTACTAACTTGATGTAGCTTCTACTTTATCCTTAATTATAGGAATTTTGTTCAGCTAGACTTCGGGTGTTTCACAAGGTTGGTTGTTCTATAATTTAGTTGTAACTTTGATGTGGTTGTGGGAGGAGGTGAGTACAGTATTTACCATCTTGACCAGAATCCTTGGAAGTATTTCTATTAAAAAAAAAAGACATACTGAAAATTTAATAAGAATTCCTATGAGCATGGGTTCAAAAGGTCAGCATCTTATTTTTATGATGAAATGATCAAAGGGAGAAAGGTGGACCATATTGTTGGACGACCTTCTAATATCAGTATCTTCTTTAAGGAACAGGCCCTTCTTCGGGCCTGTTTCTTAAAGATTTCTCCAATCTCAGACTTGATGGAGATGGAAATAGATAATTTTGCCTTCTAGAATCCGTGACCTGAGTGGGAAAAGGATGCTATAAGGTTTCTTTTTGTACTGCTTCTTATACTCACTTTCAAAAAATCCATATATAGTTGTTAGCACCACTTCTCACCCTTCTCTCAGATTAGATTGAAAGACTTAACATATAAAATTAGATGGTGCTTAGCTACATTTGAATTTCAGAGAAATTAATATTTTTTTAGAATAAATATTCCCCATGCAATGTTTAGGACACATTTGTGATAAAAATGTTATTTAATTTTCAAAGTTAACCCAATGTTGTCTATTTACCTAGCAGTTTTACCAGGGACACTAAATCTGCATCCTTCAACTTTTAATCTTTTCTCGAATATTTTTCTATGCACTGAATTGAGTTTTATTCACTTTGCTCTCACTAGACATCTGAATTTTAGCTTCCTCTACTCTGAAAGTCATCCATACACTTCTCATCCTCCTAAAATATTGTTGATATAGTTCACATGTTTTCTTTTCCTCTCTGTTCTTATGTATTAGAGAATATATACCTTTTATTCATTTATTTCCTTTTTGTTAAAATTTTTAGGAAGAGTTGTGATAAATGTATTTCATGGCAAGTTTAGCTGAAAGCCTTTGTGATTGTTTTAAAAACCTTAAGATTTAATTTCCAAGATATTCCTTTATGTAATATTTCACATTTTTCTAGAATAGTTGTTTAAGGATGAATAAATAAATAGAATTAATCTTTTATGACCCAATACTAAGATATTTCTCTTGGTTTTAAATGCAAATTATAAAATAACTAAAGCCTATGGAAAACTTTTGCTTTCACATCTGATTAAAGTATTTAATGTAAATAATTAAATGCTGTGACTTAATGAAGTTGTTTAAATAAATTTGATATGGATTGCTAAATTATATCATGTGCATGTGTGAAATACAGAAATTGCTTTGTTTTGCATGCTTTTTGTCACACAAACGAGGATGCAACCAGTAGTTTCAAATTTAAACAATAAAGTTAAGATCAATTTCACACTGTCAAGAGAACTTTAACAACAAAATAATAGATCTTCATATATGTGCACCTAGTAAACTCAAATATGCATGAACATTTTTGGTAAATTAAATAGAAAGAATGCTTTACTTTCTTAAGAAGACATTATAGTACATGCTCAAAATGATAAATGAAGAGGTTGACATATAGCTCAAGATTGAGCATTCTTCAGATCAAAAGTGAAGGCAGCAGGTAGTAAATCGGATTTTCTTTTATAATAACATGCAGTTCACCTTCTATCACTGTAACACATATTATAGTGTATCCTTTATGACATATACTTCATCCATTATTGTTGCTAAAATTTTAAGAATAAGATGAGTCTTTATTATTGCTGTTCCACAAGTCTCTGTTAAGCATGCAAAGTTTGTTTCCTTAACAATGTGTTTTTCCATAGAGTAAATATTAGCCATCAAGTGTCATATCAGATACAAAATAAATAGCACTCTCAGTACTCTATTTTGGTTCAAAGGAGTCTCTGAATTGTGGTGTTGAGCCTGCTAGAGGTACTAATCATCTCTCAGAGCTCGGCTGTTTTCAACTGCAGAGAAATACACAACTTGGGTATTTCATTGTACTTCTTTTCCAAATGCTAAAGAATAAATGAAAGAATAAGGAAAAGAATAATGCTGACTTTTTATTTTTAAATCAAATCACTGAAAGTAGCTCCTAACTCAGATGATGTATAAGAATATATTACAATTAAGTGAAAAAGAACTTTCCCCAGGAATTTTTTAAAAATTATATTGTAATTTTTTTGTGTTTGTTTAAGAGATGCTAGCTGGTTTTTGATCAGTAATGGAAAACATCTGATGATTCCCGCCACTACCACCTCACCCCACTCTCACTCTCCCACCCCCTAACCTTCAACAGAAAATTTAGTTTCCTTGGTACCACATTCTTAATCTAATGTGAGGTGTTTGATGCAAAGAATTCTAAAAATTAAAATAGCACTCAGTGCTTAAAACTAAAAGCACAAATTTTTATGGGGTCATTTTCCTTTTTAAAGATGAAGCATAGTTTATTTATTGAACTTCTATTGTGATCTAAAGTCTAATCTGCTAGTTATTTAATATCATTTTATGTAACTCTCACAATTCTTCACAAAATGGTATTTTATTGCCATTCTACAGACCAGAACAATGAATTTTAGAGATGTTAATTAGCATGTCAATGTTTAGCAGTTAATAAGTGCTTCCGAAGGAATTTAAGCCAAGATAGACTGACTTGAAACCCATGCTTCTCTACTACAACACACTGCAACACGTAGAACATGGTTCAATTAATCATCCGCTTGTCTATTTTTTGAAAGAACAAATTAAAAAGTATTAAAATACTACATGTCTGGGGATGATAAGAATATTTTTGTACTTATCTGAAAGCTTTTGGGGGATTAGTTATGATGGTTGGAATTTTGGGATATTTTAAATTATCCTTAAGGAAATACATTTATCCATTTGTTGAGTAGCTAAGTCATAATATCTAGGAGATTAGATAGATAGATAGATAGATAGATAGATAGATAGATAGATAGATAGATAATATATAAATGATAGACAGATAAACACACACAAATGATAATTGGAATAACAGCTATGAGGACACAGGGAACAAATATGTCATGAAAGGAAATTGCTTACATGGTGCCTCTTCCAGAGACTTCAGTAAAGAATTAATTACTTTTAAGTAATTAATAAAAAGGCATGGATTTTATTAGGATAATAATGAGTGCTTCTTAAATGTCAAGCATGATCCTAGATGGTAGGAATACAAAGGTGAAAAAAAAAGCAACAAAACAACATAATACTTGTCTTCATGAAAATTTCAGTTTAGTAAGGGAGGCATATGTATAATAATTAATTATGCAAATAACAATAAAGACACAATTTTCATAAGGTTTAATATGAAAAAAATAATAGCTCATTTTATGTAAAGATAATGAGAGGAGATATTTTTTAGGTTAAGGAGGCAAATGCCATATTGAGGAAATGAGATTTCAACACAAAACTGAAAGACTATAAAGAGTTAAAGAGACTGGAAAGAGCATTCTGGGAAGAGAAAATTGCCTGTGAAAAAGTGTCTGAGACAGGAGACTGAAGAAAAAGCTAGAGTGGATGGAGTGTCAAGAGCAAGGGAAAGTGTGTCAAGAAATGAGGTTGGATAATTTCGGAGATGAAGCCACGAGTAATATTATATTGGGATTAAGTGGGTAAGTAGGAGTCAAACCCAGCAAGCTTGGAATTTCAATATTTACAACATTTCCTCCTCTTCCACCTACTATTTTCCAAGCACTGCTTGGAAATATAACTAGGTGCTGGAAATATAACATTGAATGTTACAGAGTACTTGCCTTCATGAGGCTTCTACTGCAGTGGAAAAGAAATAGCCAATAAAATGGTTTTATACACACATGCATGCACATACACACACACACGATATCAGTAATAAGTAGTATGATGCAAAGTACAGCCACAACTAAACTGGACTGAAGCAGCGATGTAGTCAAATTACAGCCAATGGACCAAATGTGGCCTATCGCCTGATTTTATAAAACCTAAAAGGTAAGAATACTTTTCATATTTAAAAGGATTGTAAAAACAAACAAACAAAAATGTGCAACAGAGACTGTACGTGGCCTAAATTATTTACTACTGTGGCCTTTACAGAAAATATCTACCAACATGACTCCTAGATTACAGAGAGTCAGGGGATAAAATTTTTAATTCTGTGTTGAGAGAAGTCCTCCTGATGTTTGAGCAAAACGAAATGAGAAAGTATTCGTTGTCCACACTGGGGTAATCTGCATTATAGCCAGAGAATGGAGCAAGTGGAAAAATGCTAGATGAAAATAGTGCTGTATATACCAAAAAAGCTAATAAACCAATGATATTGGAGCAATGATATTTCCAGAAAGTTTCTTCTCTTACTCTACAAAAAGAATTCAAGAGTAAGATGAAACTCTGGAGAGCATGGGGGTCCAGTGACCAAATTCTTGTCCTGTTTCGCAAGAAAGAATTCAAGAGCAAGGCAAACAGCAAGCAGCAAAGCGGGGAATTTATTAAAGCAAAAGTACACACTCAAATAGAGGGAGTGTGGGCTTGCTCAAGAGAAAGAGAGTGAGATACATGATATGGCTGGTTATGAATTTTTTTGTTTTCCCTGGAAACAGGTTGAGAAAACATGGTGCTCATTTAACCTTGTTGTCACCTTCCAGTAGGCGAGGAACTTGGTTTCCCACTTTTTCTTTCTCATATATTGTTTCCGGAACTGTCACAGAATCAGGTGCATGATGGGAGCTGCAGTATTTACAATGTGGATGAGATAATAATGACATTATAATTAGCCAAAGGTCATGCCTTAGTCAAAGATGGCATCTAGGCTGGAAAAGACTGGTTTTGCTTATCCTTCATCAGGGCTAAAATGGGAGGAGGTCTGAAGAAAAAATTTCCAGAGCCATACTCTGGAGGAGGAGGGGATTTACCTGCACCACCTGTCCTACCTCAGTGGAGTAATGGAAGATTTCAGACATGAAGCCAGGAGTAATATTATGTTGGGTTTTATCGGGATTTTGGAAATTATTTCAAGTGTGATTGACAACAGGAAAGTTATATAATCTAATTAAATTTTTAAATGAATGGCTCTGTAGAAAAGAGGCTCTAGAGACTGGAATGAGAGACTGGCCATGAGGCTATTAAGATTGTGAAGAGAGAAATGATGGTGGTTAGCCTTAACATGGTGATAGCAGAAGAAGCTAGGAGGTGAGAAGTGATTGGATTCACAACTTATATTTTAATTAGACCTGATAAAATTTTATTATGAATTAAATGTGGGGTCATGAGAGATAATGTAGTAAGTATAAAAATAGTTTTGTTGTGAAAGGCAGCAGAAAAATATGTCATGGCAATGACTGTAAGGGGACATGTGATCATGGTATTTTATTTTTATTTTAAAAGGAAAGCTATTAAGCATGAGTGACAGCTGGTGAGAATTAATTTGTACAGAGGAGGAAAAAAATAATTTGAAGGGGAGAAGAGAGATAATTGCAAAGAGTTGAATTCTTCCATAGGCTGAAGGAGATAAGTAAGACCTATTAAAAAATTGGTGGTTTATCTTAAATAATGGCAAAGGTGGTTTATCTATTTTAATTGAAAAGAAGGCAGAATGTGCATGTGTATGTGCTTAGTGATAATGAGAGGATGGAGAAGGTTACATATTTATTATATTATTTCTGTGAATTTCTAAGCCAGGCCATTAGTTGAATGAGGAGTGAAGGTACTGATACGAGACATCAGTTGTAAAATTCTTAATCTTTTACCAGGAAATGAAATGGGACATCTCTTGCAGAGTTAATCTTTTTAGTAAACCTAGTTTTCTTCCCTCCTTTCTTTGGGAAAAAGGCCCTCTCCCTCAAATCCTGATAATTGCCCCAAACTGGTGACTCAGATTCTCTGGCTAAAGGGTCTTCAGCCCATTGTTAGCAGAAATGGTGTTAAGCCAGACAGGGCCATTAGATTTTGAGAGGGGAGGAGACTTTAAGCCAAAGGTCTTTTTTTTAACTCTTTAAGAAATATATTAACCAAGTCCCTTTGGGAAAAAGGCCCTCTCCCTCAAATCCTGATAATTGCCCCAAACTGGTGACTCAGATTCTCTGGCTAAAGGGTCTTCAGCCCATTGTTAGCAGAAATGGTGTTAAGCCAGACAGGGCCATTAGATTTTGAGAGGGGAGGAGACTTTAAGCCAAAGGTCTTTTTTTTAACTCTTTAAGAAATATATTAACCAAGTCCGTTTCCCTTTTCTCACTTAATAGGCAAATCAATAATAGAAATTAATAGACACATGATTTAAATAACGAGTTTGTATCTTCATTGTCTAGGGACACTGAGGTGGCACTTTAGCAAGAAACCCAAGACCCCACCCTGACTGAGGCAGAACGGGAAAGAGCTCCATGAAACCCCAATAGGCAGGGACAATGACCCTTCTCAGTAGGGCGCAGATATGGACGA
>NW_006440638.1:4449866-4474209 GCF_000325575.1 Pteropus alecto | reverse complement strand
CTAATAATAAGGGGGTTTGTGACTCTTAGAAAAGAATTGGGCAGGAAAATTAGTTAGGGAGTTTTTGGGTCTGCCTGCAAAGACTCTGACTGAAGTCATCCTATCCTAGAAGGGGTCTGCCCTAACCCACCCACAATTATGCAAACCAGAAGGCATTTTTTTAACTCACACAAAGAAATATGTAAGCAGCATTAGGTACCAGTGTGAGCCAATCATTCACACCTGTACAATGAAGACCCCAACAACCTTCAACTCACCTGAGTCTCATTATACCATCATTGTAATATGATGCATATGCCCAGAAATTCATTAATATCATTATAACAGACTGAATTCTGGGAACAAACATGTACAGAAAGCAAATGATGAGTCGCTGAGTTCTGTCAGTCTTAGTTGTTAATCAAGGAAACCCACTCCTCTAAGAAAAATAACCACCCACAGCAAATAGGGGCAAAAATCCCAAAGGCTTTGTTACCAAGCCTTTTGAGCCACACTTCTTTTGCTCAGGCCTGCTTTCATGTCTGGAAGTGTACTTCCCCTGCTAATAAAGCTTTTCTTTTCTACTGCATTTCGATGTCTCGCTCAATTCTTTGTTTGAGACATCAAGAACCTGAACAACATGCCGGGAGAGGATCCTCACTCACTGTAACAGTAGTGCCAGCAGTAAAAAGCAAGAGAAAAATGTGAAATACACAGTTTGAAAAGAGAGAAAGTAAATTTGCTAGCAACATTGAGTAGAATTACTATAAAATTATCAGGAGTATTGTTCTCAGCTAACAAAAGAAAACACTTGTTTCTCAGCTAAGTTGAAATTTGTATTTCTAACACTAAAACTACCTTTCCAAAAAGTAGGCACTAGCTACATGTGAACACTTGAACTGTTACTAGCATGTTATTTGTGTGCAAGTATATATGCACACACACTCATACACACATACTTGCATACTTTATGCATTAGATTTTAGGCATATTGTGTATATGTTTCACTATCTTCCTAATTGTATATGAGGACCTTTTGTTTTTACAGAGACAAAGTATAAGGAAGCACAATATACTCACGAGTGTAGAGAAAGGGAAAGAAATTGACATTGATGCAGTGCTTGCAATGTATCAAGTGCTTTATGAGTGGTATGTTTCATTTAATCTTCACAAAACTCCTAATGTAGGCATTGTTATTCTCTCTTTAAAAAGCACAAAACTGTAGTTAACGAACATTGAACCAGTAAAGTGGCAGATCCAATATTCAAAATCCAGTATGTCTTCCTCTAAAGACTTCATGCTTTTCAACTATTTCATTCTAAAAAAATATTATTTTCCATAAAGGCAGAAGTTAAATGTTTCTAGAAGCAGAGTCTCCCACAAATCCTAGGGTCCCCCATTCAACAGTGTCATTGGGCTCACACGAGGTCTCCAACCTCACTTTTCCTGTAACCTCTATTAAAAAATGAAGAAAATGCAAGGCCCAATTTCAGAACTGTCTTTGAATACATGTATAAAATAAGTGAATAGCATTGAGGGCAGAGGGGAGAAGTCTTGTTAAAACCACTCTGACACCTTGTCCATGGGCTTCCCTGGGTGGCTAGGTCCTGAACTAAGCCCAGTCCCCACACCAAGTTCAAAAAAACCGTTCTTTGAAATTGTGTATTTTCAGGAACATTTCTTTATTCCCTGATAGGCTTACAGGGATGGAAATCTGTTGGATGACACGCAACCTGCCCTTTCAAAGCTCTTCAAGGACTCTGGGGATTTTGCAGCCATCTGGAATTTATTGTCATGCTGTGATTTCTGCAGGTTTGTTTAACTTTTAATCTCTCCAGTCACATCCTTTATTATTTGCTCTATGCATAATTTTTGCATTATATCGTCTTTTTTAAAAAACAGTGGGCTGAAATTGCTCAATTTAATTACAAATGTGACTCTGAAAGAATGTAATGTCTTTAAAGTTATTTTCTTCCTTCCTCTCATTGAAAAAATGTTTTGGCTGCAACAGATTTGTTGCTCAGAAATTGAATCCTATCCTCTGGAGGAACACAGTATAGAGCAGGTTTAATTGAAGGCTACATACTTTCAGAATTCATGATCAGCAAGCAAGATAACTTTAATTTTTCTGTTTATCTACTATCTATATTTTCCTAGGTGTTAACGTCCTTGAATTTTAGCTGTTTCTCATGTTTTTAAACCACAGAATGTGAAGACCAGAAAGAGAATTGCTGATTTTATAATTATGGACAGGATAGTTGCCCTAAAAATTAGTTTGCTAAAGATTGATTCACTACCAGTGAACCTGTTTGCCTAAAATTCAACCTCTTTGAATATTGTGGCACCTTGTTTTCTATTTTCTTCATAATAATTTTCAATTTGATTGAGATTCTGAGGGCACTTTCCAGATTTTTTCGCAGATGTTCCAGTAGTTCCTTGACACCCCCTTCCTGCCCCCACGTCTGGGACCTGTACTTAGTGCTGCCGCTCTCCATCTCACATGTGCAGTTTTGCTGAATTCCATGCACCTACTCTCACACTAATAAAATCATTGCTATGTTTGCCCAAGTTTTATGTCAGGGTATCTCACTGTTATATTTCTTTGCACTCTGGTTCTTTCAGAATTTTGATATTGTGACGTAGCATCACAATATCATTCCTAAGGATGGATACTAATGTGTAACCCAAGTCATGATAGAATTCTACTCCCAGCTGAATAGAATAACCAAAATCACCACTCTGCTGTTCATCTGGCTTACAGCTTTTCTTGTGTCCAGAATTGTGTTTTTTCATCTGCAGGATATTTCCTCATCTGCCAGGCTGACTGTCTCAGTCTTTTCCTGGTTACTTTGGTTTATATGTCTATCACTCAGGTCAGAGAACACCTTGATCATGGCAGGCAGCAGGTTTTTTGGCTTTGCTAATGTCTTGTCTCTGTACTCCCATTCAGTTATTCATTCATCAATTATCCTTAAAGGCCTACTGTGCACTGAGAACTGTGATACAAAGATGAAGACTGTGCAATTTATATAAATAATAAAAAATATAAAGAAGAAAGTACATAATTTTGACATAAAGATTCAAAATAAGTCAAACTGATAAATTAAAATTCCAATAATTTTATTGTATCAACTTTGAAGATATTTTATATGACCAAAAAAATCCCAAACCTACTATCAAAGCAGTTATAAGACAAGAGAAAGACTGGAGAAAATATTTACGTCACATATATGATTAGTTTTTAAAAAGTAAAAAGAGAAATTAACAAATAAAAAGAAAAATCAATTTAACAAGTATAAGGAAGGAATATAAACTGTTTACAAAGACTTGAAAATAGACCTTTATTTATTCATTCATCAGCTATTAATTATGTATTCTGTGTTAGGGGCTCTGAAAACACTGAGAAACATTAGTGAAAAAAGAGGAAATTCATGCTCTCTTGTGGGGAGGCAAAAATAAATAAAAATTAAAAATGGAAAAATCCAAAGATATGAATTAGGTGGGGACACAGTAGGTGAGTTTCTTTAACAGAGAAAAGAGCTAATGCAAACAAGCTAAGCGCAACCTTACTATTATTTTGAGAAACAATGAGATTTACTTTTTATCAATCTCATTAAGGTAGAGAAACAATATTAAATTTGGGGAATATTATAGGTTAAATTGTGTACCCATAATATATGTTGAAGTCTTAACACTCAGTACTATAGAATGTAGTCTTATTTAGAAGTAAAGTCTTTACAGAGGTAATCAGGTTAAAATGAGGTCATTAGATCTAATCCAATATGACTTGTGTCTTTATAAAAAGTAGAAATCTGGACACAGAAACAGACATGTACAGAGGAAAGACAATGTGAAGACACAAACTTCAGTCATATGGAGATGACCATATGACTGAAGTGATACAAGCCAAGAAATGCCAAAGATTATTGGCAAACACTAGAAGCTAAAAGAAGCAAAATATTCTTTCTTAAAGCCTTCACAGAGAGCCTGCAAAAGCCAATACCTTGATTTTGGACTTGTAACCTCTAGAAATGTGAGACAATAAATTTCCAGTGTTTCAAGCCACCGAATTTTTGGTACTTTGTTAAAGTAATCCTAGTAAACTAACGCAATGAGTTTGGAGATATTGGCAGAATACTAAAAGGAGACTATCCAAAGAAAACAAGTAGTTACAGCACAGTTTGATAAATGCTAAGATAAAAGCAAATGAGTTCCCCCCTGGCAATTATGTGAAGAGTATCTGATCTATATAGATTAGACAGAGAAAGCTTCTCTCAAGATATGGAAACTTAGCAGAGACTCAAAGGCTGAACTGGAAATATCTAGCTTAAGAAGGGGTTATGTATTTCCCAGACAGAGGGGCAGCAGTGGGAAAGGCATGGAGATGTGAGAGCATAGGGTTTCTGGGAACTACAGTTATGTAAACCTTTTGGAATCGTCCAAAGGTCAGAGTGAGAAAGTAAGCAGAGTCTATGCAGGCATCTTTTGACAAGCTAAGTAGATGGCAATCACTCTAAGCAATCAGGAGACATCAAAGGAATCCAAATGCAGGAATAACATCCTAGCATTTTTCCATGACCAAGTTCATTTAAGAGATGAAATCTTTATCTAAGTCTGCCTTGCTCATGACCACTCAACAGAAGAGAGAATGGGAAGCCGAAATTCTACCCGTGTTCTACTTATTAAACCACACACCTAGTGTGTTTTTGAGTCATTCTGGAAGAAGTGACAACTTTTGTTATTTATCTATCTAGAGAGAACCACTTTCTCCTGAATACCACCTTCTAATTCACACCAAGATACTGTATGTGCTAGTTATACTCCTGCCATTATTCCAAACATTCACTTATATCACTTAAAAAGATTTCCTAGAAAATCAAATTAAGTTCTTCTTAGTTAACAGCAATGTTTTTTGTTTGTTTGTTTTCCGTTGCACTCTAGGGAAGAAGAAATGTGAACTCGACTGCCAACATTGCCTTTTCCTTTCTGCTGTTAAAGGTCAGAAATCAAACTATCAGGCAATCTCTTCCTCTATGATCTGACCTCAATCATTAGATACTAAATCTGATTCTTGGCCAAAAGATAGATTCTCTGCTTTAGATGATATCTTTTTATTTCAGTCTTTAATTCATTCAACATAGTTATTCAATTCATGTGCTAGAAACTCTACTCTCTGTGGAATTAAAAACATACATTTATCTCTGCAGTTCAGAAGTTCAATGTTAAGTTGAGAAAAACAATAATGTAAAAATGAACCAGATGTAATAAAGTGGTTTTGTTTCTTTCATAGTAAACTATGTGGAAAAAAAAACAACAAAACAAAGCAAAAAAGAGTAGTTTTTCATAGGAAAAAGGTGTAAAGAGAGTTCAGAAGAAAGCTCTAAAAAATGAGTTAGTACTTCATCTGAATGTTGATAATATGAGCAGGCTTTTTCCTGCTAGTCTTCGAGTATGGGGAAAAATATTTCAGGCAGAAGAATCAAGTTGTAGCAAGGAAATGAAATATGGAGCTAAGTGGTTTAAGAGAAGTCATCTCCATGACTAGATGGCAGGAAGAAAGATATCTGGAAGGAAAGAAAAACATGAAATAAGTCTGGAGAGTAAAGGAGACAGATAAAAAAAATCCTGTATATACTATTGGTGCTGAGGAGGTAGAGATAGGTTATCACTTTTCCCTTCCTAGTTCAGAGCCAAAATAGTGCACCACAATCAGACAGGTGTAGATGAATACCAGCTTTAATACCAATAATACTGAATACCACAATACTGTGGTGCTTGGGATATCATTAAATGAAATTGCTAAAATTGGTCCTTTCATGCCTAGTCCTGGGGACCATGATACACACTAAGACTGTAAAGAAGGAGCAATTATCCAGCATTACTGTTTTCTACTCTGCTGGACAAAGTGAATATGATAGTGACACCCAGATATTGACAATTGCTTTCTGAAATGGTTGTACTGTGAAAGTAATGTGTTTTAATATTTAAACAAAATTATATTTTGTGTAAGGCCTCACTTTTTACTTTGAGATCTATTGTACATACAGAATAGTAAAAATATATTTATTTGTTCAAAGATATCTATAAATAACTGCAGCTTCTATCAAGAAAAGAAAGTTACTATCACCTCAGAAGCCTACTCCTGTTTTCCTCCAACCATCACAGACCCTTTTCTCCCCTACTGCAACTAAGTACTATCTAATTTTTATAACATCTTCATTTTTGTTTATATTTTACTATTTATTATCGTATTTAGTTTTACCTGTTCTAGAAATGTGTATAATTGGGCTTGTAATAAATGGATTATTTGGTATCTGGCTTCTTTGTCTTAGTAATATACTGTGAGACATAATCATGTAGTTGCATATAACATTAGCTAAATTTTGTTGTTGTGTTTTGTTACTTTGCATGTAACCTTAATAATATCTACAACCTTAATTCCCTTTTGCCATATATTATATTCATTAACAGTTTCCAACCAGCTGACCTTACAATAGAGAAATTATCCTAAACATTATGAGTGAGCCCAAGGTATCGCAGGGTCCTTAACAGTGGAAGTAGGCAGGAGAAGAGGTGAAAATGACTGAAACCATTGTTGATGGGTTTGAAGCTGGAAGAAGGGGTCATGAACTAAGAAATTCAGACAGGTTTGAGAAGGCTGGAAAAAGTAAGGAAACAGGTTTTCTTTTAGAACTTCCAGAAAGAAACATGACATTCTTGACACATTGGTTTTAGGCCAATGAAAGTTGTGATGTGCTTTTAGTATATGGAAAGTAAGAAAATAAATTTATATTAATTTAAGTGATAAAGTTGTGGTAATTTGTTACAACAGCAATAGAAAACTAATACAAATAATCATGTTATTTTTGGATATCTCTTTTTGTTTTCTTCTTTTATAGTTTATGAATCATTGCTATGTTTTGGGGAAAGAGGCAGTTATTCAACCATATTAATTTGGAAATAGGCTAATCCTTCTTATATCTTCTTTAATTGTGAGATATGTAACTAGGCTATTTTCCTTTGATGTATTCCTTTCTGTAACTTGATTATTAAGTTGATATTTTTGCTTCTGTGTATCTAGGGTTTAGTGGTAGATCTTCCTTCTCTCCTTTAACGTTTTTACTTTCAGGCTCAGACATTTATTTTCTGACACATCTTCTAGATTTTTTTCTTTTGAGTTCACTCTGAGTAAGAAATATTCATTCAGTCAATTTCAAGTGGACAAAACATAACTACTATTCAAAAATAATCTCTATTTTTACTTCCCAGTTGGACAGTAGCTCACAACAGGTATTTTCCAATTAAGCTAACAACCAATCCAAGAAACTATTTCATGTATTATGGTCCTGCCAAGCTCCATTTCAGTATATCTCATACTCTGTATTCAGCACATAGTACTTCTCTTAAAATTCTACTTTTAGAAAATAGAGTTGAGTTTTCAAGATGACATAGAAAGCAAAGACTCTACACACCTCCTCTAGCAATCACACCACAATTATAACAAAACTGTAGAGCAAACAGTATGTGGAGTGGCCAGAGGTCTGGCTAAACAGAGGCCCTATAACTAGGTCTCCTCAAAACAATAGGAAGGACAAAGATAAGAAATGGCCTGATCCCACAACTGTGTGTGGTGATTGAGAATCGGGGCGGGCAGAGAGGGCTGTCTTGGATACAGAGCCACCTCCCCCACATGAGTAGCCACCTCCCCCACATGAGTAGCAAGGGGTCCGGATACACACTGGGCTTCCCAGTCCATGGTTCTGGTGCTGGGAAGAGAAGGCCCCCCAACCTCTGGCTGTGAAAACCAATGGAGGTTGCAGATGAGGGAGACAGAAAGCTGCAGGAAATGAAGACTTTCCTCTTAAAGGGTCCATGCTTAGATTTATTCACTGATAGACTTGCTCACTCTGAGCTCCCACACTGGACAGCTGCTCAAGAGACACCAGGGACAAATGGGGAGGTGCTGAGCTGTTGGGCTTCAGGGCAAATACTGTAATAGCAGCTTTCTCCAGGACATAAATGCAGGCCATTTTTCCTTTATTGAGCTCTTCCCCTCCCAGGCTGCAGACACAGGTGCCATCAACCTGGTTAAAACAGGTCATTCTGCCTAGAGGATTTCCCAAGACTCTGCCTTTCCCAACTAGTGGGCCCATCCAAACTGCTTTGGGTGACTTATTCCATACAAATAGGCTGTGTAAGCTTCTGCTGAGAATTTTCATAAAATCTCTCAAGGACTCACAAAACTCAAAGAAGCAGTATCAGCCCTTGGCATGCCTTATATCTCTTGCTAAGCAACTCCAAGTCCTGCACCACTGGCAGCTGGCCTTGGTTTCTGACTTGGCCCCTTGAAGTACCCATAAACCCAGCACGGGTGGCAACCATATGTGGCTTGTTTGATGACTCTTACTAGGTGGCTCTGGAGGTGCATAAGCTATAGCTGGACCCCTTCCATTTCTTGGTTTATGATCCCTTCTTCCAGCTTCAAATCCATCAATAGTGATTTCAGTCATTTTCGTATCACATCACATTCACCTCTTCCCCTGCCCACTTCTATTATTAAGGTCTGTGCCAAGGGGCTCCCGCAGCACACCACTATATAAGTCCACTCTACTAAGATCGGGAAACTTAGGAGCCTTACTTAATACATAGAAATAGATACAGGGAGGCAGCCAAAATGGGGAGACAAAGTAGCATGTCCTACATGAAAGAATAAAACAAAGCTTTGGAAAAAGAATTGATCAAAATAGAGACAAAAAATATACCAGATGCAGAGTTCAAAACACTAGTTATAAGGATGCTCAAGGAACTTAGGTGAAGAGAACTTAATGAGAATTTTAACAACAACAACAAAAAAAATGGAGATAGAAAACATAAAAATGAGCCAGTCAGAAATGAAGAATACAATATTTGAGATGAAGACTACATTAGAGGGAATCAACAGAATTGATGAAACGAAGGATTGAGTCAGTGACATAAAGGATGAGGTAGCAGAAGACACCTAATCACAACAGCAACAAGAAAAAAGAATCCCCTCAAAATGAAGATAGTTTAAGAAACCTCTGGGACAATATCAAACATGATGACATTCTCATCACAGGCGTACCAGAAGAAGAAGGAAGAGAGCAAGGAATTGAAAACATTTCGAAGAAATAATAATGGAAAACTTCCCTAAACTGATGAGGAAAATAGACATACCACCCCAAGAAGTTCAGAGAGTCTTAAATGAGATAAACCTAAAGAGGCTCAGATCAAGAGACATCATAATTAAAATGCCAAAGGTTAAAAACAGAGAGAATCTTAAAAGCAGCAAGAGAAAAGCAATTAGTTATATACAAGGGAACATGCGTAAGATAGTCAGCCTATTTCTCAACAGAAACTTTGCAGGCCAGAGGGCGTGGCACAAAATATTCAAAATGATGAAAACCCAGGACCTACAACCAAGATTACTTTACCCAGTAAAGCTATCATTTAGAATCAAAGGACAGATAAACACCTTCCCAGATAAGAAAAAGCTAAAGGAGTTAATCATCACCAACCCAGTATTACAGGAAATATAAGAAATGCTAGAGGAACTTCTTTAAGATGAAGAAGACAACAGAAAAAAAGATCAAAATTATGAATAAAATAATGGCAATAACTACATATCTATCAATGAGTACTTAAAATGAAAAAGCATTAAATGCTTCAATCAAAAGTTAGGGTGGCTGAATGGATCAGAAAACAAGATCCTTACATAGGCTGCCTACAAGAGATTTACTTTAGATTAAAAGACACACACGGTCTAAAAGTAAGGGGATGAAAAAAGATATTTCATGATGGACATAGAGGGTAGTATGCTAAGTCAAGTAAGTCAGATAGAGAAAGACAAATGACATATGATTACATGTATATGTAGTATCTGAAGAACAAAACAAACAAAGGAACAAACTCATAGATACAGAGAACATTTTGAGGGTTACTAGATAAGAAGGGGAATTGGGGCAGTCAATGAATAAAGGCGAAGAGATTAAGAAGTACAAATTGGTACTTAAAAAATAGTCATGGAGACAGAAAATATAGCATAAAGAATATAGTCAATAATATTATAATAACTATGTATGGTGTCAGAGGGGCACTAGATTTATTGGGGTAATCACTTTGTGAGTTATGTAGATGTCTAATCACTACATGTACACTCAAAACTAATATAGTATTATATGCCAACTATACTGAAAAATAAATTATTATTAAAAAATACCAAAATATATTAAATCGGGACAATGCAGAATTTTAGAGATTATAATCTCTAGCATATAAATTAGTAATATAAAATTATGCATGCAAATATAGCATAATTATTTTTTTATTTGACAAATGTTCCCATGTAATTTGAATCTACTAAAATAAGCTTAATTAGTTTAATATTTCTCTTTTGTAAGGAGAGAAAGTAAATCTAGATTTATTGCAGTGTTCTCATTGTGAATTATACAGATGTCTAATCACTATGTTTTACCCTTGAAGTCAATACGTGATATATATATATAAACTATAACTGAAAAATTTTGTAATTACTATTAATTTAAAAAATTTTATTTTTCATCTTTGTGTTGTTTATTCCCTCAGGGCATAGGCAATACTGGCATCTCCAACTATAAAAATTGTGTTATGTGAAACTCTCCTAATAATATTTTAATACTTTTTTTGATATTCTTATTTTTTTGCCTCTTAAATCTGTTCATCTTTGATGTAAATTTCTCTCAGTTGTCAAGGGCTTGTTCATCATTTGCTGTTATTACTGACTCTATGTCTTAACAATTTGGCTCCAAAACTTTATTGGATCTGGAATCCTTCTGGATGAATCACTTTACCTTGACTTATTTCATCTTTCTTTGGGTAATAATTACTCTCTTGGCTCTAATAATACCTAAAACATCTTTTTAAAAAAAAATTTTTAAAGCAGCTAGACTCAATTTTATTTCTTTTTCTCTTTCATATTGGCCTAACTATTCTCTAAGATCTCAAACATTATCCTAAGGAATTCTCTCTGTTCTTCCAGTTTAACATGCTTGTTTTCCTTAATAATTCTTTTATACCCACACTATTTCACACTTCTCCTATTAGGAAGGTAAAATTAAAGAAGCATGTCTTTAAAGTAAATTCAATTATTCTTTGATTTAATGTGAAAATCGAATTATGGCAAGAGAGTCTACCAGGCACATATGTTTCAAATTCCTTTCATCATCTTTAGTTTGCAATAACTTCAGAAATTTGTTTTTTCTTTATTGCTTTCAATGAGATAGTATGTTTCCTTTATAATTAGGAGCCCTGTTCTTTTCTTCAGGTTTTTTTTTTTTTTAACTCTATAGGTGGTAGTCATAATCTAGTTCTCTGAAATCTAAACCCAAGAGTAGAGCTTATATGATTAATACATTCAGAGACAACTGAGATCCATATGGTAGATGGCAGATGGTTAGCCATGGACCAGTTACATGAATCCCACAATTTAATCCACACAGTTTAGTTCCCTCATTTGGCCATAAGTGAAATAAAAACAACAGAAAGGAAAATATAAATTTAGACAATGAACCTAATGTCTCTTACTAACCATAGCACCTTTTATTTAGAGGCACAAACATGATTAATTCATAGCCCTTTTTATTTCAAAGCATAAATCCCTGCAGCATTTAGGTTGTGTGCAGTCCTGGTATCCTGCCTGGCTTAAAAATGCAATAAAAACAACAAAAATCATTCTCCTCACCAATTCATAAAAAGCCTGAGGCCAGAGAAAACGTAAGTTAATAAGAAGTTAGGGAAACTGAGTATAGGAGTGTGTTTCCATCAAAGAAACTCAAGTGCCAAATAGCTGACTACAAAGAAGCATAAATTAATCTAAAACTGGACTGTGGATTGCATGTAAGGAAATAAAGTGAGAGCAAGGAGAGAGGACAGCAGAAGAAATATCCCATGGGTCTTATAACTCATGTTAAACAAATCGTTCTTGACTCAAATGTCAATGGGGTGGCCACTGAAATATTTTAAACAAGGAAGGAATATAAGACACTCATTTCAGAAATATCACTGACACTGAACTATGAGAAATGTATTGAACACATATAGTCCATGAGTCAAAAAATTTCACTAAGGAAATATCCGAGTCATCTATGCAAGAGATGATTGTAATCAATTATTAAAAACAGGTAGTAAAGATGGAAAATAATGGGATAAATTAGGGAAATATTAAATAAATAGAATCCACAAGATCTGAGAAAGTGTTGGCCTATCACAGCACCGAATCATAATACAATATAATTGTTTCCTATCCTATGTCCCTCATTAGACTGAAAGCTATGTGATATCTTTCTTGTCTCATTAAACGCTTTTTGGCTTGAAGTCTACCTTGGTATTTATTGTTAGGTAGTTAGGTAGTGATGAGAGACAGGAGCAAAGGCCCAGCTCTGTAACCATAGAAATAATAACACTGATGACCCAACCCAAAAGGCCACCTCTAGGACCTCCCAGAAAAAAAATCATTTTTCAAATAACAATACCCCTACATCCTGGAGTATAAGAAAATAAATGCCTATAGCATAGAAACCAGTTTAGACCAGCCATAAATGGTTGCACAGTAAGGAGTACTCTGACCTTCATCTCAGCCTCATTATACCATCATTATAATGTCATACGTATGCCCAGTACATGAATCTAATTATAACAGTCTGACTTCTGGGAAAGTACATGCACAGTTGACAATAAGTTATATAATAGCCAACTGTCAATCAAAATGACCTCACACATTAATCACTAGCACCACCTTTGTAAACTCCCATCATGGCCCAAATATAAGACAGACCTCTCCACCTCTATGAGGTTACAGCCCTCTCTGGTGTAGCCCCTTTCTCCCTTAAAATGTACTTCAATAAATCTTACTTTTCCTAAACTTCGCTGATCCATAATTCTTTACTGCATCAGTGGAAAGGACTGAGGCCCCCCAGCACCACTGGGGCAATGATGAATTTAGATCGCCCCCTTTGGTAACAGTATCATATGTGCAAGCTCTGTGTTTTTTTTTTTTTTTTCCATCTGGTAAATATTTATGCATTTTGTCATTTTCAGCCTAATTTAAATCATTGTATTTTAAGTGTGTCTCATATATAGGATAGTGTTACATTTTGATTTAGGAAGCAATTTTAAAATCTTTTTCTTTAAATAGGCAAGTTAAATCCATTCCTATTTCTTGATATGATTTTTATGTTTGGTCTTAATTCTGTCGCATTACCTTATGTTCTAAATACTGTTTGTATTATTTTATATTTATTGTTGTGGATGAAAAAAACAACAAACACATACTAACCTGATAAGCTCATGGGAGGCCAGCATGGTGGGCCCTACAAACTAAGAGACCAAAAGTAACCACATAAGATGGTCTGAGCATAAAAATTTCTAACCAAAAGCAGGTCATAGTGGATAGTCATGTCCTGGGCCTGTAGGTTTCTTGAGGAAGGTCAATCTTTACCTTAAGTGAGCCTGTTTATTGTCTTTTTTGTATCTGAAATAACATACCCTTGGAATGTCAGAATAATCCTTTTTTCTTGACCCTTCAGAGCACGAGTCACAGGCTACAGAACCCCTCATGGTTATCTTGTCCCCTGCATACCATCTCTACATGCTGTAAATGTTCATTATTAACTCTCCTGTATCCACCAATGTAAAAGAGCTATGCGTCCCTCCATTATACTTTTTGTCTAGTCCCAGAGTTTTCTCTGCTTTGCTTTCTCCTGACTCTTTTATCTACCACAGATGAACCCTCCTTATGTCTCCTCCTTTGATTCTAATGTATAAAATAAGCTGCAAAGCTGCTATTCTCAGGAGCATTTTCTTAACCCATTGAGATTTTGTTTCCTGGCAATTGTCATCAGTCTGGCTAAAATAAACTAAATAAAATTCTCTGCAGGTTTGGATGTTTTTTACGTGGACACTGTATTTCTTTAGCTATTTGTTGTCTTTCTTATTTTTCCCCCTCTAATATCTTTTAGTTTTAGATAGGTTCATCTTTCTCTTTCAGCAATTACTTTTGTATTAACACCATTTGCAGAAACCCTTTTGGTTGGTTGAAGCTCACCCTATAGTAGATTCCTTGGACAGATTTATAAGGTGTTTTCTGAGTTCTGGCACATTCAAAGCTGTTTTCTTCTGCCCTTGAAACTTGAAGAACAGCTTAGTCTGTACTTTCTTAAAGGTTTTTTTTGTTTTTTGTTTTTTTACTTTATTTCCCGAAGTTTCTTAAATATTTTGCTTTATATTGCCTTTCATTGCATGTTTTTTAAAAAGAAATTTGATATCATTCTGAATTTTTGCATTTGCAATCTATTTTATCACTTTGCCTAAGGCTCTGTGGATTTTTTTCTTTGCCTTTTAAAGTAAAGCTTATAATTTCACTTGAATATATCTTAGAGTGATTTGTTCTTGGTCAATTTCCCTTGTAATCAGTAGGATCTTTCAAAGTGGAGATTCATATTGTCTTTTTTTCTTGGAAATTTTTCTCGAATTATCTTTTCAGTATTATTTCTATTATATTGTTTTGACTTTCTTCTTTATAGTCATCATTTTGCATATGTTCAACCTCGTCTGTTCATCCTCCCTTTCAACACCTTTTCTTGGGATTGTTTTGTTTCTTTCTTTACCTCATTTTCATTTTCTTGGTTGATTTCCTGTTCCTCCAAGGCCTTTATTAAGTTTTAATTTGAATCCACCATCCCTGGGAAACTCTGTAATTGAATCTTCATTTCTTATGTGATTTTGCCTTTTTCTTATATTATTTTTCTAAGTGCAGTCAATTTTTGTTTCGGTTATTCCTGGTTTTTGCCCATTTATTTTCTTTACCTTTATATTTCTGATTTAAAGTTCTTTTTTTAATATTCTCAAATTCTTAAATATTTTAATATTCTCAAAATTTTATCTAAGATAATTATTTCATTGTGGAATATGGTGTTATAGTTACCTTCAGCTTCATTGATGACATTTTGCCCAGATCTTTTTTATTAATAAAAAGTTCCTGGTTTTTGCCCATTTATTTTCTTTACCTTTATATTTCTGATTTAAAGTTCTTTTTTTAATATTCTCAAATTCTTAAATATTTTAATATTCTCAAAATTTTATCTAAGATAATTATTTCATTGTGGAATATGGTGTTATAGTTACCTTCAGCTTCATTGATGACATTTTGCCCAGATCTTTTTTATTAATAAAAAGGCATTTATTTATATTTTCTGCTTTTTGTTAGTATTGGTAATGGATATAGTCTGCTTTTTTGGGGGGGGGTACTATTCATTTTGAAGTCAGGGTTTCTGGTTTGGGAGTGCTCATTTCTATCAGATCAAGGCTCTTCTTTATAGAGAGTATTGTAGGTAGTGGAAAGAGATAAAAAGGTTAGTGTATCTGATTTCTTTTTTATTTCTGTAGGATCTTTAATTTCCCCTTCTTATTGGTTTCTTTACCTTTTTTGCCTCATCTTTAAGAAGCACTATTATTATTATTATTATTCACCTCTATATCTCATTCTTTCCCAGACTTCCATTTCTACTCTTGCACACTCTCATACTCCTTTCCTTTAGCCACTTCTATGAACTATAAATCTTAATCTACATTCAGTAGTCTGCCATTTCATGTTCTGGTGGTTTTGTTTGTGCTTTCTATATGTCCTTTCTCTCTGCTGTATTTTACTGAGTTTTTGAAAACTCTCCTTTGCTCTCTTCACTCTCAAGTTTGCAATAAAGAACAAGCAAAGGGATGTACCGTATATTAAATTTTATTTTGTTCTATATTTACAAGTAATTTGAAAATTGTGATGTTCTGTATCTCCTGATAATGCTGAAGTTGTTTCCTATGATGCTACTTGTTCTCTATTTTACATTTTTGGGGGGAGTATAAGGAAGATATTAACAATTAGGTTTTCATCAATTTTATTCAAACCTAAAAGTTTTTATAATAAAAGTTTTTAAACATTACAAAGAAGCCAGAATTTCATTTGGTCTCCCCTCCGTAATTCTCTTTCTTTGCACTGCCTAGGCAGACATAACTATTGTTAATAGGTTGGTATATATTATAGTCCAGAGCTATGTTTTAAAATGTAGAAAAATATGTAATATTTTTAAATACATAAATATTATCATACTCTATGTATGCTTATACTATTGGCTTTTTCACTTACCAATGTCTTTTGAAGAACTTTATTGTTAATATACATGGACCTATATCATTCTTTCAAAATATACCATATTATTTCATTATGTTTACTACATACATGGACCTATATCATTCTTTCAAAATATACCATGTTATTTCATATGTTTACTAATATGTTTACTAATATGGCCCTGCAGCTAGGCATTTAGTTTGTTTCAAATTTTTCACTAATACAAAAATTCAATACAGATTGTACTTCTAAATGCTTAAGAGACTAATAATGTAAATAATCCAGATATATGAGTGTGTCTCTGGATTAGATAATAAAAAAAAAGAGGAAGGATTGCTGAGATATAAAGAATGTTTATTTCTAAATTTAACAGAGTCAATCAAATTCCTCTAGGAAGTCTTAGCTGTACCAGTCTGCACTTTCTCTACCAGTACATTTGCCATATACTGGCAAACATTTGGTATTATTCACTTTAGGATCATTCATCAATCTAATGGGTGATACATGGCCTTATAATTGTTAATTTTTAATATCCATATTGCTACTTTAGTTGTGTTCTTTTTGTAGGTTTTTTCCAATTTTTATCTCCTTTTCTTAATATTGTTTTTGTATCTTTATTTGTTTTGTATTTTTAAAATCTGTTTTCTTTAGTCTGAAGAAATTTCTTATATATTCAGAATAGTAATTTTTTGCTGCTATATTGGTTGAGGATTTCCTTCTATTTTTGTCTTCCAACTGTCTTTATATTTTATTTTGTCAAAAATTAATTTTAAATACATTTTTAGAAAAGTTTATGGATATTCTCATTTTTGATATTTGTGTGTTCATGTGTATGTGTGTGCGAGATTTTCAAGGAAAACCTTCAGAATCAAAGTTCATAAACATAGAATCCTATTTTTTAAAGTAATTTTTTAGCTTGCTTTTCACATACAGGTCTCTAGTCTGGGTAGATATTTATTATTAATGTGTAAATGATATTCAATAGTAATCTGAGATTACTTTTTTCTTTTAATTTCTAAACAGATAGCCAAATTCTACAAAAATCTTTATTGAACGGTCTGCTATTTCTCAACTGATTTTAAATGCTACCTTGGTTTATAAATTCATTCCCAGATATGTTTGTTTCTCTTTCTGAACTTTTCATTTGGTTCTATAATTAATTAATAATATTTGACACCATCTTACTTAATTAGTTACATTAGATTTTGTTTATAGTTATGTGGCCCAAATCTTCTTTTCTGTTCCATCATAATTTGAATATTCTTGTTGCTTTATTTTTTGCTATTAATATTAGGAATTTCAAGACTAATTTTCTTGAGATTTTGATTATGATGTATCAAATTTATATTATTTTGAGAAAAAAATGGACATCTTTATAACATTTATTCAGTCTATTTGTGAACATAAATCTCCATTTTATTACATCTTTATATATTTTATATTACATTTACATATTTACTTTTTGATAAAGATTTTATACATTTTAATAGGTCAATCGATAAACATTTAATAGTTCTGTTGTTACGTTGAATATATTTCTACTCCATGGCAAATTATATTTGTTTCTTTGTTGGTTTGTAAAAAACTGCTAATTTTTATATTTTGATATTACATTTAAATGCAAATACCAATTATTTTTAAATTTCTAATACTTTCTCAATCATATCTCTTAAATTTATATATTATAAGATGTATATAATCATACCTTCTGCCAAGAGTGCTGATATTGTCTTTTTTTCAATTTTATTTCTTTAATTGCTATGTACTATTTATGGTCCTGGAATCATTTTGTCATGCCCATAAATGGGAATAGCACAATTATCTTTATTCTACTTTTAGTAAATATTGAAAAATAAGACTAAGAGTAATTATGTTTATTTTTATATCTTATGTTAAGAGTCGCTCTTATCAAGCATACCCTCGAATCATCCATCTTTTCTGACCTATATTTTCTCAACCACATGTAAGTTAGAATAACTTAATTTGTCAATAAATTTTACATGGATTAAATGAATATAAAACACTTAATGAATATAAAACATAAATAGTGAAAAACTACTCATGGTCCTTGATCTCAAGAAAATCAAAAGCTTAATTATTATTATTTTTTTTTCTTTTGGTTTTTATATCACTCTGTGTTAAACCAGTGTCATGTAGGGCAATCAGAGGACACTAGTGAGAATGCACTGAAAAGTAACTCATTGAATTTTTCCTGCCACCATGCAATTAAGGATAGGAAGCTATAATAAGTTGCTCTTCATAGGTTAAATTTATTATTTCCATAGGTAAAGACCACAAATATTATACTTCCTCTTAGAAAGCAGCAGCATTTTACCTCTGAGATAAAGAGGTATCCTTTACTCTTTTAAGTACAACAGCTGCTTTTCTTTCTTATTTGGGATACTTTGATAATTTCTTGTTATCTTCTTAGAAGACTCTAAATTGTAAGTTGCTGAAAGAATTGTAATGATGATCATGGATTATGTTAAAATGTAGCCTGTGAATGTAATCTAATCCATGTAGCTCCTCTTTTTACAACTTGAAAGTTTAATGACATAGTACTTAGGAAAATAAAACAAACTCTTTCCATAAAATATAAGAAGTTTTCTTTCACTTTAATATTTATCTAAAACATGTAAGTAATATTCATTCAATATTCAGAAAAGTATAAACATTAACTTAACAAAAATCCCTGCACAGAACAAGACTTGCATTTTTATGAGAAATTTTTAAAAATTACCACTGTATATTAAAACTACTGAGTATTTTTTTCCCTAATATCTTCATAAGAGTGGATTACAAATGTGAGAAAATTGGATAGTGCACAGTGATTTTTTCAAGGAGAATTATCAGAGTTTAAAAACAAGGCAGGAGTAATTTTACAAATGAATAATATGAAATTATTCTTTAATTATTCTTGGACCTGGAGACTCCTTGAAGTGATGTCTCATCAGGACCTTAAGTAAGATGACTTGATAAATAAATTAGAATTACCTTGAAAGCAAATGACATTTTACAGTCAAGAGTGACACTGACACAAGGTCATTGCAAGAATAAACCTCCTTAAGAAGGGTATATAGAGAAAATTTAGTTTGCTATTTCATCTATTAGATCAAGCTAAATATAAGCATTTATGAAATAGCAAACCTGTAACTCCACATCTTATGAATTTTCCTCTGAAAATACAACTGATCATTCATCAAACAAATCAGGTAAGAGAAATTCTCTATAATCAACTTCTGAATAAGAAATGTTTCTCTCCAAGATCTGACTTATTTATCAAGAGTATATCTACAAAGTGAAAAAAAAAAAACAAAAAGAAACATCAATCTGAGAAGTGTGCTATTGGTTTTATCTAGAGGTTAGGTATTCATATCCAGTGGAGAAAGCACACAGGAGAAAAATCTTTCCATAAATGGTACCAGCTTAGGAAACACAACATGCTTAATAGACACAAAAGGATCCTTGCAAGAGAGAAACTTTATAAATATTAGATCGTATGGCCTTCGTATAGACTAGCTTTTATGTTCAAGTTCATTTGAGAGTTCAGAAGATAAATAACCCCACTTATTAGTGATTGTAATGTCTTCCACTATAGTTGAATTTTCTGCACCACCAAGCTCACAAAAAAAGAAAACTATGCCAAAATTATGAATAGTGGAAAGAGTTCCATGAGAGATCAACTTTTATATCTATCAGTGTATTTATATAATTTAGATGAAAATAGTTATAAAAGTAAAAATTTCAAATATATCTGTTTATAAAGGAACTATTATATATAGCCCTTCATGTGTTAAGAAATATTTATGACCATCTTTCTGAACAATATAATTTTAAGCTAATAGGCTATATTCTGCCTTCCTGTCAGTGAGCATAAAATCTTTTTAAACACAAATCGAAGGCTAAATGTCAAGTTTTATTCATGGAGGCATACATTTCTTGTTATACCCTTCCCATAGCTTTCTTATTTAAATTGTCACTTGCAGAATCTAAGGTTCTGAGTCTTCTTTTATATAAACTTTTATCACATAGTTGTTTATAAAATCAGTAAAAGTTGAAATATAGCTAGTAAGTTATTGATTTAGTAAAGATGGGTTTCACTGACAATTCTATTGATATCTATGGATGCCATTGGCCCACTCCTTAACATTTCTGAACCTCAGTTTTCTGCTTAAAAAATTGACATTACACCAAATAACCACCCAATATTTTTCCAGTTCTGTATTTCAGCTTTCATTTTAAAAAGTATCATTTTATCACTTTTCTATGGGAGAATAAGACTAATACTAATATGGCTATACTAATATCGTCATGAGTGGTTAGGACATTCTCAGAAAAATACTACGTAGTGTGTCTGCTTGAGAATGCAGATGAAATTTTCTTCCCAGTAAATACATGGACAATTAAAACTCTAAGAAACCTAAAGATTTGAATAATCAATTTAAATGGACTCCTTGTTGATTTCTTTTAAAAATTTTTCTTTTGTCAGTTTTACTTGGCATCATTTGATGATGCAGTGTCAGTGGAATAGACAGTCATTTAAAAAAATCTGTGTTTTGGGGTAAAAGTTACAATAAATTTCATCTATTTTAAGAATAAATTTTATCCATTTTAAGAATAAATTTAATAAGTTTTGAGAAACACATCTAGTTTTGACTACCATCCTAATCAAGATACAGAGTATGAATATATTCCAAAATTCTTCACAGCAATTTGTAATTAGTCTGTTTTTCTCTGCCCTCCCTCCCCATCTCTCTTATAACCACAATCCACTGTATATCACTATCACTTTGTCTTGTTCAGGATTATATAAAACATAACGATGCAGTACATAGTCTTTTGTGTCTAGCTTCCCTCACTCAGAATAACACATTTAAAATTCATCTATGTGGGGGATGGCTCCATAGTGTAGTGGTTAGCATGTCTGCTTTACGTGCAGATTCACATCCCAGGTGGAGCCCTGGTTAATACCCCTGGGGCGCCAGGTCCCAGTGACAAGCCTCGAGCATGTGGGAGGAGATCCAGTTCTTAAGGGTAAAGGGCAACGTCCATAGATCAGGGGTGGAAGTATAGGGGAAAATTAAAGAGGGGAAAAAAAATTCATCTATGTGGCTGCATGAATCAATTATTTTTTTTCAATTGCTAAATACTATTCAATTTCATGAATATACTACAATTTTTATATCCATTGACATTGCTGGTCATTCAGATTGTTTCGTGTTGGCTATTAATAAAGTTATTAGTTATTGTTAATGTTATTGTGCCTAACTTATAAATTAGACTTTATCATAGGTATATATGTATAGGGAAAAAAAAACCTAACATAAAAGGTTTGATACTATCTATGGCTTCACACATCCACTAGGGTCTTGCAATATATTCCCCAGGGATAAGTGAGGACTACTGTACTTTGCTACTATGCTCATATACTATAACTCTCCAAACTTTTACCCATTGATTCTTAAGAAACTGCAAGAAAACTGATGTTTGTCTAATGCTTTTGCTTTTTCTTCATTTCTCCTACATTTATTAATAGCAATGTGCTGGCTAGAAAATTACTGTTTGGCCCATGGGAACATAACACTCTAACAATAAGCTTTCTGCTTCTGTACCCCCCGCTTGCACAATCAACCTGTGGGTTGACAGTTAGTAAAAAGAATAAAAATAGACTTGTGCGTTCAAACAGGATGAAGAATGGAGTTTAGGGCTTAAAAACCCTGTATCTCTACATTTCAAGGCTGCTTGATTTGGGGTCTGCGTACCCCTGGCAGACCCAGCTGACTGAATAAAGAGTGTGTTTCCTATAACCCGCTGATTTCTGGTGGTCTGTGTGTCTATCGGGGGCTAGCGGCTACAACATTTGGAGGCCCCAGCGAGATCTCCTGTGCCCTGTTATCGGATTCTGTCTATTGTCTTTGGTCTTGTCTAGGTTGTAATTGTCCTCGTCTGAGTGTCTTGTGTTTTCCACGCAACTGATGGGGGAGGCCCCGAGTTCACAGAAGACCCTTGGGGTGTCTCCTGCCACATTTCAAAGAAGGATTTGTAGAGGGAGCTGACTATGGCATAAAGTTTTCTCCAGACAGACTAAGAACATTGTGTGAAGTTGAATGGCCGTCTTTTGATGTTAACTGGCCTCCAGAGGATTCCTTTGACAGGGATTTAGTGAGGAATGTTTGGAAGATTGTCACAGGAGACCCAGGACATCCCAATCAGTTTCCTTACATTGATCAGTGGTTACTCCTTGTTCAGAAACCCCCTCCTTGGTTCCGCCGGTGTGCCCTTTCTCTAGAGGCGCGAGTCTTAGTTGTGGGCACCCTGAAACATACGGCAACCGAATCTCCAAGACAACCCAGTCTCTCAGTCCTCCAATCTCCACCAGAGGACAGTGACCTTCCCCCACCCTATAATCCAGGACAACAGAAGCCAAATAGCACCACCTTACCTCCTCGGACACCAGCAGGTAAACCCCTATGGGCCTCCTGCTCCTGCTTCAGGTGGGGCGCCAGCTGATACCACCACCCCGGCCATCCTCCCCTTGAGAGAAGCACCACCCCAGGGGCATCACACAGACAGGCCCTTTATGGTTTACGTGCCTTTCTCAACTAGTGACCTGTACAACTGCAAGGCACAGAATCCACCTTTCTCTGAGAAACTCCAGACATTAATGGGAATCTTAGAAAGTGTCTTTCAGATTTGCCCCACCTGGGACGATTGCCAACATCTTTCAATTACCCCCTTCGCCACAGAAGAACATGGACGCATTGGGACTGAAACACAAAAGATAGCTGCAGGAGGGAGGAGAGTTGAGGAAGCACAGGAACAGATTGAGGAGGAATTTCCCTCCATCTGCCCAGACCGGGGACACAATTCTCAGGCAGGGAGAACAGCATTAGATCAGTACCACCAGATCCTAATTGAGGGAATTAGGATGGCTACTCATCAGACAACCAACCTTTCTAAACTAACTGAAGTTATACAGAGACCTCAGGAATCCCCTGGAGTGTTTCTTGAATGAGGCGTACTGGGTATACAACCCCACTGATCGTGAGGCCCCTGAGAACCAGCAGGCAATTAATATAGCCTTTGCTACTCAGGCAGCCCCTGATATCCGGTGTAAAGTGCAAAAAATTAGAAGATTTTGCAGGTATGAACCTGTACCAACTTGTTGAGATTGCCCAGAAGGTGTTCAACAACAGGGAGGCACTGGATGACCCCAAAAGTATGGCTAAAATCCAAAGCTACTGTCATCAACCCAGCCAATCCGTTGCCAGGCCTAGACCCTGAGACCCCCGTTCATGACTGCATAGATTTCACTGATGCTGTGTATTCCTTGCAGCCGGACCTCACAGACTCTCCTCTGCCTGAGGCTGATGAAGTTCTTTTCACGGACGGGAACAGCTTCATGCAGGAAGGAAGAAGGTATGCTGGGGCAGCGGTCGTAACTCTAACTTGCACCATCTGGTCACAAGCTCTTCCCCATAGGACTTCTGATCAAAAGGCAGAACTCATCGCTCTCACTGAGGCACTAAGATGGGGAAAGGATAAGGCAGTCACAATATACACTGACAGCCGATACGCCTTTGCCACTGCACATGTACACGGAGCCATCTACAAGGAAAGAGGGCTTTTGATTTCAGCTGGGAAAGACATCAAGAACAAGGGGGAGATCTTAGCCTCACTTGAAGCCATATAGATGTCTAAGGCTCTTGCTATTGTTCTTTGTAAAGGGCATCAAAAAGAGGCTGAGGGAAACAGACGAGCCAATGCAAAGAAAAGAACAGCGGCCACAAGGCCAGTGGGGCCCCCACCACATCTACTGACTATTGTCCCTTACCCAGAACTGCCTCCGTCTCTGACCTATACAGCAGAAGAGAACATATATTTTCAAGATAAGGAAGCCACTAGGAACCAACAGGGGTGGTGGACGACCCCAGTTGAAAAAATCGGGCTCTCATGGCCCTTGGAAGGACTCTCCTCCACCAACTATACCAGACCACACGCCTAGGGCGAACTAAGATGCTCCAAGCTTTAGACCTCTACTTTCACTTGTTAGAAGGGAGAAGAACTGTAGAGGAGATTGCTTCACGATGCCCAGCTTGTGCTCAAGTTAATCCAAAGAAGGGGAAGATAGAAGAATCTAGGCATAGGGCAAAAGGAACGTATCCGGGGGGCCACCTGGGAAGTAGAATTCAT
>NW_006440638.1:4419020-4449380 GCF_000325575.1 Pteropus alecto | reverse complement strand
AAAAGTATAAACCTTTGTTTCTTCCTTTTTATCTCTTTAGCCCAAACATTTGACGAGCCACAACCAAAACCAGAAGGAGCATTAATAACTTTGCTAACGACAATACACAAGGTCTTAAATAAGACCACCCTAGACATAGGACAAGATTGTTGGTTGTGCCTAAACCCAAAACCCCTTTACTATGTCAGGGTAGGAACTTCCCTAAACTTAACTGAGCTCAGCAGGCTAGAACTTCAAGTCAATTCACTAGCAGAAGTAGTCTTCCAAAATAGAAGAGGTTTAGATTTATTATTCTTAGAACAAGACGGGTTATGTATGGCTCTAGGTGAAACCTGTTGCTTCTATGCCATTAACTCTGGAATAATTAAAGAAAGTTTACTACAAGTACAGAGAAATTTAGATGCCAGGGAAAAACATAGACTAGAATCAGATAACTGGTTTCATAGGATGTTCTAATAACCCTTCTATCTGCTATAGCTGGACCCTTAATCCTCCTCCTCTTCATATTAACTTTTGGCCTATGTTTCCTCAATTTCTTGTTTAGATATATAAGGAAAAGAATTAATTCCACATAAAGAATCAAGGATTTGATTTTCTGGTAAGGCCAGTGGGGAATGTGCTGGTTGGAAAATTACTGTTTGGCTATCGCCCATGGGAACATAACGCTCTAACAATAAGCTTTCTGCTTCTGTACCCGCCGCTTGCACAATCTACCTGTGGGTTTACAATTAGTAAAAAGAATAAAAATAGACTTGTGTGTTCAAATGAGATGAAAAATGGGATTTAGGGCTTAAAAACCCTGTACCTCTACATTTCGGGGCTGATTGATTTGGGGTCTGCGTACCCCTGGCAGACACAGCTGGCTAAATAAAGAGTGTGTTTCCTATAACCCACTGATTTCTGGTGGTCCGTGTGTCTATTGGGGGCTGGCAGCTACAACAGCAATTCTTCTATGAAGAAATAAATTGCTTATTTATTTATTTATTTATTTAATGATATATTAATATCGGAATGGACTTATGGATATTAATTTTATTATTCGTGCCATAACTCAATATTGTACTTATTTACTCTTTTGCTCAAATGATTTCAATATGGCCATTGGCACTCCTTCATTTTGGCTCTTGTGTCTTCTAGCCATGTCTCCATTGTTTTTCAAGAACTGCTATTTTCTGGCACCATAATATATTTCTAGTTTACTTTATACTTTCTCTGCCCAGATCCTGGGAATCAGCTATTTCTCCAAGAAATCTTAAGCCCTTTTATTGGAGAATGGTATTTAAAAACCAGTATTTGAGAGTAAGTGTGTTAATTGCTACTAGAATGTCACTGCTTCTAGACTCTCTCAGTAGACAGAGTTATGATACATATAATATATATATGTTTTAACCGATGAATGCTCAATTTTATTTCTGTATCTACCACTGTTTATCTGCTATCTATCTATCTATCTATCTATCTATCTATCTATCTATCTATCTATCTATCATCTATCTATCCTCTATCATCTATTCATCTATCTGTCATCTATTTATCTTAAAACCCACAAGTTTAATCTAATTTGACCAATTCTAATAATTATACAGGTTCATTTTACCCTTCCTCTTCTTCTTATGTGTAAGACTTTCTTTAGTAGTAAGAAACCTTGCTTTTATTATCTATAATATGTTTACTTATTTAAATAATATTAATAAACAAAATAATACAATGTTCATTCATGGCTCCATCAAAAATACATTTATTAACTAGTGTACACTTCTAATTTTTAGCTTAAATAAAATGTGATTTTCTAAAATTACATAAATTAGTTTTTTTGTTCTTCATTTTTGGAGAACCCTGACTAATACACTGTGTGTATTCCATTTGGTTTCGTTCATATCTTGCTTTTAATTATTCATTCGTGTTTTGGGGTGTATCAAAAGCTGTACAAAAAGTTACACTCAAAAAAACATTGCTTTCGTTTTTTTCTTAGCACTTTATTTCCCCAATCCTACTGTTTCACACCCACTTTCTTGTAGGTAACTAATCTCTTTAACTTGTGTATTACACTTTCTGCAATTCTTTTGTACCAATGAGCAGATAGATCTCTCTGTTTTCCTCTATCCCTTTCACTTTTACATGAAGTATAGCAGCATATTAGTTTTTTAATTTAACAATGTATTCTGGAAATCACTCCAAATCAATTCACAGAGATACATCTTATTTCTTTTATAATCATATAGTACTCCATTATGCGGATATAGCATACTTTCTTCAACATCCTCCTACTTAAGGGAATTTAGGTTATATTCAATATTTTGTAATTCAGAACAATACTAAAATAAATAAGCTGATTTATATTATTTTTGTATTCTCAGAGATGGATGTTTAGAGTCGAGTCTGAGAAGTAGGATTATTGGGTTGAGAGATAAATACATATGTAGTTTTGTTAGTTAATGACAAATTCCCCTCCAGAACTGTTGTACAAATGTGTATTCCCACCTGCATTGTATGAGAGCATTTGTTCCCCAACAATATTACCAATAAAATTTATTTTCATACTTTCATTTTCCCAATATGATAGATGACAAATGGTATTCAGTGTTATTTTTATTTATATCTTTCTAATCTTTAACAAGATTGAATATTCATATGCTTTATATATGTGTGTATATATGCATATATACATACCTACACATATATGACTGTTTACATCTTTTTCTCATTGTTTGATTGGGAAATAGCAATTTGGGGAAAAAAAAGATGAAATTAGATCTATCCTTCACATCATATATACTAATAAATTCCAAGGTGATTGGAGAACTAAATGTAAAACAAACAAACAAATAGAAATCATATAAACACTAGAAGAACACATGGGTTAAATTTTCTTTAATCTTGGTATAGGAGAAGGCTTTCCAACTATACGTAAAATTATAGAGAAAATTTTTTAAAAAGTAATTGATACATTTGATTACATAAAAATAAAGATACTTTTGCATAGCAAATTCCACCATAAAAATGTCCAAGGACACTGATAAAGTAGAAAAAAAGTATTTGCAATGTATATAAAATAATTTAGTGGCTTGTAAATTTGTTTGCTTGCCTGTTGTTTTGATGGTGAAGAAAGTTTGTGGACCTCTTATTTTAGTGTTCTCTTTTGCCTTATAAGCCCTTCAATTTTTCACCCTGTTCACCTTCACCACCCAACTGCTAAACACTTTCCTCTCTTTATGCCCATTTTTCTCTACCAAAAGCTGTGCATTTTAAAACTGCTCCTTTATACATGCCTGTCCTTTAAACCATACCTGCCTTCACATTGTATCTGCTACTTTAAGTAGCACCGGGTCCACATACACTTTGAAATCTCTTCATGTAGTCCATTTGCTGATCTGTCTGAAAACTTTTCCAGTAATTATAGGTAGGGGATGCATTTAATATTTCTGTAGATCATGCCAAGTTACCCTTAGGCCCCTTTGCTAGACTCTTCTACTTTCTCCACAATTTGTCTCATTTTGGCTTTGTTCTCCTTATAGCTATGTGCCTGGGTAAGGCTAAGGCAGTAACATTTAAAATTTCATGCTGGGATTGGCGATTTTTCTTTTCACTCAAAATTAGTTTGTACTTTCAGCTTTCTCTTTTTTTCAGTTGTGCTGAGGCCATGATTCTGTGTAGAATTTACTTATCTTTTCTTTTTTTCTCTCATTTTTTTTTTTGAAGAAGAAATTTAAGGGTGTTGGTAGCTATGCTTTTGTCTCCAGCTCTATCTATGTCTGATAATTTTTTATTGTTTTTTTAAAGTTATTTTTTTAAATTTTTAATTACAATTGATATACAGTATTATATTAGTTTCAAGTGTACAGCCTGGTGATTTATATAACTTCTGAAGTTATCACCCTGATAAATATAGTACCCATCTGACACCACACATAGTTATTACAATATTGTTGACTGAATTCTTTATGCTAAACTTTATTTCCCCATGACTACTTGTTAACTACCAATTTGTACTCCGTATCCCTTCCCTCAAAACTGGCAACCCTCAAATATTCTCTGTATATGAGTTTGTTTCTGTTTTGTTTGTTAATTTTGTTCTTTAGATTCCATAGGTAAGTGAACTTATATGGGATTTGTCTGTCTGATTTACTCTGGAGCTCTGCACAATTAGTTCCATTGGTGGTGTTGCAGACGGCAAGATTTCATTCCTTTTTATGACTGAGAAATATTCATTGTACATATGTATCATCTCTTTTTTATCCATTCATCCATTGATGGACACCCAAATTGCCTCAGTTTCTTGGCTATTGTAAACAAGACTCTAATGAATACGTAAATTCACATGTGCCTTTGAAGTAGTGTTTTGGGTTTGTTTGAATAAATACCCAGAAGTTGGATTACTGAGTTCTTTGTCTTTTTTTTATAGCCTTTGTTTTAAAGTTTATTTTTTTCTGCTGTAAACATTGCTTACCTAGCTTTTTGTTTGTTTGTTTCCATTTTCAGAAAATATTTTTTTTATCCCTTTACTTTCACTTTGTGGTGTCTTTTGATCCGAAGTGAGTTTCTTGTAAGAAGCATATATAGGGGCTTGTTTCTTACCCATTCAACGACCTTGTCTTTCGATTGGAACATTTAATCCATTTACATTTAAAGTAATTGTTGATAGATATGTAGATATTGTCATTTATTATTCATATTTTTTATCTTTATTCTTCTTCTTAAAGAGGTCCCTCTAACGTCTTTTGTAATACTGTTTTGGTGTTGATGACCTCCTTTAACCTTTTTTTCTCTGGGAAGCACTTTATCTGTCCTTTGATTCTAAATGATAGTATGGCTGGGTACAGCAATTCTGGTTGTAGTTCTTATTGAGAAATTAACTGACACTCTTATGGAAGCTCACTTATAGATAACTAGTTGCTTTTCTTTTGCTACTTTTAAGATTCTCTCTTTGTTTTTAATCTTTGGCATTTTAATCATGATGTATCTTGATTGGGTTCATCTTGTTTGGGACTCTCTGTGCTTTTTAGGCTATATATCTATATACTTCACCAAGTTAGGGAAGTTTTCAGTCATTATTTCTTGAAATAGGTTTTCAGTTTTTTGCTCTCTCTCTTCTCTTTCTGTGATGCCTGTGATGCAAATGTTGGTATGCTTGATGCTGTCCCAGAGACCCCTTAAATTATTCTCATTTTTTTTGACTCTTTTATCTTCTTATCTTCTTGCTCTTGTGATTGTTTTCTGCTACCTTATCTTCTAAACTGCTGTTTCAATCCTCTGCTTCATGTAATCTACAATTGATTTCCTCTAATGTATTCTTTATTTTAGTTATTGTATTCTTCATTTCTGACTGGTTCTTTTTTACATTTTCTATCTGCATTTAATGTTTTCTGTCTCTTTGTTAAAGTTCTCACTGAGTTCATCTACTCTTCCCTTAAGTTCATTGAGCATCCTTATAATCAACATTTTGAACTCTGCATCTGGTAGATTGCTTGTCTCCATTTTGTTTAGTTCTTTCTTGGAGCTTTGTTCTGCTCTTCCATTTGGGATATGTTTTTTTTTTTTTTTTCCCTCCCCATTTTGGCTGTCTCTCTGTATTTGTTTCTATGTATTAAGTAGGAATGTTATGTCTCTTGGTCTTAGTAGAGTGACCTTATATAGTATCTCCATCCATGCCGAACTTGGAGGTGCTTCAAGAGGCCAGACTGCAAACCAAGGCCGACTGCCACTAGTGCCAGGTTGAATCTGCTCAGCAAGAGATATAGGGCACATTGAGGCCAAATGCTGTCTTCTTTGGATTTTATGAACCTTTAAACAATTTTAGGAAGGTTAGCAGCATGAGCCAAGATAAGTCATTTGTATGGAAAAGCCACTGGAAGCAACTTGCGTGGGCCTGAAAGTTGGGTGAGGTGAGGTCTCAAGGAATCACCAGGGCAGGGCAATCTGCATTAGCCAGATTTATGGAGACTCAGATATGGCAGCCCCCTGCATCTGCATGCTGGGAAGTAGGAGGGCTCAACAAAAAACAATGGATTCTGCCACCATTTCTGCTTCTCCAGCCCTCATCCTGATTCCAGACAATTCTCTTCCTCTCTGTATGTCCCTTGAGCCTTTCTCACTGCTGTCCCTATAGTGGAGCTCAGAGTGAGTGAGTCATCCAGTAAATTCGTGTGTGGGCCCTTTAAGAGGAACACCGGGGTCTCTAGCAGCTCTTTGTCTCATTTAGCCACAATCTCTGTTGGTTTTCACAAGTAGAAGTTGTTGCACTTCTCTTTTCAGCACTGGAACCCTAAGTTGAGGAGCCTACTGTGTGGCTGGGACCCCTTGCTCCTCCAGCAGGACCTCCACAGTCTAGTTATTCCTCCTGATTATCAACCACCACACAGAGGTGTGGGATCAGCCCATTCTGCATTTCTGCCCCTCCTACTGGTCTTGAGGTGCCTTCTTACATGTATCCTCTGTTGTAGGATTTCATTTCAGCTAGACTTCAGGCGACTCCAAGTAATGACCATCCTATAGTTTAATTGTAATTTTGATGTGGTTGTGAGAGGAGGTAAGCACAGTATTTACCTACACTGCCATCTTGATTGGAAGCCTTTTTATTGGTTTTAATCAAAGAAAATGAGAGTCAGACAGAAATAAATTTGGTTAAGATAAATTTTATTAACAAAGAAAATATTGTAATTAAAAAAAAGAGAAATCTCAGTATAAAACTGGGCTCAATTTCAAATACAACAAGGAAAGATGGGGATTTATAGCCAAGAGCAAGATGGAAGATAGTGGATGAAAATTACTAAAGGAAAAATCAGAGGTAAGGAAATTCTAAATTGACTTTACAGAATTCTTGCTGAAGGCTGGCAGTATGATCAGATACCAAGAGTAACGGATGAAGAATTTGATCAGATATGTGGGGAGGGTGAGAATTTTTGCTAAACTGATTTAGCAGGGTTCCTGCTAGGAATGGACTCTATAAGGAAGGACACAGAAGCCCAGGATTTGTGGCCTAGTCCAAACAAGAGCTCAGAAGAGTCTGACCAAAGTTTAGTCAAACAAAGAATCTTGTCAGTGTACAAATATTATTAATTTTACAGTAATCAGTATGTGGTTTATTATATTCCTTTAAATAATGTGGAACTGTGTTCTTTCACACAGGTAAGATATTTGGGATCAGTTTGACCCTTTAAAAGCTTGCTTGATTCAAGTGAGTATGGAGCAGTCTTCAGTGTATGATTAGTCATCTCTAGAAAGATGAGACTCTTCTGAAGTCTCTATTTGATATACTGTATATAACTAGGTCTTATTTCTCTTTGTTAACTCAGATCTCTGTCTCTTTAACTGCTAGACTGTGTTTCTATTACCCTTCCTGAACTACAACTTATTTGTGTTTATTTGTGTTCTTTTTTCATAGATCAAAGACCTGAGTTGACTATTGTCCCATATCTGAAAACAGTTCTTTCTTATGTTTTGATTGGTTGTTTAGTTATTTATAGTAGGAGGGCAATTTATGTAGCAGTTAATCCTTCAATAACATATGTGAGCATCTTGATATTTACCATAATATTTATTTTGATCATATAATTAATCAAATTGTATGATCAAAATTTATTTTGATCATATAATCATGTTATTTATTTCAAATTTATGACAATGGTGAACATGGCTAAGAAAAATATAAAATAAATTTATATATCTTTAATCTATAACTTCTTTTAGTATTCTTTTCAAGTAGGGCGGCTGCTTTTTTATCTAGCTATCCCAAAATTCTTCAAGATAATCCATGTGTAATATAAGAAAATGGCATAATCTATTTTATATATTATGATGAAAAACAAATAATTTCTTTTCCTTTGATTTAATTTGAAAATAAAATATACTTTCAAAAATGATTAAAAGTCGATAAAAGCATTTTTACTTTACAAATTCTAAATGTATAAAAAGATCCAAGATAAACTAAGGAAATTTTCTTTTGCCAATAATTAAATTGATAATTATCTCCAGGAATGTAAATTTTACAAGATATGTAGAATATAGAGAATATAAAACATAGATTTTAGAATATGCAAAATAAAGCATACCTCTAGAAAAATAGATTATAACTTTAAATTAATGACATTTATTTTAAATTTGTTAACTGAATCTTCAAATCTAGTAAGAAATGTGAAATAACATGACCATGAAGAGATAAAATGATCCTAATCAAACAGATTGTATTAGTACGCATTATTACAAACACATGAGGTGTAAAATATAATAACATTTTGTCAAAAGGAGACTCAAAAATGCCTATTTGTAGAAAGATCCCATAGATTTCTGAGTTTTCTTGTTAATTTTTATAGTTTCCAATTTTACAAGAACCAATAACTTAAAAACAAGGAAATGAAAATAAAACTGGCAAAACAATCATGACAGTACTGTGTATGAAAGTTCTACTTCTATGTGATGCTAGCTCTAAATTATTGATGGGTTTCTTTCCAAATTACAGTTTTAACTACTTTTAAAGTACTCATTAGAAATATTTTTGAGGTTTAAGTGACTAGTCTGAGAGAAACATACTGTACCAGGTAGTTATTTCTCATTGCCCACCTGTGATCTACCTGCTAGTATAACAAGATAACTGTTTGTAATGTTCTCTGTCAGTCCTAAGTGCTTGTCTCATCAAACACTTCCAAATATGGCATAATTTTATCTTACTAGGAATTTACTCTCTGCTATCTTCTCAATTCCTATGTGTACAACAACATATTTATTAATCATTAGGTACATAAATTTCCTTGTCATGATCTGAAAAATTAGGCAATTTTATTTATTTTAGGCTTTGAGACCTTTTTGTTGTATCTGTAATTTCTTTAATCTTACTTTCCTCCTTTTACAAGCTAGAAAAATATTTTTATTAATAAAAATATTTATGTTGAATTTTAATAAAATCCAGTTTTAATAAAATAATTTCTCTACAACTACTAGATAAATATGTATTAGCCTCCATATTATAAGATGAAAATACAGACTCCTGATTGAACACTTCTTTACAATCTGAAAGTTGGTCTATGTATTTTAAAAAATTCTTTCTGCTCCTATAGAATTTCGGAGGACCCGTTATTGTGATTGATGATAGAAAGATAACTGGAAAATCTCCAAATTTTAGTGCATTAAGTGACACACTTTTAAATACTTCATGGGTAAAGATAAATCAGCCAAAGGAAATTATAATATTTTTTTGAACAAAATAACAATAAAAATACAATATATCAAAATGTGGGGGATGTTTCCAGAGCAGTACACAGAGAGAATTTATAAAAGTAATGTGTATGTCAGAAAAGAAAGATGTTAAATCAATGATGACAGCATTCATATTTAAAAATAGGAAAAAGGAAATAATACGTGGCAGAGCAGAAAACAATAATATAGAAAAAAAATACAATAAAGAAAAATCCATGAATTTTAAAGCTGTTTCCTTGACACAGTAAATGAAATCGATAAAACTCTGACAAGATTCATCAGGAAAAAAGAGAAGAGTGACACAGCTATATACCAATATCAGAAATGAAGGGAGAAACTACTTATTTTACAAAGATTACTAGAATAACAAGTAAATATTATTAACAACTTTCACCAATAAATGTGGCAATTTTGCTTAAATAGACAAATTATTTGAATGCTACAAACTCCTAAAGATCACTCAAGAAGAAAAACATAGTTGGAATAGTTTCATATCTTTAAATAAGCTAAATTTATAGTTAAAAATTCCCCTGGGAGAATTCTATGACATTATACGAAATATTGCCAATTCTTATGTTTCACTTCTTCATCTCTTCCTTTATTCATAATTCTTTTGTATCCTTTTTTTCTATGTTTTCAGTTATATTTTCCCCAATATTTATAAATTTGAAACAAAAGAAATAACCATACATTAAGCTCCAAAGAGTCATAGAATTCTAGTATTGAGTTGAGATCACAAGGTAAGAGAAGCAGTAAATACAAACAATATAAGTATAATTATGGATAGCTCTCAATATCAGTTCACAAAAAATAAGCTAATATTCATAATCTTTTTTACAATTTCTCATCAATATAGTTTGCCCCTATGAGTATTAATAAAACAACTTTTAATAAATTACTGCTCTATCATACTGACTCCAGCAACATTTAAAATAATCATTTTTATTCTTTTCTGTCTTTGTAATTTTGCAAATATGTATAAATTTATGTTATTGAAAATATGCATGATTTATACTCTGCACATTCTTAATTTTTCAGCTCATTACCACTTTTTCAACACCATTTGCAACAGTATCTTTAGATGCTGATATTTATACACACACGCACATACACACACGTTTTTGTTTCATATTGATATGTTTAAAAATATTATGTAATTTCTTTATTAAAAAAAACTACTAATACTAAGTATACCTTGATTCTGCTGTGACATTTGTCTACCTAAGTGTTTGTTATTCTGCTGTTGGAATTGTTGGGAACGTTTCTTCATGTTATACAGTTAAGATGATATATGAACAAAACATTATAGGTGCACAATTACATTAGGCAACTACTAGTTCTGTGATATTTTGAAGTTATTTTAGCTTGTAACTATTTTATATCTCTTCATGTTTAAATAGTGGAATTATAATAAAACTATATACTTATTAAAATCCATTAACAAATATGTTAATATTTGTGTAATAAGAAGCTATAAATCTGAGACAAATGTTCTTAAATCTATTGCTCAGGCAGAGAACAAATTGATTATCGATATGAATCTGAAAGATCAACTTTTCACTTAGCGACTAGTCCTATTAAAAAGATTGTACTCTTTGGGAAAAAACAAACAAAATAAAACAAAATAGTTTTGCTTATACAATACTATTAAATTGTACACAATACCCAATATCCAACTAAAAATTATAAAAAAATTTGAAGAAACAGGAAATAGAATGTACAATATGGAGAAAAATTAATGGAAATTAATTCCTCAAATAACTCCAATATTGGAACTAGCATAAAAAGACTTTAAAATTTGTTTATCAGATATTTACAAGAACAGATGGAAAGATAAGAGAAAAGGCAGAAAATCTCAACAATAAAATTAGAATTAGAAAAACAAAATATATTCGAGAATAAAAAAGCATGACTGCTAAAATAAAAAGTACATATAAAACTACAATATGAACAGTGTAAAAGAATCAATGAAGTAGAAAAATACCAACTGAAGTTATACAAAATAAAGCAAACTCACACAAAAAGACAAAGATATGGGACGTTACCACATAAATTAATGAAGATGTTATCAGAGTCACAGTAGAAAGGAAAGAGTATTGGGCAGAAAATATCTAAAGAAATAATTGATGGAATTTTCCCAAAATTACTTAAAATGATTCATCCATATACATATAAGTAGATCAGAAAGCCAAACCTAGGCACACGGGAGTCTGATTACTGAATACTAAAGATGCGGAGAAAATCCTAAAATCAGTCATTAAAGAAAACATACTGTGAATAATGCTGCTATGAACGTCGCTGTGCAAATATCTTTTCAGATATGGGTTTTCAAGTCTTTGGGGTAAATACCCAGTAGAGGGATTGCTGGATCATATGGTAGATCAATTTTAGTTTTTTGAGGAACCTCCATACTGTTTTCCATAATGGCTATACCAATTTGCAGTCTCACCAGCAGTGTATGAGGGTTCTTTTTTCTCCCCATCTTCTCTGACATTTGTTATTACTCGTCCTGCTGATTATAGTTATTCTAACAGGTGTGAGATTATAGTTATTCTCACTGTGGTTTTGATTTGCATTTCCTTGATAGTTAGTAATGATGAGTATCTTTTCATATGTTTGTTCGCCATTTGTACCTCTTCTTAGGAGAAGTATCTCTTCAGGTCCTCTGCCCATTTTTTGATTGGATGGTTTGTTTTTTGTTATTATTAAGTCAAAGAGAATAGAAAATCGTTTAAGGAGGGAATAATCAATAAATGCTATTAAATGCAATATAATTTTTTTAAAGGTAAATAAGTAACCATTGTATTTATGATAAAAATATTTTTGGCAAAACACACACACACACACATACATAGAGGAGATCAATTGAAAGTGCTGACTTCACATCAACAATAACAGCAAAACAGAAGACAATAAAATTATATTTCACAGTACATACAAAAATAATACTAGAATTCTATATGTAGTTAAAATTATCTAGATTATATTTTCTGATAAATTAAAGCTGAGAGAATTTGTTGCCAGCAGATTAGCACTGCAAGAAATGCTGAATAAATTCCTCAGCATGATACTAGTTGAAGTTTTCAATTTACAGAAATAATTGAAATGGTAACTAAGTACTGAAAATTTTAAGTTAAAAATTATGTTGTACTCTTTAGAGCAACAACTAAAAGAGAAAGAGAGAAAGAGAAAGTAATACAGTTGAATATATGAAATATTTTATCAGTTCTAAAGGCAGCAAGAAAGGAGCAAAAAGAGAGGAAATACTTATGAAAATAGCAAAATTGGAGTCTTATATATGACTATATAAATAATTACATTAAATATAAATGAATTTAAACACTCCTATTAAAAAGCAAACTATCACAGGCAAGAAGTATCAGAACCTAATTATATGCTACTTATAAAGAATTAACTTTGTATATAAATGCAAATACTACATATGAGAAACCTGGAGTGACTACATTAATATCATAGGAAGCTGACATAAATCAAGTACTACCAAAGATAAAAAAGAGCATTTTATAATGATAAAGGATCAATTAATCAAAGATGGAAACATTTTAATAGAACTTTGGAGCATATGAAACAAAAATTTATTGAAATAAAGGGAGAAATATACAAATCTATACTCACAGTTGGCAAATTTAACATCTCTCAGAACTTTGTAAAACAACAAAATAAACATTTAAAATTCACTCAATCCACCAACTAAAGAAAACACATTCAAGTATACATGAATAAACAATATGGTGGAAAAGAAAAAAATTCTCAATAAATTTTAAAGATGAAAATTACACAAAATGTTTCTGACTAAACAGAGTTAAATTAATAATCCAGAAAAGTAATCTAGATAACTCCAAGTAGTTGAAAAATAAGTAAAGATATTTTAAAATCTATTTGCCAAAGATGAAATTACAAGAAAACTAAACATGTTTCAAAGCAAATACTAATAAAAACACAGTATATCAAAATGTGGGAACAGCTAAAACTATTTACCTTATAAAATTAGAAAATTTTAAACTCAATGATCAAAACTTCCATCTCAAGAAGACAGAAAAATGAGAGCAAAAAAATAAATAAGGGAAAAAAATATAAAAAATATGAGATCAGAAATCACTTAAATAGAAATTATACAAATAATAGATTAAGTCAATAAAGCAGAAAGTGATTCTTTGGAAAGGTTAAGATGGTTGATAAACTCCTAACAAGCCTGATGGAAAAAAATGTGTGAAACTCTAATTACTAATATCAGGAATGAAAGGAAATAAGACAAAGATCTTATAGATATTAAAAGGAAATAGGACAAAGCTCTTATAGATATCAGGAATGAAAGGAAATAGGACAAAGATCTTATAGATCTTATAGATATATTATGAACAAATTTGTGCCAATAACATTGACAGGATAGATAAAAGAGATAAGTTCTTTGAAAAATACAGTTTACTAAAATGGACACAAGAAGAAAGACAAGCTGAATACCCCCATATCTGTTGAAGAAACAAATTCCAAAGGAAAATCTTTCCACCAAGAAAACTCTTGGCCTAGATGGCTTCATGTGAATTCTATCAAATATTTAAGAAACACATACTGATCTTAAACAAGCAAACAATTTAAAAACTATTCAAGAAAATAGAGTAGGAAAACTTTCCACCTGTTTTTGTGAGGTCAGGATAACTCTGATCCAAAACCTGGCAAGAACTTGATAATACATTTACAAACATCTACTTCATTAACACTAAAGGTTTAGAAAATTAAATTCTGCAATATATTAAGTTTACCATAAAGTTACAGTATTTACTGAGACAATGAATAGATGATTGGAACAGAATACAAATTTCAGAATTATACCCATATATTTTACCGATTTTCCAAATGCGCCATAAAAATACTTGTACAAACATGTCATAGCAACTTTTTCATAATAGCGAAACCAACTAAATGTCTATCAACAGGAGAAGAGATAAACAATTTGCAGCAATTTAAAGGACTTATTTGCTGACATACCGAAGATGAACCCTTAAAGTATTATGTTAATCAAAGACAGAAGTGGGTATGCAGTACGATTCGATTTATTTAAAGCTCACAATTAGGACAAACTAATTCTTGATGATAGAAATTAGAATAGCATTTTCTTGGGAGGAATGACTGGAAAGAAACACAAGGCAATTTCGGTGATAGCAGTGCTCTCTATATCTTCTGGAGAGTTGATTTTACAGGTGAGTACATGTCAAAACTCATTGTATTAAGTCTTAAGATCTGTACTTTATTATATGCAATTGTATCTCACTAAAGTGGTTCCTGCTTTATATGTAATCCATATATGAAAAACTATAGCATGTAAAAATTTTGATTGTGCTTGCCTTGTGGAACTTCTCTGAAATCACTGACAGAAACGGTTATTAAAGAGATACGTGGTAGCAGAAAGCAGACTTATAAGGGCTCACTTACAAGACAATTCAATAATAAAAGTTGGTAAACAAGAGACTGGCTATTTTTATTTCTTCTTGGTTCATGGTAGTGTCACATGAACAAACTCAGGTTGATTGAACTTTGCTGACATTCTCCTAAACATGTTCTTTAGGTTCTGACATATTTTAAAATGATGCATGGCTAAGTGCAGCCATTCAATTCCCAATTGGGCAGTTAATGTACTTTAAATTTGTACATTTTTAATGATTGGAACTGAAGATTTATAGCCAACTTTTGTAAAGTTAATATTCATTTTTCTTTGTATAATTAGAAATTAAAATATGTAGATCAAGGTTAGAACTGCTCAAATCACTGTTACATTCAACTTTACACATACATATGCACACACACACACACACACACACATAAAACTTAAATTTCTTTGTAGTCTATGACTGCTCTCATTTTATTCTGATAACTGAAGGAACAAAACAAATTTAACAATGAAAAATAAGTGTGGCTCTACTATTTAAAACAAGAGCCTGATGTGTATATTTTTCTGCCAATTTAAAATTTATATTCTGTATCAGGGTTGATTCTTTCCTGTTCTATTTTCTTCCAAGCAGGTGCATCATCAACTTCTTCCTTCCACGCTGGTATCTGGGTTCAAAGAGAAGCTTATACCATTATCACTACCTTTATCCCTAGCATTCACATATACACAAATCAAGACACTAGTTTCTAATCTAAAATTGATGTATTTTTACCACCTGAAACTACCAAAACAGTATACCGTACAGATAGAATATGTCAAGGTTAACATACACTGGATTCTGCTTGGTAATTAAGTTAGTTAATACTTAGAGTAGTACAAACTAGAAACATTATACATTATATTACTTCCAGATTTAATATATTTTCATAAGTCAGTTTGAAGGGAACACAGAACTCTCAACAATTAACTGAGAATACTACTTTTAGTAAAAATAGAGAATATAGAAAAAATTGATGATATTTAATAATATGTTTTTATTTCAAAAAAACAAAAGGATAAGAATTTTAACACCTCATTCATCTGTTTAATTTTATAAAGTAATTTTGTGTTTCTGGTAATTCACCTCTTTTAAAGAATATATGCTTTGATATAATATCATCAGTGAATCTTTTATCAACAAGTTAAATGTATTAATTTTCAAAAAATAAATTTAAAATTTTTCATAAGTTTGTACCTTGTGACTCCCATGTTTCCAAATTAAAACACTTCTTATATAGCTGTTACTTGCTCATAATTATACGTGAATACAATCCTCTTTTTATTATCCATCTAATTATTTATCTATCTAGCTACATACCACACATCCATGAAAATATATCAATACATATACTGTTTTCCCTATGTTTTAAAAATCCCAATTATTGTTTAAAGCAGTTCAGAATTCAATAGCTGAGAGGCAGCTATTTGTTGTACTGTTTGAGAAAATTTGATTTTACCAAGGAAAAAATTGATGAAACTCATAAGCTGTGTTGAGTATAGGTAAGGAGTTAGAAAGTAGAGTATGTATGAGTTAAATATAAATAGGTTGGAAGAACTAAGAGAACTGATTATTCATGAAGTGCTAAATATGCATGAAGTACTAGAGGCACTAAATAACAGGATACATACAATATGTATGAGTCATATGAAACATTCATTATTTATGAAATCTTAATTCAGCCACCAATTGATGACACCCATTTGGGGCATGACAGTTCTATACCCAAGAATTCACATAAAACTGATCACTGTTCAGCAAGTTAATTGGCAAGCTATAGCTGTTAACCAGGCAATTTGTCCTCTCTCTCTCTGATAAAGCAAGAATATGTCATTTGCCCTGGGCATCTCCTCTAAATGGGCTTCCTTGCTTAAACCTCAACTGTCATTCTGGCAACCATGACATCACAGGAAAGGCAAAAGAGACAGAACAATTAAATATTGTATAATACAGATTCAGGTAGTATAATCCTTCCAATGCACTTGCACTTTATTCTAAATGTGTTAATTTACTCCATCTGTATCACTCTGCTTCATGCTATGTATATTAAATGTACCTTGTGATTCGAGCATTTTAATTTGGTATGCAAACCTTTCTGTTCTGTGACTACTGGAAAAGCTTTCTTGTTAGTGTACTTGGAGTTTACTATTGCATCAAGAAAATGTCCCACACAACAAGGGTACTAAGCCCTACTTACCTATTTTGTTGGTAGAGAATGGAATCAATATTGCTTTTAAGTAAATATATACTACAGTTGTAAGCTCTTTTGATCTTCACAGAAAATCAACTTAATTTTCAAAAACAAATAATTTTGTTAGCATATACAGATATGGATACATATACAGGTTCCCCTACTATCTGAAAGTAGATAATCCCTATGAAACCTTTCATAAGCCAAAATGACTAAAAGTGAAGAACAAATTACCTTAAGACTCATCTTGTTAATGGAAGCTCAAAATAAATAGAGATAAAGCACAGATGTTCACTGATACAGTTCAAAGCTATGGTAGCTTGATGCTGAGATGTTGAGTGTAGTTCTCAGGGAAGAAGTTTGGCAGTGCGACTCTTGCTGTTCTGGGTGTGCTCTGCCTCTATAAGGGCTCCTTCCGAAACCAACTCTGAACATTATTTTCACTTTTTGCCTTTTTTCATAAAAGTGGAAATCCCCTTTAGATTTCTTTTGGTTGGTGAAAACAGGTACTAATGTAGTGCTTTTATAAAAGCAAAGTGGCATCATTAGTACATATGGACCTAGGGAAAAGCCCTGAGACTGGAAATCCACCTCCATAAGTGGAAGACAGGGCAAGACACAAGAAAGAGGAAGGTCATTCCAGTCTTGTGATTAACAAAATTTATTCAAAAAAACATATATGAGTTGCTTCTTAGGTAGCTGTAAGACAAAGCAGATATCCTGCATGCCACCTGGAAGGAGCCAACAAAATATATTGGGTAAAGAAAGGGATAGTCACAGGTACTAGCACATGAATGCTGGCTATGGCAAATTATTTTAGTGCTATAGGTAGCTAGTTAGACATTAGTAACAAGGGACAAAGGAAAGGAAGCCCAGCCCAGAGACCACCCAAATAACCCCCTGTTGGTAGTTAAAGAATCCCTCCTGCATTCTGGAGACAAAGGACGGGTGGGCCATAAACTATAGCTGGTTTAATTTGGCCACAGATGCATGCACAGATGTACTACCCTAACCTGCCCACAACCTCAGCCTCATTATACTATCATTATAATACCATGTTTGTGCCCAGAAGTTCATGAGTCTAATTATAACAGGCTGAATTCTGGGTAAGCACATGCACACTAGGCAGAGTTATATAGCAGTCAAGTGTCAATCAAAATGATCTCATGTGCCAATCACCTAGGAACTCCTTTGTAACCATCCACCATAGCTCAAATATAGTACAGATCTTCCTACTTCTGTGTTATTACAGCTCTCTTGGCTGAAAACCTGCTCCTCCCTTGGGGCATACTCTTTCTTTTATTTATTTTCTCTTTTCACCTCCCAAATTCCACAGGGCTGCAGCCTTCCTTAGAGTGGCCCATCTCCTTCTAAAATAGACCTTTAATAAATCTTTTCCTAAGTCTCACTTACCTGTGATTCTTCGTTGAGTCAATAGGGAAGAACCAAGGAAAAATGCTAATTGCACTTTTGTGTTCTTACCATCCCATGCCACTGGGGAGACACCCAAACATAACAGGGCTTGACCAAGTCAGGACGACAGCCTGTTTCAGGAATCAGCATGTAGCAGGAGGCAAGGGACAGGTGCCGATTTGTGACAAAATGAATATAGATTATGATTAGACAGTCTCTAGGTGGGGGTTGCAGTAAGCAATTTCAGTTCTGGCCCAAGTCCAGCTCGCAAGTCTGGCAGTAATCATATTGTTACTGGTCCAAAGTTCATGAGCCTGATGCTTCAAAAAGTCAAAACTCAAAATGTCAGAGTTTGGAGTAAGGAAAATTTTATTGATCAAGAAGGTGCCGACTGAGTAGATAAGAGCCCTATTAGATCTTGAAATCCATTTAAAAAAAATAGAGAGCCACTGTACAAACACTTCCTTGTTTAGCTAACAAGTAATCTAAAGCAATCTTATTGTCTAGGGAGCCACATGCCAAGGACTCTAAGGTGGTCTGTTGGAACTTGAGCAGTAGAATGGGCTAATATGAATTAAATTCTATAACATCAATATTTGGTAAGATTTATGAAAATAAAAGGAAAACAAAGATTAATAATCAGATTAAATTATGAACCAGTGTCTGAGTCTCTAAGGCTGTTAGTCCAGAAGACCTACAGGTAGAAGGAGCCAAGCTTCACTTTTGCTGAAAAAAAGCAGGCAGTGACAATCTGACAGAGTCTCCTGATCTGCAATCAAATGTCTCTGATGATATCATCAGGCACTCAGGCAAACTACACATCAGTCACCGAGACCATCCAAGTATTACTGTTAGGGGCAATCTAAATCCCTCATTGCTCTGGTGGCGCTGAGAGACCTTGGTTCTTTTCACTGATGAGGTAAAGAATTACAGATTAGCAAAATTTAAGAAGAGTAAGATTTATTAAATTACGTTTCAAGAGAGACACGGGCTATGTCTCACATGACTGTAGCACTGCAGGGTTTGGAAGATACCTTATATTGTAGCCATGAGGGGTGGTTATGGGGGTGATATTAGATAATTTGCATATGAGGTCACTTTGACTGACACTTTGCTCTTATATAACCCCTTGTTACTATGCATGTGGTTTCCCAGAATTCAATCTGTTATAATTAGATTCATGAGCTTCCAGGCATATGTATATTATAATGATGGTATAATGAAGCTAAGATTAAGAAAGGATAGTATACATACTAACTACACAAGTGCTTGTGGCTGAACTAAACAAGCAGTTATTTCTGTGGTTTTTACTACCTTGTAATAGTAATTTTTAACTGTAAAATGGGTATTTCAGGGAGAAGTTGAGGGAATTCTCTATTGCCATCACTCATGTTTTCCTAATTGCCAAACACAAGCATGAGTTGTTGTGATGATTTCTCCAGTTATATGATGTTATTTAGCTGCAGTCTGCAAATGTAAGGCTCATAAAATAAAAAAAAAAAACAACATAAAACAGTTTTAGTTCTCAAAGTTCCAAGGCAAAAGATGACAGCAAAGTGAAACACTAGTTGTGAGGGTTGTAGCCAAACATTTTCACTAGAAAAATTCAGGATCCAGTCTAGTTCACAAGGCAAAGACAACTAACTCAACTAGAAACCAATATCTACAACTGTGTAGTCTAGTGAAACAATTTTTCTCTCTAAAATCATCCTCATTTTTATCAAGGATAGCCAAATTAAGAATACTTTATTGCATAACTCTAGTTGCAAGAAATTTGGCCTGATTATTTGTATAAATATAATAAGAATAGCAATCGATCATATAGGCTTTTTAAAATCTACTTTGTTGGAATTTCATAAGGAATCTCCAGATCGAACTTATTTATTTATTTATTTAGTTAGTTAGTTAGTTAGTTAGTTAGTTAAATTTGTTATTAAATTAAAAAAAAATTCTTACATATTTGATCTCTTTTACCCCATCTAACTACCCACTCTACCCTCCTCCCTACCCTCTGCAGAATGAACTTTAATTAGTCTCTCAATTCTAAGAAGCCAAATGATATACATTCTTGCCATCAGACTTCGCCTGTAATAGCTATAGATTTGGGTGAATTCTTCAGGTTCTTGAGGTTCCTTTTTGTATCTCCTCAAATGTCTTGAGGTTCTTTTTTTGCATCTCCCAGGAAAGCAATCTTCATTCCTTATTTGAAAAGACTGTTGTGAACCATGTAAGCAAGGTACCAGACTGTTTTTTCAAGGGGCTTTCATTGTCTTCCAAAGTCAATTTGAATTCCTTAAAGCTTTCTGATGACATATGAGTCTATGTATATCTCTCAAACGTGGAATTCTAGTCAAAGTCTTGTAATAAAAACCTGTTTCTAATTGTGTTCTTTTATAAAGAGAACTGATTCTTATTGAATTCATGCAAACAATCATATTTCCATACAAATAGCAATATTCATTCAGAGTCTCCAAATTCTAGAGGGTCAAATAGAGAGAAAAATATAAATGTTTCAATACTGCTTACAAAGGTATAATTTACTAAACTGCTCTAAGAGAATCAACTTTTCTTTTATCTTGAAAACAAAAAGATTAGAAAATCAGAATTATTTTAAACAAAAAAGTTATTAAAATTATAATTATTTTTAGTCCACTGAGTTCCATAGAGTCAATTCTTGTTTATTTTGATTTTTCACTAGCATTTTATAAATCAAGTAGAGATCTATAAATCTTTGCCCAGTTTAAAGTATAATCTAAAAATTTATTCTCAGAAAACTGTATTTTGTTTTTTGGTCCATCTCTCTTCTTTCTTCTGAATTATTTCTAGATTTCTGTTTTCTATGTCACTGAGCCTTTCTTCCATTTGATTGACTCTATTTCCTAAGCTTGCTATTTCATTCTTCATTTCTTTTAATGTGTTCTTCATCTCTAGTAGTTTTATTTGTTTCTTTTTTAGGGTTTCAATCGTCTCATTAACAAAAACTCATTTTGCTGGTCTATTTTTTTCTCTACTCCTGAAATTGTTGATTTGAGTTATTTTGGATCTCATCGAGTTTTTTCAGAAGTACAATCCCAAATTCTCTGTCATTTAAGTCACATATTTATATGTCTTTAAGCTTACTTTCTTTCTGAGATGGCTTGTCACCTTGGTTGTTCATGGTGTTTTATGGACTATTTCTCCACCTAGGGCATTAATGGAAATGTATTCTGCTTTCTGTTTTTCCAGAAATATTTATTGTATAGAGGCCTCTCTTTCGCCTGTTGCTAAGAAGGTGTTTTTCTTTTGATTTCCAGTAAGTGGTGTCCAAGCCTCTTGGATCCCTGCTTTGAGACTTACTAATGCTTCTTTTTTCTTACAAATATTCAATCACAATCATTATCCTCGGTCTCAGTCCCTGTCAGTGTTAGAGACAATTTTGGTAGCATTTGCTCAAATTGCCCTGGGGCTCCATGGTGTTTGATATGTAGGATATGGGGTAGAGGGAGGGCATGCTCTGGGGGTTGGTGGGTGGGGCTTGCTGCTAGTCATATCTCAGCCTTGTGCTTCACAACCATGGCTGGTAAGACCCAGCTGTTGCCCCTCCACAGTTAGTTCTCACTCTGCTTTCTGCCCTGATCCCTGGGCTCTGCTGTGTGGAGCTCACAGATCCCTCTGGCAGGGCTCTTTGAGAAAGTGGCTGCAATTTCCCTGCCCTCTCCCTCCTTCTGCAGGGAACTCTGGTTGTGAAAGGCAGCTTCTTTGTTCTTTCTAATCTACCTCCCTCCCCTAGCCCAACTCCCATGGTTCTGATTTCTGGAAGCTCTTATGCACAGATCGTTTGCTCAGATATGCTTGTGTACAGGTTAGGTGTTATTTGTTGAGTTTTAGATGTTCAGCTTACTGTTCTTTCCTTTTTCTTAATCTTGAAATTATTGCAGAAAAATAAAAAGAATGAGAGAATTAAGTGATAATTTCTTTCTTTCTTTCTTTTTTTTTAGGTGAGGCAACCCTTGGTTGACTTCACAGATTGCAAGGACCTTGTCAGCTTACAATCCCTTATTTTTTACACCTACAGCACCTGGTCTTCCTAGGTAGTCTCCCATCCAAGTACTAACCAGGCCCAACCCTGCTTAGCTTCTGAGATAAGATAAGATTAAGCTTGTTCAGGGTAGGATGGCTTTAGATGGCTTACTGTTATTTCAAAGGGGGATATCAGGGACATCTCTCACTCCACCACGCTTCTGACGCCACTCAGAAAACTGTATTTTAAAATAAGTAAAAAAAAAACCCACCTTAAAATGGTTATAAATCTGATTATAATGCAACTGACTGACAAAGGAATTTGCTTTTCTGTGTAACATAACATATTTAGATACCCAATGGGAAGGATTCAAGATGGCATAGAAAGTAGAGGCTATGCATACCTTGTCTCACGACCACACTAAAATTATAACAAAACAACCAATATATAACAAAGCAACTAGTATGTGGAGTCACCAGAGGTCTGGTTGGACAGAAGTCCTACAACTAGGTCACTTCAAGTAATAGGTCGCCTCAAAACATTAAGAAGGGCAAAGATGCTAAATGTCCCAATTCCACAACTATGAGTGTCAGTCAAGAATAAGAAGGGCTATCTTGGCTGCAAAGCTGCCTCTCCCATCTAAGGATCTAAGAAGTGGTCCTGGCCACACACTGAGCAACCCAGCCCAAGTTTCCAGTGCTGGAAAGAGAAGTCCCCACAACTTCTGATTGTAAAAATCAGTGGAGGTTGTGACTGAGGGAGACAGAGGGCTGTGGGAAGCTGAGAGCTTAAGGGTCCACTCCCAGCCTTACTCACTGATGGACTTACTTACTCTGAGTTCCAGCACTGGGGCAGCTACTACAGGGGTGCCAGGGATGTATAAGGAAGTGCTGAGTGTCAGGCTTCAGATACTGGGCTGGAGGGATGGCTTGCTCCCAGACAGAGGTGCAGGTGAAAAGTTTCATTGTTGAGCCTTCTCCACTCCCAGCCTGCAGATGCAGGTGCCATCAAATGGAACTACACAGGTCACTCCACCCAGGGGATTCTCAGACCCTACCTTTCTCAACTTGTGGGCCCACCTAAGCCACTTCCAGTGATTTATTCCATATAAATGAGCTATTTTGGCTCCTGATGTGAACTTTCATAGAAACTCTCAAAAGCTCACAAAACCCCAAAAAGCAGCATCTGGACTCAGCATGCCCTATAATTCTTGCTGAGCAGCCTCAAGCCCTGAGGCTGGCCTCGTTTTCTGACTTGACACCTCAAAGCACCTATAAGCCTAGAGGTACACAGGGTGGAGCTGAACTTGGCCTGCGACTGAATCCCTCCCAATTTTGTGCCAAAGGGCCTCATAGCATACCTATTACACAAAGCCACTTAGTAGCCCTACTTAATACATAGAAACAGACATAGAGAGACAGCCAAAGTGAGGAGATAAAGAACATGTTCCACATGAAAGAACAGAACAAAGCTCTGGAAAAGAATTAACCGAAATGGAGACAAGCAATATACCAGATGCAGAGTTCAAAACATGGGTTATAAGGATGCTCAAGGAACTTAGGGAAGGAGTAGATGAACTCAGGGATAACTTTAACAAAGAGGTAAAACAAAATAAAAATGGAGATGGAAAACATAATAGGGTGACAGTCACATATGAAAAATACAATATCTGAGATGAAGAATACATTAGAGGGAATCAACAAAGTTGATGAAATGAAGGATTGAGGATGGGGTAGCAGAGGACACCCAATCAGAGCAGCAGTAAGAAATAAGAACCCTCCCTCCTCCCAAATGAAGATAGTTTAAGAAGGCTTTGGGACAATGTCAAGTGTGACAACAGTCTCATCAGAGGGATACAAGAAGGAGGAAGGAGAGAGAAAGGAATTGAAAACCTTTTTTGAAGAAATAATAATGGACAACTTCCCTAAACTTGTGAGGAAAATAGACATACCACCTCCAAGAAATTCAGAGTCCCAAACAAGATAAACCCAAAGAGTTCCACACCAAGAAACATCATAATTAAAATGCCAAAGGTAAAAGACAAAGAGAATCTTAAAAGCAGCAACAGAAAAGTAATTAGTTATATACAAGGGAATGCCCATAAGACTGTCAGCCAATTTCTCAGTAGACACTTTGCAGACCAAAAGAGCTTCGCACAAAATATTCAAAGTGGTGAAAACCCAGGACCTACAACCAAGATTACTTTACCCAGTAAAGTTATCATTTAGAATCGAAGGACAGGTAAACAGCTTTCCAGATAAGAAAAAGCTAAAGGAATTCATCATCACCAAGCCGATATTACAGGAGATGTTGGAGGGACTTCTTTAAGAAGAAGAAAGAATATATATATAACAAAAGTCTAAATAAAGAATGGCAATAACTACATATCTATCAATGAGTACTTAAAATGAAAAAGCATTATGTTCCAGTCAAAAGTTAGGGTGGCTGAATGGATCAGAAAACAAGACCCTTACATAAGCTGCCCACAAGAGACTCACTTCAGATTAAAAGACACACATAGATTAAAAATAAGGGGATGGGGAAAGATATGTTATGATGGACCTAGAAAATAATATGTTGAGTAAAATAAGTCAGATAGAGGGAGACAAATGCCATATGATTGCATGTATATGTGGAATCTGAAGAACAAACAAACAAAGAAACAAACTCATAGATACAGAGAACATTTTAAGAGTTACCAAATGGGAAAGGATTAGAGAGTGGTGGTTGGTGAAAAAAGAGAAGGGATTAAGAAGCACAAATTGATATTTACAAAATAGTAATGGAGATAGAAAGCATAGTATAAGAATATAGCTAATAATATTATAATAACTATATATAGTGTCAGAGGGACACTAGATTTATTGAGATGATCACTGTGTGAGTTATATAGATATCTAATCACTATATGTACATTCAAAACTAATATAGTATTGTATGCCAACTATAACTAAAAAACAAATTATTATTAAAAAATACCAAATGAAAATATTACCTTGGGACATTGTAAAATTTTGGAGATTATAATCTCTAGCACATTCATTTAGTAATAAAAATATGTGCATACAAATATAGCATAATTATTTCTTTATTTGACAAATTTTCCCTTGTAATTTGAACCCACTAAAATAAGCCTAATTTGTTTAATATTTCTCTTCTGTAAGAAGAAGAAGCAAATCTTTTATTGTGTTACACGGGCCCTCTGAAATACCTCAGTTATTCCCAGGTCAAGACTCTCGTTATAATCTAAATTTTGAGAAGTTTGTCAAAATATATCAAAAGTTTCAGACATTTGACTAAATAGGATCATAGGACATTATGAAGATATACTTATTTGTTTAATCAAAGTGTAAATGTAAAATTTTTAACACAAATATAGAAGTTAACATAATTATTAGCAAATCTTATTTCTTACTATCGAGGAGCCAAGTTTTCTTAAGTAACCAAGGACCTGATTAAGGGACATAAAACACAGAAAATTATTTTGACAAAACACAGAATCTTTGTTTACTAGGCAGAAAACTTTCTTACAGTAAGAATAGCAGAGCAATATTCCAAGAAACTTTGTCTTTTTTAACAGAGAGTGAAAACCCAACTCCAATTTTACATCAGCTTACTTTTGAAATATATATTCACTTACTCGATTAAATTTATTTTAATCTTAATAAGCTTAACCACACATAAAATTTTCTCATAATTGCCATTTAGTAATAACTTAGATATTCGATAAATATCCATCATTTAATTTAGCTAACAAAAGTTTAAAGTTTTAAGTGTCCAAAAAGATTTAGAGGTCCATTTTAAAAATAAAAGAAACTTTTTATCCTACTTTATTGATTTAATTTATTTACTGACAAATTTTGCAACAGAGGTAACATGAACTTACTTTACTAATAAACCCAGGTAGAATAAAATTATTATTTAATGCTGATGATTCTAAAAATATGCCTATTTAACCAAACCAAACTCAAAATCAGCTTTAATATCAAATATTTTTTTCAGGTCACATGATTCTGAAAAGCATTTTGGGTTAGTTTCTGTTATATTTTTGAGACTTCTCATATAAAAACTTATTTGTTTAAGCCAATTTAATATTACATATTAGCAATATTCTTCAGTGGTAGAAATAATGTTATAAACATACATATGCATATACATACAGACAAACATAAAGATCTCATAGCTTTCATTTTAACACACTAACATTTTTGCAAAACTCAGTGATCTTTTGCTCAGGTGATCAAGGACTGCATGCTGTAGAAATTCTATTAAAGCTATTTAAAGCTAATTTATAATCAATCAAAGAATGTATTCCATTGTTTCCAAGAGGGCATAGATCCTCTCTTTCAAGGGTGCCAGTTAAGATGGACTTGTCAACAAACACAAACAATAGAAGCGAGTGGGCACAATAGAGTTGGAAAGCTCAGAGACTGAAAAGAGCCACTTCAGAATACTTGAAATTAAGAGTGGCAGGTTTTCGTAGAGGAAGATGGTGCTGGGATTGATCCTGATCACAAGATGATGGTGCCACATGTTTGGAGATGAAGAAGGTGGCTGTGGAGAAGAAACCAGCTTACTTCCAAGCAAAGTACATGCAAATGTTATTTTACCATTTACTTCCAAACTCACAGTGGAAGAAGAAGCCTCAGGTAGACACACAAATGATACACAGAAAGACAATAAATTGAGCACTCTCCTAACCAAGCTTCAGATACACTAGGCAAGTTAGAATTTTCAAATTCAAATGACCAAAAAATGAATGCAGATGAATTGGTTCACAAACTGAGCAAAGTCCTAAAACTATTCTCTTCTCCAATAGGGTGCCCAACAAATGCAAACAAAAATTGGTTTATCCCTAGGTAAAAGGGGAAACAAGTTTCCAATTGGATACACTGCAGCAACTTCCCCTACTGCCAAATGAGCCCATCAGCTCACTGAGAGACACAACAAACAAATGGGTAGAGCCCAACAATCCTGATCCTTCTCTGAAATGGAAGCTCCCAAAATGCAGATGAATTTGTCTCAGGGACAGAAAGCCCAGATAGAGAGAAGGGATTATAGACTGTGCATGTCAGAATGACTTAACCCATAAAACAGCTGATAGACTGAAGTTCAAAGACGTTTTCTTATTCTAAAAGAGCATATGCTCAGGGTGACAGATGCTAGCTGGAGAAAGCCTCTTCTGAGCCCCCAAGGCAAAATGGACTTGGCAGTTGCTCAGTACTCATGGAAGGAACCCCAAGCTGAGGCTGATCTGTCATGGGCACTGCCTCCTGGCTGGCTCACCAAATTGTTACTGGTCCAAAGTTTGAGTGCTCAGTACTTCAAAACTCAAAATGTCAGAGTTTGGAATGAGGAAAGATTTATTGATCAAGAAAGTACCAATTGAGTAGATAAAAGCCCTAGTAGATCCTGAAGCCCATCTTTAATAAGTGCAAGCTTGAACAAGATGGAGTAAAAGACAGACTGTGTACTTCATTTTTACAATATCATAGAAGAGTCTCTCTTCCACAGACACAAAACAAACTTTCAAAAAATGGGGGATACCTGTATATCTGTTAAATGTAGGTTAAAAACAACTCATGCTTGAGGGTTAAACACACAAATACACACACAGAAAAAATAACTGATACAGTGGTCGTTGGAGCAAATGAGTACATTTGTATATATCTGAGAATCATTTGTCAATGTGAATTAATTTTGATTACTCTTTTCAAATGATCCTTTGATGTAAAGTACATTATTAGGCAGATAGGTAGATATGAGTGATGGGGAATGAAGGCTCAACCCAGAGATCTCCCTTAGGACTTCCCTGAAATACTCACTTAATAGTTAAAAATTATCTTTACATCGTGGGCTAGGAGGAAGTAAGAACTACAAAATGACTGCCGATTTAGTCCTGTTAGGTAGCTAGCCAGACATGAGTGACAAGGGAGAACAAAGGAATAGGGGCCCAGCCGAGAGACCACCTAAAGAACACCCCAGTGGTAGTAGATTTCCAGGTACACACATGCACATTAAGCAGAATTATATAGCAGCTAGGTGTCAATCAAATTGACCTCACTTGCTAATCACCTAGGAATGCCTTTGGAACCACCCATCATGGCCCACATATAAGGCAGACATTCCTTCTTCTGGGTCCTTTTTGCCCTTCTATGTTCTCTCTTCTTTTGGTGGACTTTTGTGGCCTTTTTGCCCTTTTGTAGCCATTTTGGCCCCTTTGTTTTGGTTACAGTGCTGGGACAATGTGTCTACTTGGAGCATACTTTGTCTTTCTAAACATATTTTTGATAAAACTATTAAATCTCAAAGACCTGTGATTCTTCACTATTATTTGAGGAAGAACCAAGGAAAAATACCATCTACACTTTTGCACTGTCATTATCCCTCTCCCTCAACCCCCATTTCCTTTGGGGAATCACCGAACTCTGATCGGCCCCAACAGTGACTGTCTGACCATAAGTGCATATGCAGTTAGTACATATACAAACCTTTTTCCACTTCATTATACTGGCATTATAATATCACATATACGCCGGAAAGTTCATGAATTTAATTATAACAGACTGAATTCTGGGTAACTGCATGTGCAGTAAATGGGAGGTTATATAAAAGTATAATATCAATCAAAATGATCTCTCATGTAACCCCTGTAACCACCCATCACAGTCATAATATAAGTTATACTTTCTGGAATACATGGGGTTATAGCCATTTCCAGCAAAGCTCATTTCTCTCTTGAAACATACTTTAATAAACCTTACTTTTCTTAAATCTCATTGATCTATAATTCTTTACTGAGTCAAAAGAAAGGATCAAACATTCTCATTGTTCCCTGTGCCCTGGGAATGGTAACAAAATCACAAATGTTAGCTTTGCTGTCTTTCGAATAGGAACATATTACTTCCTCTGTCAGAACAGTAACACTCCAGTCTTTTATCCCTACATTAGTGATGAGTTCTTGCTTAGACACTAGAGTTTTTACTGAGAACCACTTTTGAGGGGCAGTGGACTCCTCATCAAAGCGTCAAATGTTACTAGGTTAAGCTAACTGGACAATATAAGTTAAAATCCATGACCTTGGTCTCTTGAGCTACATTGAAACACTGGTTATTTTAACTGTCTTTGATAAATCTAGATTAAACTAAAATTGAATTCAGAGTCTTATTTATCAAAAATGTAACATTAAAATAACTAAAGGGCCCATTAAAATACAATGTGGCTTATGTTGGCTTTTCTTGAATTGCTGGTAAAGAGATGAAAACATTTTCCTTCTACCCTTTTGGGTTCTTTGGCTGGTCTAATAATCAGATTGATATAAAACAGATTAATAAGAGAAAAACAAATTTAATTTTGTAAGTACAGGAGCCCCATAAAATATGAGGCGCAAAAAGTAGCCAGGTAATTGAAGGTTATATAACATACTGAGGGATTTGGGAATTAAAAAAAAAAAAGTGGTGGGGGTGAGGCCATTCACAAGGAAGGTGAGAGGAGATGTTGAAAAACAAAGATTGCCCTGCTATGCAGATAAATTTCTTAGATAAAAATATATTTCTGGCAATAGCTCTCTTCTTGGTACTGGCCCCTTTCCAATGTAAATTTAGGCAGTTAAGGGGATTGGGATAAAGAGTTTTTCTTAATCTGTTGGGTTTTGATTGCCTTTATTTTAAATTAATACTCTTGCCTAAGTGACATATTTTGGGGTGGTAAATTCTACTTCCCTTCACTAGCTTGCAGATATGTTTTTCCCCATCCTTTATATAGTTATGTGTTTTGCAACTGTTTTGTGGTGGTGTCTGAGCATTCCAAATGTCTAAGGCAAGATTTCTATTTTCACATCTTTTTCTTCAATCTTCTTTTGAACAGTAAATGTTTTCTGTAAATAATACAAACTAAAAATAAATGTGAATATAAGAAAATATCAACTAAACAGTTGAATAACAACTGTTATTTAGGAATAATTTTAAGAAATGCGATAATGTATTTCTTACATTAACTATGTAGACCTGACAGTCCACAAACAAAAGGAAAATCTTTTTCCCCCAACATATTTTACTTTTTAATTTTTTTGAAAATATTTTTAATTTTTGATTTGATTTTAACTTTTTCTACTATGTTTTATA
>NW_006440638.1:4397439-4418921 GCF_000325575.1 Pteropus alecto | reverse complement strand
ATTTATATTAATATAAGATAATTTATCTTGTAATACACAAATATTTATTTACACTAATGCAGTTATACATATTCTTTTGCTTAGAGTGATAAATTACCTCTCTGTAAAATATCAAAAGTGTCTATAAAAATTTTTTTCAAAATATTTTATTTTTCTGTAATTTTTTACTTTATTGGACAGATTCTAAAAAGTGACAAGCTCTACAATATAGACTAACTTGATTTGTCAACAATAAATGGTTTTGTTAAATGTGTTATAGGATCTAAATTTAGATTTATGTTAATAAAAATGGTTTAGTAATAGAGAATAACTCTCATTATATATTTATAGATCTTGTTTTTAGTATTTGCTCTATGCCAGGAATTTTGTTATATTCTGGACATTGTTAAACAAAAAAAATGTAACTTCCACAACTGAATGGGTTTAGTAGGCCATTGCCAGGAAAAAAAACCAAAAAACAGAAAACATAAAACACCAGTCTTAGGACATGGAATCTAAATCAGCGGAAGCATAGCTATGTAGGAAAGACAAACATGTCTCTGTTCCTGGAGTTTTGCAAGCATTTTCATGTATTAATTGTGTGGGTGTGTGTCGGTGGATGGGGGGGATGAAAGTTGTTTTCAAAGAATTTACATTAGCTGTAAGCAAAAGGGTAGGGAAATAGGCAAAGCAGAGTCTACAAGGAAGAAGTGTCACTCCTGTGGATTAGTTGTTGGCAGTAGATTGGAAAGTTAATGTGTAAATAAGAAGAAGAGGCTCCTGGGGTTCTATAATAAGAGAAATAGCCACCTGGAAGTTAATTCTAAATTCCAACAGATACAGAGGAATGTGAGCAGTCTTGGTTAGTGCTGTTCCACTGTTATTACTAGGTTAACTAACTGTTCTGTCTTTTTCACTCTCTGGCTGATATAATTTTAATTTAGAATTAAACTTTTTTCTTGTCAATACACAAAGAAAAAATATTAAATATGCCTTGATCCCAAGGAGCTTATAGTCTTGTACGGTCATATGTACTTTGGAATGGTTAAGTACATATAGTAATGATGGTAATATTTTGGAACTAGAGAGAATTGGTGGTAGCACAACAGTAGGAATGTGCTAAATGACAGTGAATCTTTCACGTTTAATTACTTAATTTTGTCGTGTAATTTCACCTCAAATTATTAAAAAAAAAACACACACACACACACACACTGGTAGAGAGAGAAAAATGGAAAGGGAAAAATGGAAAGAGAAAAATGTACCAGTTGTTCTAGAACTAATGTAGGGAGGGGGCAAGAGAATTAAAATGTTAATCAAGCCACAAGCAGACTGCAATATGCTGATCACCCAGCAGCCAGGCCAGGAGTACACTTTCAGAACAAAGGAAGATTTCTACTGGAATTGCTAATAGCCCATTCTCCACACTTGTAAAGGAGAAATGTGAACCAAGAGTCATTCCCTATGGCGAAAACCATGGGTATTGTATGGATTAAAGGCTAGGAACTGCCAGCAGGCCTTTCACTCTACATATTCTTATCTTTTCACAGCTACATGCTCTTCCCCTTCCTCACTGTATGTCCATATCAAAGGAAATGGGAACTAAAGAATGACATAAATTGAGTTCCCTGAGCACTAAGGGTCTCTCTCAGTACCTTTACTCTGTCTTTTGCACTCTCCCTCTCACTCTCTGCCTCTAAAAGGAGAGATCACACTCTGTGGAGTGTTACCTCTTCTCTAATAAACTTTTCTTTTGACTCTAACTTTTGGTGTGAGTGTTGAATTCTTTCTAGTCTCTGCTAAAGGACTCTTTTCTATTGGTTCAGGGCTTGGTCTGCTCCCTGCACTTGAGGAAATTTGCCCTTTCCTTCGTCAAAACTAATTGTTTCAATAAAGTAGAATTTTATAATTGATTTATCCATATGTACAATAGTTTGGGCAAGATTATTTAAAAATTAGTGCAAATTTGTGTATAAGCCATGTAAGAAAAATCTTTCTTATTATTTTCTGATTCTAGTGTTTAAATTTTTTAAAGCCAATTTTAGAAGCTGTGTAGTATAATAAAAAGGGCAAAATATTCATTGCCCAATAATCTTAGCTTCATTTTATATTTTATAATTTTAAAAATGATTAACTCTGGGAAAAATGCTTTACCCCTCTCTAGCCTCAACTTTCTTATCTATAAAATGAAGATAATAAGATTATGCTCTCAGAAATTAGTTTTAAAGATAACAAAATACCTGTTTGATGTATGTTATTGATTTTTATTGTTTTATAAATAGAATAAAAATATATAGCAAGCCAACTTCTTCACTAGACTCTCCCTTTTAATTGTTTTGTTTTAGTAATTAACATCAAGTACAGAGGCTAGACCAAATGAATTGATTATTAATTATAATGTATGAAATTGTAGGAGCTTAAAACAAATCGCACCGAGATGTGCTTCTGTGGTATGTGGATTATTTTGAGCTGAAGACAATTGAGATTCTGTGGGTACAAGAGAAACTTTTACCACTCCTTTAAAGAATTTAAATTAGGGATCTTGCTCATAATAAGAGTTATTACCAGAAATAACTTTTTATGATCTATATATACATAAGGCAGGGCAAACATCTAATTACTGAACATCTATTCTTCTGATTTTCCTGCAAATTACCTTCCTCTCTTCTTCATTTGTTAGGTCAGGATGTCATATATGCCTCATATTACCTTTCTTTTACTGAACCTCTCATGTATGTGGGAGTCTTGTACATACATATGTAATTAAATTTGGTTATTTTCTCTTCTTAAACTGTCGCATGGTGATTTATTAGACCAGCCGAAAGAATCCTGAAGTATAGAGGATAAGTTTTTCCTCTTCAGAAATGTGAACATCAGTATGCTTCATTTTCAAACATGAAAATAATTTATAAAAAAAGAATGTTAGGATCAGAATAAATCCAATAATGACATTTATTTACATATGATTTATTTAGTTTCACTAGTCAATCAACCAGTGAAATAACCAGTTTAAGTGATAAAGCAAGTTACACACTTGAGTTAAACTCACATGAACAATGAAAATCAATACAATTAGTTATACTATAATTATTTTTCTCTTAATGGAAATTTTGGTAATTAACATCTACGAGGAACCCCAAATCTATTATAATATTCTTAAGCCATATATATATTTTCTCTCTCTTCTTGTTTAGCATAGGTGAGCCACACAGAAAAATTGCCTTCTTCTTTGTCTATTGCTCTTCATGTCTTTGTATAACCAGAGCAAATTTATTTTCTTATTTTTAAAGTTTCATCAGAATAAACTTGACTAAAGGAATGGTTTCCCTGAGGTATGATGTCACATGTGATTAGGTACTGAGGACAGCACTCTAAAGGGGAAAAATACTTTTGGATATTTGAAAGTTGAACTTAGTAAATAACACTTAGAGGTGATCAGCTCCTTTTATAATATTGTTCTTTTGTTCTCAAAGAAAATTATCCACTTTGGTGACCTACATGATACTACTTCTAAAATGCATGTGAGCAAGTTTTTTCATTGATTGTGGGTTGGTCAAAACAACATTCCCATAAAGATTTAGAGAACATTTTCAGCCTTGGAAAAGAAAAGAGAAAAGTGCTGTTAGTAAAGAGAAATAAGCTAAAAATTTTTGCAAAGGGTTTACTTTGATGTGCCAAGATTCAAGCTTTCCCACTCCTCCTCATATTTATTGCCCAATAATATTCTTCATGTTCTATGCTCAGTTGTAACAGGTAAATTACCTTTTCTAGAATCAAAGATTAAGTAAGCTTGAGAAGAAGAACTAACTCAGTGGGACACTTGCCTTCCTCTAGATACTCCCATAAATATCAGATCAGTACAGTATAGCTGTACTTTTCTCTACTGACCCACAGAAATTTATCTATTTTAAATACATAATTTGTCTCTATGATTAAATTGAAAAGGTCATTCAATTTATTATTTATCTATCTGTCCATCCTTCTATCTGTTCACCCAATTATTTGTGTCAAGACAATATTTATTGCAGCCTGGCTTTAGTGCTAACTGATAAATAAAATGCAATATTTAAATAAATCTCTTATTATTGAACTTTATATTATATATAAATTACTATAAAATTATCTGCAGCTATCATAGGGATGACATTTTAGTAAATTAAAAAAATTAAGCATATATCTCCTTAAAATGTAATATTTTAATTATTATTCATTATAATTTTACTTTTATAGTCTTTTACTCAAAATAAAAGTATCTTTTAATACTACTTTTTGGAAAAAAAAAAAATGATGAAAATTTTCGAGAGTTAGGTTTAATTTCAAAAGCTTATAAAGTTTATATTTATTTTTCACCCTTTCCTATTGCTAGCTCAAAGTAATAAAATAAGAAAGGACATAATGAACACAAAATTATGTTGATAAAATTTGATTTTGGATATATCTGTGTATTTAATATTGTCTTCATTACTATCACTCTCTTTAGCTCAATCTAATTCTTTAGAGCCATTGTGTCTCCAGTGAACTTTAACTACAAAGAATTTATGCTTGCCTCTTTATCTCTACATTTTCATGCTAAATGAATAGGAAAGAGAGGACATCTTTAATTGTCACATTTTGTGCTCAATGTTGTAACTTCTTTTTAATTTCTAAAAGAATAATCACAATATTTTCAAATGACATGTTATTTAGATGTGACAAGTTAATTTTACAACTTTTAAATGTATTAAACTTTTGTAAACTTAATTGGGCAAAACAACTCCTAAATGAACACAAAATCAAAACTGGTTCAGATGCTGGATGATTTTACTGTTGTTTTTTTGTCGTTGGGGCACAAAAATAATTTTCTTCCCACTTTCTAAGTTCTTTTGCTAGGTTAATAATCAAATTAACATGAGACAGATTAACAAGAGAATGTAAACAAATTTAATAGATATATACATATGGGGGTACCATAGAAAAAAATATAATACCCAAGGACGAATCAGGCAGTTGAGGCTTAAATGCCATTCAGGAGCTAAAGAGAAAAAGGAGTTGTGCTTTAGGATTTAAAAGAGCAAAAAGGCAAATCGCATGAAATGGAAAAGCAAATGACTGGTAAATAAATGTTTACTGGATATTTTTAACATTGGGATACAGAGAGGACTTTGATCAAATGAGCTTTATTTGGTTCTTCTCTATTACACACTAGTTCATCTTAAACTACAGTTATCTCTGATGATAGATATCTGTATGATAAACCCTTCCTGGAGCAGTTTCTCTATCTAAATTCCTTTTAAGCAGTTAAGGGGAAAGTCAAAGTATTTTCCTGACTTTTTTGTTGTTTAAAAATACCAGCTTAAAATAATGAATATCCCAAAAGGCATATTTTGGGATGGCAAATGCTATTTTCTCTCACTGTCTTAAGAGACAAATAAATTTTTTCTAAGCTGAATAAGATTCAGCATTATAGATCCATTGTGTTAGTCTTATATGTAACAATAACATATTTCTACCATTATATCAGACTTCAAAATTGATTCTTTGTATAGATGTAAATACATAGCTGTTGAGAAGAAAAATAACAAGGAAGACATGACATAAATATAAAACAAATAACCAGATGGCAGTTTATACAAAACCTTATCTATCTCTATTTAAATTAAATGTAAATAATCTAAAGCAATTCCATTAACAGTATTTATTTTATGGTCATCCAATTTTTTAATTTGAATGATCTTTATTTGTGAATATGCTAGTGTAGGGATTCAGAATTAATTGCTCCCAAATGTGGCACTGGGGCATGTAGATGATTTCAAGCTGAAAACAATTAAAGCCCAGAAGACTCAGGAAAAATCTTTGATCTTCCCCCTAACTGCCTAAAAGAATTTAGAAAAAAAAACTTCTTCACAAAGGGAGCTATAATCATAGGTGACTACAGTTTTTTCTGAACTACGTATGATACAGAGAAATCTATGAAGGCCCATTTGATTAAAGTCCTCTCTGTGTTCCATTGTTTCAAGATGGCCCAGTAAATGTTTGTTTAATAAACAATAACTTTTCATCTCCCTGTGAATTGCCTTCTTCCTCTTTAGTTTTAAATAATCTATCTGTCTGTCTATCTATCTATCTATCTATCTATCTATCTATCTATCATCTATCTGTCATCTATCTTTCTATCTATCTACATCATTTTGCCTTACTGTGCTTGAAATTTTCATGTTTAAGTGAATTCCTAATGTGCTAGTATTAAAATTTATTTTTTTCTTGTTAATCTGTTGTATATTACTTGAATTATTTGACCAGCCAGAATTACTAAGAAAACAAGGAGGACTGTTTCCCCATCATGACACTAGTAAGACCTGAAAAATAAAATTAACATTTAAAGTATAAATAAAATAAAATTGCCTCAGAAAAAAGTGGAAACTAAATGGAATTTTACTAATTTAAGTCCCACTATAGTGGATTATCTTGAAAAGACTTAATCTCTGAAATTAGAAATTACATTATAGTGTGTTTACTTTTTATATTTTACTCAACATTGATTTTTCTACTTAACAAATATTTTTGAGTACTTATTATGTGCCAGACACTATACAGATGCTATTGAAAAACAAATACACACACATATATGTGTGTGTGTATATCTCTCTAGAAGTATGAGAGAGAGTGGAAGGGAAGCAGAGAAGTATAAGGGAGAGTGGAAGGGAAGCAGAGATCAATTTGGACAAGGTAGGCCTCAGTGTAACTGTAACATTTGAGCAGACATGAAAAGGTATGGAAATTAGCAAGGTAAATATCTGGGAGAGAAGCATTCTAGCTAGTGCAAATGTTCTAAGATAGGAATGTATCTGGCATGATCAAAAAGCAGCAAGAAGACACTTACAGATTGAGAAGCATGAGAGACAATGAAAGTTTTACCTTTATTTTTAATAAAATGAGATAAGATACCACAGGGTTTTAAACAGAGGAGAGCCTGATTTGATATACATGTTTAAGAACATAGCTGAGGAAAGATGGAAACAGAGGTCAGTTAGAAGTGCATCACGGTGGTCCAGGTCAGAGATGTTAAGGACACAGATGAGGATGTGATAGTGATGATGGACAGACGCAGTCAGATCTTGACTATATTTTAAAGATACAACCAACAGGATTTCCTGATGAACTTGATTTTGGGTGTGACAAAAAGAAGATGAAAAAAATGTCTCCAAAGTTTTGGATTTGAGCAAATGAAAGAATGAATTTCCCATTAAACATGTGAAAGGCTGTGCTTGTAGCCGTTTAAAAGGTTAAAAGTTCAGAAGGTTAGCTTTGGACAAGTTGAGTTTTGCTATTTCTTAGGGATCCGAATGGAAATATCAAGTAGATAATTGGATATTCAGGTTTAAATTTTGAGAGAAACTTCTTTGATGGAAATATAAATTTTGTTATCAGCCAAGTTATAGTGATATTCAAAGCCAGGAACATAGAAGAGGTTACCAAGTGAATGAGTACAGATAGCAAAAATGATCAGGGAGTGAGTTCTGGGACACACCAACTTCAGAATAACATAAATGATAACATTATGAACTTGAATTTATCTTCCAAATCCATTATTTTTATTTTTCCATTGTGCTCAAAATACATAATCTAGTACAAATATGTTTAAAGAATTATAGGTACAATTTCATCATGTGTTTCTTTAATTTCTAGATAAAGTTTAGTGATGGCTTTTAGCAGAAATAAATCAAATTAAAACATAATTTTCCATTCTACTTCCTGGATTTTTGATTTTTGTTTTTGGAATACATTTGGTTTACAGTTCTTCTTTATCAATATTTCCAAAAGATGATAAGACTGTCAAATGGCATTTGCAAAAAGTCTAAAGTTTATGTTTAGATTGAAAAGGAAATAAAAATATGAAATCAAAGATAATTATGTTTAGTAAGAAAATAAAGTAAATGCATTTTAGTTGTTTAGTATTTATGTTTTTTGTCTTTGCTGAAATTCTATTAATTGCATTAATTGTCTGTTTCCAAAATTTTGGCTGGCTCAAGTAAAAACGGGTAAAACATTTGTTAACATCAGAAACACAATCTGCTTGCAACCGTTGTTTTTTTTTTTTTTAAATAGAAAATACATGTAACACATTCCATTATATTATACATGTTTTTCAAATCCTAATGGAAACTTATATTTTTAATCTTTCCTTATAGTATAGCATTATAATTATTTATTTAAGGTTAGAATTTTACTTTTAAGCTCTGGAATCTCACCTAAATTTTCTTTAAAAATAAGTCAGCTCATGTTAAATTCAAACTTGTTTTGTAACATTTCAGTTCAACACATTCAACATGAATTGTGAAGTTGATAAAGGTGGTTTTAATATTTATATAATTATTTTCAATATTTTTCTAGAGACAGGATTACATCCATTGTATTTTTACCTACCAAAGTATACATATTCATATGCATAGATGTGTAATCCTTCCCAGTCACATCCCTTTCTTCCACAGAAATAAGTAATTTCCTGATATTTTTCTTCAGTTCTTTGCTTTTCCCACTTTTTAAAATATAAATAAATATTTTGTTAAATATTATATTACTTTTGTTTGTTTGAAAATTTGTACCAGTGTTACATAAGTGGTAAACAAGATGTGTCCATATTCTGGGCATATGTTAGTAATCTTTATCTTTCATTTATTTTCCATATAATCTTTGTTAGGTTTCTCAGGCCAGCATTTTTTCTTCCTGTGCTAATTAGTAAAATTCAAGCATCTGTCCTTGAAAAATTGCAGATTCTGCTAACAGCTCACTAAAAAAGGCATCACAATATAGAGAGAAAACATCTCTTTTCCTTTAGCTACAAGAAAAGTAAATCATATTTAGCATCATAAACCTGTCTTTATAATGCTTATTACAAAGCATTTTCCAAACTAAGACCTGTAAAAATAATTCATAATTTTAAGGACTTTCTAATTGATTTTATTAAATAATTATTTACATAATAATAATAATAACAATTATTATTATTAAATTGATGTATCATTCAGGGTCTAATTAGGAAGCCCAAGGATGTTTAAAAGAAATCCATCAACGATTTAAATAATTCCTCTGCTAGCAACATTGGTAAAATATTACTGCTCAGGGAAGTAACAGGCAGCAAGGGAGAGAAAATGGAGAGGGGACTACAGCTGTAAGCGCAACTGAAATTATGACCTTCGGCAGTGGTGCTCCATTGTTATCAATTGGTATTTGGACAGGAATAGAGCTATAACATTAAGTACACTAATTTTACTGTCCTCTCATTCTCCTATTTGGTGCCAGTGCATTGTAATTTTTTGAACCTAATACAAGTCAGGGAGTAAAGTAGCCTATTAATTATTGTCCACACAGTTCAAACTTTTGGAGAGTGGAATGGTGGAAGGTATACCTAGATGGGCAAAGGGGGATTATCTGAGAAAAGTGGTAATGTTTATTTAAAGATCTAAATATAGGTGAGTTCTTTATATTAAATTCTAGCAATTTATTCAGCCAAATTCTCAAGATCTATGGATATAATTCTATATTCCATTACCAAAGCAGCAGTTTCAAAAATTTTTCCTCTACTATAGAATACAAGTTGCTATTTTCTAGCCTATAGCAGTTTTATTGCCAATTTTCCAAGCTCCATGAACGATTTTGTCGTTGCTTTTCCACATTTCACCAACTTCCAAACCCTAAACGAATGCAACATGTTTAAGGTCTTAGGTCACTGTAACAAAATTTAGGTCATAAGTTTTAGATAACAATTCATGTCTCAGTTAAATTTTTCTGTCTAAGAAAAAAAATCTAAAACTTAAAAATTGAAAAAATATATTTGGCTTAATAAACTTATTGACTTAAAAAGCTAATTATTTTATTTAGCTAATGTTTCTTTTAGTGGTGAAGTGGTTCTTTTGGTCTGAGTTCAAATGACTTCTATAGAAGCTGCCAAGTAGGCTAGATAATCTAAAAATGACTACCCTCATATTTCTGGAAGTTAGTACATTGCGACACAGGGTACTTTTTTCTTCCACATAGCCCCTCACCTACTAGTACACTATAATGGACTTGTTCATATGGTTCTCTTATGATTTCAAGTATAACAATCAAAGGTAATCTCCAGTGTGCTAGTTGTTTCAAGTCTCTGCTTGCATCATATTTCCTTTCATCCACTGGTAAAATCAGGTCACATGCCAAGTCCAGATTCACAGGGTGAAGGAATGGATCCCGCATCCCAATGGAGAGGAAACCTTCACTAGTTCAAATCATACATATCATCAGAATTAGAAATATATATGTTATTTTAAGCCCTTGGAATACAATAGGATATGTAGCCTAGCCTAACCTAGCCTGGCCTGACTAATAGGGATAATGGTAGAGTCATTGGAAGTGAGGTTGCCATATCAGAAGCCTAATTATGTGGCATTAAGGACCAGATGATGGCTAATCATGAAATTTAGATGTGAGAATAAAAAGACAGCATTCTATGTCATGCAGTAACAAAACATTCAGCAGAACTCATTGGACTTAACTTGGAAGATCATATGCTTAATGAACTTTTAGTTCTTGGAGAAGGTATTAGGGAATTCAGTTATAATACAGTGTATTGTTATTGACTGGATTTGACAAGTACTACATAAAAATAATGAGCTCAGAAAATAATTAAATTATTTTCAAGAACAAATAAAAATGAAGAAATCTGAAAATTTCACAGTGTACAAATACTAAATCAAAAAATTAATTTTTAAAGGAATTAAAATATTGAAAATCCTTTGAAATTCAATCTTGGAGCAAAAATCTGATTAAGGGTATAGCCTTCTTTTTTATTGCTAAAATGTCTCAACTGATTAAATTGATTCAGGAAAATATATCAGTATAATGGTATGACAATTAGTAATACCTGTCAGTGCTTAAAATGATTTAGGACACAAATTAGTAGGGGTATAGCTTTGTAAGAGAAGTCTGAGAGTTTAATTTGAGAAATAGGCTTTAGGCAAAAAAGTAAAGAAAGATAGATCTAAAAACTATTTTTCAAAAGTAATTGGCACATGGAATTGACTAGATTCAAACAGATATGGAGACCATAGTGCTACTAAACAAATCATATGTTTAGACTTAAAAATTACTGTGACGCTTTGATAGTAAACATCACTTGGGCTCCCACACTGCTGTATGAAGGGAAGTGAGAAAACTGGACATCTTCCTCAGCAGCCACTGAAGACATGGCCACCGAGGATGAGGGCAAACAGCATGGACCTGTAATAGTCAACTAAGCTGCCATTAACAAAATACCAAAGACTGGGTAGCTTTGCCATTATTGGGGCTGATCAAAGTTTGGTGTCACCCCAATGGTAGTGGGGAGAGAGAGAGAGATAATGACTGCACAGACGTATGGTTAACATTTTTCTTAGGTTCTTCTTCAAATGATGGCAGTGAAGAATCACAGGTCACTAAGATTTAATAGTTTTATTAAAAGTATTTTAGAAAGACAAAAAGTACCCAAAGGAAGCACATGATCCCAGCACTATAACCAATGCAAAGGGGCCAAAATGGTCAGAAAAGGGCAAAAAGGCTATAAAAGATAACCAAAAAGAGAGAGAATCCAGAAGGGCAAAAAAAGGGAGCTTAAAAGGGTAAAAGGGAGGATAACACAGAAAAGCAAAAGGACTCAGAAGAAGGAATGTCTGCCTTATATTTGTGCCATGATGGTTGGTTTCAAAGGCATTCCTAGGTGATGGGTAAGTGAGGTCATTTTGATTGACACCTGGCTGCTATAACTTTGGCTAGTGCTCATGTGCATACGCAGAATTCTACTACCATTGCGGTATTCTTTGGGTGGTTTCTAGGCTAGGGACCTATTCCTCTGTTCCCCTTGTAGCTTGTGTCTGACTAGCTACCTAACAGATTAAACAACAAATTTATTTTCTCACATACCTGCAAGACAGAAGTCCAAGAGCAAAGTTTGAGTCTATTTGGTTTCTGATATAGGCTCTCATTCTAATTTGCAAACTCCTTACCTCGCTATGCCCTTACATGTCCTTTGCTGAGTGCAGAGAGAGAGATAGATGGCGATCTTTCTGGTGTCTCTTCTCATAAGAACACTAATTTTATCAGATCAGGCTCTATATTTATGATTTCGTTTAAGACAAATTACTTATTAAAAGATCCTTCTCTAAATATAGCGAGAGTGGGAATTAAGGCTTCAATATATGAATTTGGAGGACACATTCAGTACATAATAGACTCCAAGACTGCAGAGTCAGGGACCATGGAGAAAAATGAACAAAGGAGTCTCTGCTAACAGCAGAATAAATGCTTAATTAAGAAACAAACATTTATTCCGGGAAAGGGCTCTTACAATATCAACTCTCACAATTTCAGAAATGTTTTTAACTGCTTTGTCTTTCCATCAGGAGATATTTATCACAGTTGGACTATCCAAGGTTCAATCACCGCATAAAGCATATTGGGAACAGAAGCTTCTCATGTGCTCTGGGCCAGAGGAGACATTTCCAGAATGCTACAGATACAATCTCCCATCATCTAAAGACTACATACTTAGCATGGACAATTTTGTGTTTTGTTCCCTTATGAAGGATTTAATTTTGTTTCATTTAAAGAAGGAAAGGAGCAAAGGAATATTTGGAAATTAGAAGAAAACGTTAAGAAAGTAACATATGCACCAAGTATTCTATTTGTTCACTCACTTTTCCCAGTCCCCTTCCAAGTGGGCATGGCTATGTGATTAGTTCTAGCTAATGATCTGTATTTAGAAGAAATGCATGCCAGGCCAAGCACTGAAGCTATCTTTTCCCTGTTTTGAGAAGATTGCCTGTTACTTGTGGTGCCACTGTGGAAGCTAAAAATTATTTAACTTTTTTCCCACCTTCTAAGTTTTTCTAGATGGGCTAATAATCAAATGAACAAAAACAGATTAATAGGAGAAAATGTACATACCAGGGTTTTCATAAGACATGAAATCCAAAGAGGTCTTTGGCTGTTAAGGTTTATACGCCATTATTAACAAAAGAGAAGAGGAGAAGGATCTGAGATTTCAAAGAAATAAGTAATTCATGGGTAGGAGAAAGAGCAAATTTGGTAAATCAATTCTTGTGGAGCCATTCTGAAGCAATGGAACACAGAAGGAAACAAACCTTGCAGATTTCTTCCTGTTTGTCACATGTGCTAATTCATATGTGCTAAGGTAAATATGCTAAGGCGATTATGTTAAGGTTTTCTTCCTGAACCTGGTTTTTCTATAGGAATTCTTTTAAACAAGAAGGAGATAGTTGAAGGTTCTTTCTGTCTTTTGTTTCTTAATAACCAGCTTAAATCAGTATCTCAAAAGAAACATTTTATGGTGGCAAAACTTTGAATCCCCCTCACAGCTACATGGAGTCTCTAAAACTCTGAGGCCCTGAGTGACTGTGTGGAACTGAGTCCCTACATCAACCTAAGTAGAACAGAAGGGTGAGAAAAAATGTTTACCTGTCAAGTCACTGAAGGCCTGGAGTTTTATAATACAAGAATATATCATATCTGCTTGACCTATCTAATGTAATTAACTTTTACTGAAAATTAAAAAAATATGTTTTCAAAACATAAAATTATGCAAGCTCATTTTTCTTACTGCAATGAAATAAACCTGTGTATTAACAGGAATGAATACGAAAATTTTAAATAGAAATTTTTAAATATCTACCCTCAAATTATACAGGAAATCAAACTATATCTGCAAATTAAGCTAAAATGAGTAGGATAAGTAATAACTATATATTGAAATGTATCAGATGCAAAGCAGCCCTCAGAAAAAGTATAAGGATTTAAAAAAAATATTAGAAAACTATATATAAAGAATAGATCAGTTAACAATAAACTGATGTTATGTACAATAAAAAATTTATAGAATATATATTTACATATATGATAATAATTTGAAAATATGATGTTCAATTTCAGTTGTAATCCAGGAAAGGCTAATTGACAAAATAATGTGATATCTTAAAATTACTTTATGAGGAAAAATTACAAAGATTTTTAATGTCACAAAAAGCATGAGGGTATCAATTCAACAAACATTCTTTGAGTTGGCAATGTGCCTGGCATTTGGAATACAGCAGTAAAGAATAAAGACAAAAAAATAAAAGCAAAAAATCCTCACCCTCATAAAGTTAATGCAATTATATTTATGGTTGTTAGAAGGTGAAAATGTTATGAAGACAAATAATATAAGAAAGTAGAAGGAATTACTAATGACAAAATGACAAATTATAATTTTGAAATGTCCAGGGGCAATGCTGACAATAATTAACTGCTTTGGCCTTTCAGAAGAATTGCTGGCTGCTGGGGCATTGGAGCAAAGTTTGAAGACCTTCTGCTAGGTCAAGAATTAACTTTCTGGTTGCTGGGTCATGGAGCTCCTTAGGGAGAAGCAAGTTAACTGGGAGAAATATGAGGGCTGGGGGTAAATGTTACTTACCAAACGAATATACAAATTATTTCTATATTTTAGGAACTGGTCTGCTATCAGAACATACTGGCTTAATATCAGTTTAGTACTGAACTTTTAAAAGATCTAGGAAGTTCTTATACTGTAGAAATAATTCAATGTGCATAAAATTACACACACTACGATTCTATTTATTTATATCCTGAATATAACGTGCATACACAAACACCTGCAAACACAAACATATTTTCATTTACACACGATATATATCCAAATAAACTTTTACACAGACAAGCATATAAACATACATTGTTGATTATAAACGTATACACAAAACTAAAAATAATAACTGATTATGGGTGATAAAGGAGAATATAAAAGACAATTTAAATTTTCAACTTGTAATTCCAATCCATGCATTTTTATAAGGAGAATGCAATCATTCTTGTACTGCTTTTACCATTGAAAAAGAAAAGCTTTGTGGCATACATTTAATATGCTGATTCCCCTCTTGAGAGGAAAACCAATTAAGCAAATCCATAATTTAAAATCAAGCCAAATGAATAAATATTTTCTTGATATTTTGTTACTAGAACTTCATAGAATATTCATAGAAGGGAGAAACGGCTGAACATAAATTTGCTGCCAAGTGGCTGCTTTTGCCACATGTCAATGTCACTTCATTCTTGGTTGTTTTGTTTTCGATGCAGGCAGTGGTTTGAAGCTCATCAAACACAATGAACATCTGCTCTTCCAAGTGTAGAAAATCCTGCAGAGATTGAATTGCATTTTGCTGACAAACATTTTATGCAATATATTTTAAATACTGTCTTGACTATGACATGACATATTTTCAGGACATATTCTACATTTGTCACTTTTTTTTTTTTCATTTTATAACCATCATTAATCTGTAAGAGCTCAGTATGTGATATGTAAAAGATTTGAAAATGAGAATAGATCAGTTGTCCTTGTTCTGATGGACATTGTTTTTGTGGTTATGCTCATTATTACTATTTATTTGCTTTTGTTTGGAGAGTTTCTGTGTTTTTGAAATAACATATATACAATATTAGAAATATAATGATGTAATAGATTTTGAATTGTTCACTATTATGCATTGTGAAATTTTTTGTTACTTAACCTTTCTGTGCATTAAATTTCTTACTTTCTTGTTTATAAAGTAGAAGCAAATGTCAAGCAAGAAGGAAAATTCTTTTTAAAACCTTGTAGGATTTTATTGATAAGGATATCGAAGATCTTGGAAATGGAAAATCTTAGAAAAAAGGAAGATTTGCCCATAATTACACAAGCTATTTTTGGCAATGAGAGAGGGATCCAGACACAAATGTGTGTGCTAAATTTATCAATATCTCTCTTTTACGGAAATAAAGTTAAGTCTTATTCGTCAAAGATCATGTTGTGATAAAATAAAACCAAAGATATAATTCCATAAAATATGATGGTCATAAATACTATTTGAAAGAAATTTGTGATCATTTTCCCTCTAGACAGAACTGCAATTCAGTGCCCCTAAAGCTAGCTGTGCTTTGATAAATAAAGCATGGGTGAGAACATGCAAATTGTTTACTTTTGCTTGAAAATATTGAGCCTAGGAACAATTTACTATGTGTACTTCTTCCTGCCTCAGCAAACATAGAAACTCAGTGACTGAGCTTATTTAGTCTGGGCCCCTGGGTGAAGACAAAGTAGAGTAGAGCTCCCAGCCAATTCATGATGGCACTTATCATGTGAGATATTAATGTTGGTTTAGTCAGCCACTGCAGAAGTGGGGTTGTTTTATCATATCACAGCCTGTCCTGACAGATACACATAGGTTTGCTTGTTTCATATATCTGCCCTGGAAGATAAATAATTAAATATAAGATTTTAGCATAGGTCTCATTGGTTATGCAGTGAAACAATACAGGGTCATAAGTCACTTCTAGACACTTCACTTGAAATTCTCATGTGTTTTAACATAATTTGAACCCAAAGATTATTGGGCCTGCTGCTCTTGTCTAATGACACATTTACCCATTGCACTCCTAGGATAGATTTAGATCATATTTTCCTCTTTAATCTCATCAAGTTCTTTTTGTGTGTGTAAGTGATATTTTTGTTAGTTTTGTTAGCAAATGTCAAGCACAAATGGCCCATTTCAAACCATCTAAAATTTTACTGATTAGGAAAATGAAGATCTTAAAAGTTAATTTTATTGATGAGAAAACTGAAGTTTTTTAGAAAGACTATCAGGAAGATAAGCTTTTTGGGTCGTTATATATAAGAAAGTATGCTTATTTTGCCCTTACATTTGACTGTTTTTTTTTTTTAAATATATAATTCTAGGATCAATGATAGTCAAAACTTTAAAGAGACAAAGGACTCTATACTTTGTCAGTCAATTGGTATCAAAAGTTATTAATGAAACATCTCATGCCAGTCATAGTCTTACTAATTTGAAGATGAATTATATTATTAAAAATTTTAGCTTTTTTCTTAATTTTTGTGAAATATCATGAGTATATATCTAGATATGTGCGTATTTAAAATAATTTTCTGCTTGACATTGGTGGACCATCTAAATGTGAAAATAAATTCAAGTCAAGTATATTTTCAATTGTGGTTTACTGCATTAAATTCTCTCTGCTTTCTCCTCTTGACAATCCTATTATGTAAATGTTCAAACTTTCGACTTTGTGCTCTATATCTTTAAACTTTTATATTACATTTTATATATTTTTTGTATTTATTGTTGAAACTTTTGGGAGATTTTTAAATTTAAAATTAAAGATTACTCGTATGTACATTCTCTTATCTAGGCATTCTATTGAAGTTTTAACTATAGAAATTACATTTTAATTTATAATTATTTTTTGTTTTCTGATTGCTCTCCTTTCAGAAAACTTAATTCTTAATTATTTTTTAATATACTATTGATTCTTGCTATAGTACTGATTACATAGAATTATGTTTTTGTCCTCTGACCCATAAGTCCAGTTTTTGATAAGAGTAATTGTCCTCATCGTTCATTGTAAACTTTAATAATTTTTATGTTTCTTAAATATTAGTCTTTTATTGTGTTTTTATATTTAAAAGCAAAACTATGAGAAGTAATATATTTTCTTTATAGTTGTGCTAGTCTGTTTATTCTTCTGAATTAGCTGCCTCTGGGCTTCCTCTGAGCATGTGTGGTATGTCATGAGCAGACTAAAATAAAATGGGACTTAGTTGGAATGCCTTAGGGTAATGTTACATTGCTGAATTAAGGGATATTTAGAGTTTTTATTTTTCATCTGTCACACCTATAGAGATTTATAGTGACACTTGACCATGCTCTGCTTTTCAACCATACGAACTCTCCGTGCAAATATTTTGTTGTGGTTAAAAAGTAATTTTAACAGTGTACTGGAGGAAAGAGATGACCCAATCCCAATCTTGGTCACTTGTCCATTATTTATTTAACTATGCTAACGATTCTCAAATTTTTTGGTATTAAGAGTCATTTCTACTTTCTTAATTATGTGGTTCATCTCTTCTAGTATTACCATATTAATAGTTAAAACCAAAAAATAGTTAAAACCCAAGAATATACAAACATACATTCGATCAGCCTTTAGAACAACTATGTCATTACATCGTGCAGTCTCTGAGAAGTTTTTCACCATACATTATGACAGAATGAGAATTAAAAAAAACAATGATAGTACTAGAAGTTTATATTATATAAAAATAGCCCATGTACCACAGTTTGTATGCCACTGTTATAAAGTGTTTTAGCTATGGTAAACAATTCCTGAACGTAATATAACACATTATTTGCACATTTTCTTTCCTCACTGCTTTTGCTAGAATTTAATCTAGAGCTTTATAAGTTACCATTGAGTGGTAGCTGGTGACATAGGCTACCTCTTTCTATCCTGTTTTGTTTTATTCCTGACCTAAAAGTTAATAGATACACTACTCATTCTTGTACCTTGTATTTGTTCACTCTGAACTTAGACTCTGTTGGGAAAATGATGGTTAATTCTGTAGTAATTTTTTGCTTGGGTTTGAGTTTTCACTTCTCTATACATTCCAACAGTGTCATCACATCTGCTTACTGTGTTTTTTCGTAGTTAGCTAACTTTTCTCATCCCCAGCCCCTGGCAAACACAGATCTGCCATCACTATTTTATTTTGTCTGTTTTTAGAAGTTAAAAAAATGCAATCACATAGTTTAAGTGGTTTGTGACTGGTTTCTCTCACTTAGCATAATGCTTTTTGGATTCATGCATGTTGTGTATATTAGTAATTTGTTGCTTGCTATTGCTTAATAGTTGGATCTATTTTATTGTTTGTTCATAGACATTTTAGTTGTTCATCAATTTTTATTATTCTGAATACAGCTGTAATGAATATTTTGTACTAGTTTTAATGTGGAAAGATTATCATTTCACTAATTTGTTTTTAAATATATTACTTGATTATTATTTTGATCTTCAAATGATTTGCCATCTGCTGCAAACGTAAGTCAATTTTTCACTTCAATAAGGTGACAGAAGATGAAATAGTGGTATTAAATATATTGACTTGAAACAGAAAGTTTGATACTAGGTCACTTGCAATGGAGGAATTATATTCAGGGCATTTTGAAAAATTTCAAAGGTATTGAGAAAATTTTATTATTATAAGGTGTCACAACACAAAACAGAACTTTTAAATAAATTGGTTTGTTATAGGTTCTTGTGTCCTAAAATTGGTAATAGGCTAAAATAATCAAGTTTTTGACTTTTAAAAAGTGTCATAGGTCTTAGAGAATATTTTAACATCTAGTATAGAATTATTTCTAAACATTTTGGAAAATATCAGGCTTTAAAACTAGCGAATTTCTTAGTCTTTAATTTTCATAGCCTTTTTCATTTTACAAAGTAGTTTATTTTATTCATTCAAAAATATTTACTGAGTATTATTATGTGTTAAGTACTATTATAGATTCAAAAGTCAGAGTCAGAGAGAAGAGATGTAATTATGCATGGAATATTTCGCAGTCAGCTTAAGACATAGCTTCATCTGTGTTCCCGTAAGCATGGATATACCGACACAAAGTAGAGGCCAACTTTTGAATGTCCATTTTAACTATGGTCATTTCACTTCCTAGCCAGTTTTTTGGGGGAGGTTCTCTACTCTCCACTTGCAACTTGTCTCCCCAGTGGAATTTTACATGTGTGGTATAACTCTGTTCTCTGAGTGAAGCATTTTACTTTTCCTTGTGTTTGGTCAACAGTCTCCATTCGTGCTGAGAGCTCTGAACTCTGAAATTCTTCAGTCATAGCCTATTTTTCCAAGTAAAAAGTTATTTTTAACAATTACTTACCTACCAGAGACAACCTACCTACAAATTAAAATACTGGTCAATTTTTTTTTTTTTTAAATCAGGAAAAGTTCTTTATTTTTGCTAACAATATACCAACCAACTATAGAGCTTTAAAAACAAGAAAATGATGAGTAAATATGGATTGAGTTGATAAATAAATAGAAAATAAATAAGTGAATGAAAAAATAAATGAATAAAAATTATTCTTTATATTTGGGGTAAAATTGTTCTTTTTATTATTTCTTAGGTTTCTATTTTCCCATTAGGATATTTAATTATATAATTTTAAGAAACATAAGAATATGGAAAATATGAATAAATAGAGGAACAATTCACAAAACAATTTTAAAAATAAACTAGCTGCAGGACCAACTAGGAAGGTGATATTACTGGCTAAGGAAACAAGGAAGTCTTTATATGCTTAAAAATGCAATGGTTCAAAAAAATAAAGTTTAATCTTTTACTAAAAAATCTGAACTCTGGTGCTATATTTACATCAATTTATTCTTCATATACTCAGAAGTTTTTATGGACCTAGAAACTAGATCAATTATCCAATTCTATTGAACAATATGTTATTACAATAGTAAGATCTATTTTGATTCTAAATATATTCTGTGGGAGGCCTTTGGGATTGACATTTCACATATAAAATATGCATAGAAAGTACTGACTAGAAATCTAGATAATGTCTTAAAAATTCTAGAAAAAGAAAGATAAAAAGAATAAAACCCCCTTTTTTCTCTCATATATGTATAATATTATAAAAGTCACATTCGAATATGTCATAAAATAACCTCTTGCTGTTTTTTGGAAGAGAAGCATTAATGCTGTTGCATTGTAAATCATTGGAAGTCATTTTAGCAAAAATATTACTGTAACGCAGGAGCTTCAGGCCAGGAACCTGCAACTGGGCTTTTTATATTTCTTAAAAGCCATCAGGAAGACCAGAGGAGTGAGACATGCCATTTATTTATTCATGATACAGTGAAGTTTTAGCACTTGGTCTGTTGGAGTTGCAGGGAAAGGCATCCAGCCAAGAATAGGCAACACTTTATATGTGAGCAGAGGGGAAGGGGGATTACCTCAACAAGGGTAGCAAGTGCCTTTACCAGGCAGATGGGAACAGAATCAGCTGCTTAACTAGTGTTTGGGAGCGCAGCGGATCAGTTGCGACCTGGAGCAGAGCTGGTAGATAACATCCATGGGAATAGATGAAGAGGCAGATAGTACCCATGAAAACAGTAAAAAATGTCTCGGACGCAAGCACAGCTCGGAGAATTCTTTGTTCACTGTCCTCTTGCGGCTGCAGAGCAAGCGGTCCTTTTGTCTTTTGCGTACACAGAGAGCTATGTTTGAATTAGCCTCGCAATTACTAGTGCTTTTTACTAAAATTTCTTGAGGAAGCTTTTGAGGTCTTGCTCCCAGGCAATATGCCGTAAGTTTTGGCTCATATAAACTTTTATAAAATTTCTCAACAGTTTGGAACATTTCTTAAACCAACATTTACTTGATGTAGTGTTAGCGGAATTCTGAAGAAGCTCACGCAAGAGCACCCTGTGAACCTGACCCGGTGCTAGAGATAAGCTAGGGATCATCTGCTCCCTGCTTTACATCAGGTGAATTTGGGTGAGTCTTCTTTGGAACTTGGAGCCTCCTTACTTTAAGTAATAGGCCATGACTTTATTTGGGTGTTCTTAGAAAATTTTCAAGATGGATAAG
>NW_006440638.1:4384766-4397303 GCF_000325575.1 Pteropus alecto | reverse complement strand
TGTATTGCTGCTTTTTATTTCAACTTTTTATTGGATTGCATATTTAGAATCTGAACAAAATTTTTGCTAGTTAAATGAGAGACTGAACTCTCTTTAGCTCTGAAAAAGAAAAGACACCTGCTTTCCCATCCCAAATAGCCAATAGAGTGACTATAGTTGTTCAGAACCCTAAATCTGGAGTGAGTGGCAGTGATGGGCACCATGAGATGTCCAGGACTGTAATTCATCCAGCATCAGAGAAACCAGTGAGAACCCTAGGGAGAAGGGCAGGGAGCCCTGCTATGGGTTCATCCAGAGAGAGAGAGAGAGAGAGAGGAGCCTGTGCCTTAGAAATTATTATGGTTCTGGTAGCATTTGCTAAGCTCTCTGCTTGGGTATTCTTAGGTGACTAAGAATCTTTGTAGGATGGTCTGAGGAAAAATTTCCTCTAGGGCATGGGCAATCTTATAGCGATAGCCACTGCATTTGGCTCTTCTGGAGACATGAACATAAAAGTTGGTTGTCTTAGAAGTTCGTTCAGACTCTGCAGATCTCAAAATTAACATGGAAAATTATGCCTCTATGGGCAATAAGCCACAACAGCCTCCCATTAATACTAACATGACCAAGATGAGGACACTTTGCTACTTCTAAATTAATTTTTGTGTGCACAATTAGAAAAAGCCAGTATAAAATTAGGCACAAATGAAAAAAAAAAAATTATTAGAGACTTTTCAGAACTTAAAAAAATGCCTTCTTCCTAAAATTAAGTAAAACTATGTAAAATGATTTCAAAATAGAGAGACAGAGAGAGAGATAGGACGAGAGAGAGAGAAATTGATTTAGATAGATAGATGTACTTATTATGTCATTTAGATGTTAACCCAATTATTTGAGATATTAAAAATGTCTCTCCTTATTTTAAAAGGGGGGAAGTCATCTGGAACTTGAATTTTCAATGACATATGTAAATTGTAAATGCCTCCAAAACAAATCTTAGATCTACTGTTTTCTGTGTCTGCATATGTTTATGTATATATGTTATAAATGTGAGATAGTATTCTATCTCTGAATGGTATTAAAAATAATTTAAAGGCAAGCACTTATAAGGATTGAGTATTCTAAAATTTTCAGAAATATATAAACTAACCAAAATGTTTTTTAAGTTCATGTGATCTAAGATTAATCTTTAGTAAATAAAAGCTCGTTTAAGTTTGTTGATTTATATAAAACAGACACGTCTTTATTTTACCTTGGTTTTACAAAAATAAGTGTGTGTTAATAACTGATTTTGATGTCTATGAAATATTTTAGTTTATAAAATGTCTTCATAAATCTGCTGAGCTAAACAATGTTAATTGCTTACTTCTTAGTTTTATTGGAAATTGAAGTTTTATGGGTTAAAATTGTTACTGCAGACTCAAAGGGTCTATTTTGTCTGTGTGCATCCTAGCCAAACAGCCTGTGCACATCAAAGCCAAAAAAGACAAATAGGAAATTGCAGCAAAGGAAGCAACGGTTTATTTAAGGTATTAGCCAAGCCCAGAGACACAGGTGAGCTAGTACTCTCAAAAATCTGGCTCTCCCATATGGCCTCTATTGGCTAAGAGAAAAATCATTAATCATAGTTACTATGGGAGTTGGGGTCGTGGACTCACCTGAGTGGTCAGGGCTAAGGTAGAGGGCAATTGATTATGGGATTAGGTTCTGATGTTAGTCATAGGATTGTTCTTTCTGGTTTCCAGGGGATGTAGTCTTTGGGAACATTCTGTTTTCATGAGTCCGAAGATGAAACCTAACAGGCTAAGGTGTTATCTTTGACTAAATCCTTATTCTAGTTTGAAGTTTGGTTATTGTATCTTGGTCTTGGTTGATAGACCTGAAGCTTTATTCTCAAGCAAATTTAATACTGACCTAATGTCTTAAGCGCTTAATGATTAAAAAGAGTGGACATATGGCATATGTACAAGTCGGAATACCTACTGGAAAGAATGCAAGTGAGTTCATAGCTTATGTTGGTTATAAAATTTCAATATATGTAGAAATATCTTTGCAGTGTTCCAGAAGGGACCCTGGGATACTTGGAAATATTTGAAATTTCATGGAAAATATTGTACTACAAGTGATGGGAAAAAAAGCAAAACAAACAAACAAACAAACAAAATTCTAGGGTATATTGTATAAGTAAACAGTAATTATAAATTAAATGAATAGTAGAGACTATGGGAAACCCAACATGGTTGTCTGGGTTCTTCCCAGCACCCTGATCTCATCATAATATATTTCAGCTGGACTTAGATAAAGAAACATATGAGCTGACATTATTAAAAGAAGATATCTTACACTATTGCCAAGGTTTGATAGAGTCACTTCAAGAAAATATCAAGTTGATAAATGTTTCCTTTCACAGTGAGGGCCCTGGAGACAAAGACTTTAGAGATCTTTGTCTGTCAGCTGGGTATTTTTTTTTTTTAGGTGAATATTAAATAAAAGATACTCTCCAATCTTTTTGGAAGGGAGGTTATCAAGTGCCTAACTATGAATAAATATCTACCCTTGTCTTTGACACTCACCTCCACCTACAAGAGATATCAAAGATGCCTTCAAGGATGAGAAGCCTTTGATATCAGAGGTAGACATCTGTTTCAAGACATTGGCAAAGCTTATATACTTATGGATTAATATCGAACTCAGAAATTAATTATTTGATTGTCGTTACCTGTTTGCTAATGATATTGGTCGTAATGACAGCTATACTTGTTCTTTAGCTTTTTCTATGCAGTCCAACTGTTTATGGTTACTGAAGGTAATCATTAATTCTTATTTTTATGGCTTACATAAATGTTATACTAGATGCAAAATACAGAAAAATGAGACCAATGGAAAAACTTGTATCATGATTTTTCACGAGATAGAAATAACCCAGAGTGTTTTTCTCCCCCTAAATAAAATCCTGACTGCCTTCTATTTACCTGCCCTTCCATTTTTGGGAAAAAAAAAAAAAATTGGCTTCAACTCACATCCCATGGTTATGGTACTGCCCCATTCCCAATGGTCAACAAGATGACATGGATACTGAAACTTCTCAGGAATAAACATTTTTAGCGCTATGAGACCAAACTATCAGACTAAGGGTTGGTTATCAATGCATCATTTGGATAGACTTACCACCAAAAGGAAGAACTATAGATGAAAAAGAGAGTTTTACAGAAAGTAATCTCATACTGTGATCTGATCATAAATTCAGAACTTAGTGGGTCGCGAAGCCCCGGACATAGCCAACTAAAGGCTTATTTTTGCCTCAAGCAAGCTCTGGACATCGTTTCTGTGCATCTAGGTTTACACACCTTTGAAATGCCTCTTTTCAGATCCCTCCTAATATATGACTACCGTTTCAGATTCCCCTCAAGAGAACACATAATTTTATCAACTATCTTGTAATCCAACCCCTGCCTTGCTTTTTCTCACCTTTGTGTAATCTTCTTTAGTTCCCTCCTTAATTTCAAATGCATAAAAGCAACTGCAAAACTGTTATTCTCTGGAGCATTTGAGATCTTGCTCCCCAGCATATTTCATTAGTTTGGCCCAAATAAACTCTTATAAAACTTTTTAAAAATCTATCTTACTGAAAACCGAATAATTAACCAGCCAATAAACAACAAACTACTTTGCAAGTGGTGCTGGAAAAACTGGACAGATACATGCAAAAAATAAAACTGGGCCACTCCCTTACAACATATAAAAACATAAAATCAAAATGGATTAGACTTAAGTGTAAGGCCCCAAACCATAAAATTCATAGAAGAAAGCATAGGTAGTAAACTATTTGACATGAGTCTGAATAAAATTTTTTGACCATGTCTCCTTCAGGATGGGAAACAAAATAAAAAAATAAACAAATGGAACTTCATTAAACTAAAAAGCTTTTGCACTGTGTAGGAAACCATCAACAACAAAAAAAGACAACCTACTAAATGGGGGAATATATTTGCAAATGATATATTCAATATAGGGTTGATATCCAATATATATAAGAAACTCATGTAATTCAACAGCAAATCAATGAAACAAATGACCATATCAAAAAATGAAGAGAGGACATGAAAAGTCATTACTCCAAAGAAAACATACAGATGGCTGATAGACATATGAAAAGATGCTCAACATCACTAATTATCAGGGAAACACAAATAAAAACCACAATGAGATACCACCTCGCACCAGTCAGAATGGCTGTTATCAAAAAGTCAGCAAAAATCAAGTGTTGACAAAGATATAGAGGAAAGGGAACCCTTGTTCTCTGGTGGTGAAACTCCAAATTGGAGCAGCCACTATGTAAAACAGTATGGAGATACTAAAAATAGATCTACCATGTGACCTTTCCATTTTTCGGTATTTATCTGAAGAAAATGAAAACTCTAATTCAAAAAGATATATGCTCCTTTACATTCATTGCAGCATTACTTAAAATAACCAAGATATGAAGCAACCTAAGTATCCATTGATAGATGAATGTATAAAGAAGATGTAGTATATACTATATATTCCTATCTATATTTAAATCTAAATCTATCTCCATATCTGTATCTATCTCTATCTCTATCTCTAATTTATCTCTATCTTTATCATCTTTATCTCTATCTCTATATCTATATCTAGATCTACATCTATCTACATCTATCTATATCTATATCTATCTATCTATGTTTATATCTGTATCTATATCTATATATCTATATCTATATCTGTATCTATATCTATATCTATATCTATATCATCTATATCTATATCTAACTATATCATCTGCATCTATGTCTACATCATCTATCTATATCTAGTGATATCTGCATTATCTTTATACAAAAATGGAATATTACACAACAGTCAAAAAGAATAAAATCTTGCCATTTGCAACAACATATATGGACCTTGAAAGTATTATGCTAAGTGAAGTAAGTCAGATAGAGAAAGATAAATATCATATGGTTTTACTTACATGTAGAATCAAAAAGCAAAACAAATGAACATACAAGATAAAACAAAATCAGACTCATAGAAACAGAGACTGAAAGGATGGTTACCAGAAGGGAGAGGGTGAGAAGATAAGGTGAAGAAGAATATAGCCAATAATAATGTGATAAGTTTGCACAGTGATAGATTACTAGAATTAGTGAAATGGTTGCATTATAAGGGATAAAAATGTTGAATCACTCTATCGTACACCTATAACTAATATAATATTGTATGCCAACAACACTTAAATAAGAAAAAAAAATCACACCAACAATCACCATGGAAATAGAATAAACTTAACATGATCAAATATTTTTCAATTAAATAGAGTAAACTTAACATGATAAAATATTTACAATTTTATATAATAAAATGAAAAAATACTAAAATAACTAAATATAGAAAGAAACAATTGTTTTAGTAAATATAAAATATTGATGACATTTTTTTTTAAATAAAAAAAATGTAGATTTCTCTACAAATAAAAACTCTTTACTTTGGCTTGCATTTTTTTTCATCATTCTTTCCCAAATTCATCTTATAACCATTCCAAGAAAATAAAAAAAGTCACTATTATCAATTTGAAATAACTTGATGAAAGGCAATACTGACCGTTGAAGGTAGTTTTTTATTTGTCGATTTGAATTAGAAGCCAAAGATGTATAATCTTTGTGTGTGTGTGTGTGTGTGTGTGTGTGTGTTTGCATGTATATATGTATTTTTGTAAGTCTGATCTCTAAGCCTAAAGCCTTTAATTTCAAGGCTACAATGTTGTACCAATGCTACAAACCCTTTATTACTTATGCATAAGTTATCTGTAATAAAAAATTACATAAACTGAGATAAATACAGATAGAAGGTGCTTTTGTGGTTTTAGGGGTGAATACATGAAACAAAATCATAGACTTAAGAGTAAAAAAACTGATCAGTCTATATCTGCTTCCCTAATACAGAAAACCATTTTCTTCTGCAGGTTCAAATCTCAAAAAAGAAATATCAGAAAATGCTTGCTTGCTTTCATTTATTTATTTATTTATTCACTTATTTATTTATCTATCTATCTATTTATGTATCTATCTATCTAGATATCTATTTATTTATTTACTTTTTTAGGTAAGGCATTATTTATTTATTTATTTTGCATCTATTTTGTCTGATTTTTAAAAATAATCATACTCCTTAAAATAATCACTTACCTCTATAGGGCTTAAATTACTTGAAAATTGCTATAAAAATCTCAGACAATTAACTAACCATTTGTTATTTCTCCTTCTTTTTCCTTCCATTCCCAGCTAACCTTACTGCATTTATGACACTTTGACATTTTCTTCTAGAATAATTATATTTCTTTATAAAGTTAATCCTTTACACTTTTTTTTTTGTTTTAATTTGAGATCTTTTTATTTTAAATCTTACCATTTTTTTGTTGATCATCCTATATGAACAATAATTTTGGTGGGTGACAGTTCTTTATTTATTATAGTATTTTATTGTATTCTACCTTTTATTCTTTTAGTTTTCTATCAGTTCACTAGTTAGTCTTTTATAATAATGTCTTTTCAATCTGGATGCATTTTACTGTATTCAAATATAGATGTATTTTTGTTATTTATGCCAAAATTTCTGATTCTGTACATTCTTTACTTTTATTACTTTTTTGAAAATTGCAAACCTCCAAAGCACAAACAAACAACAACAAAACATGCTGTAGAACTAAAAAATTCATGACTTTAAACAAAAACAAGTGAAGTTAAATTAATTCACTGTAATAATATGTTGTAAAACAGAACTTAGTGGACTGGAAAATCAAGTGTAAAAGAAAGTAGAAGTTATTCCACAAATCTTCCATAACTATGAATCTTTATAAAATTTATGAGACACCAAAATATTTACTCAGAGAAAACTGTTCATGTAATTAATTTTTTTATTATGAAAATTTGGTACATGATGAAATAAACTAAGTACTAACTTTTTTAAAGACTTTTATTTTAGGCTTACAACAAAACTGAGGGGAAGGTACAGAGATTTCCCATATATTTCCTGCCCTTGCACATGCATAACCTCCTTCATTATCAACATTGCTTACTAGAATGATACATTTTTCACTAACGATAAACCAATATTTGCATATCATCATTACCCAAATTTCATAGTTTACCTAACAGTTCACTCTTGGTGCTATACATTCTATGGATATATTTATCCTATCGATAAATGTTTAATGACGTACATCTATCATTATATTATCATACAGAGCATTTTTACTGCTCTAAAAATCCTCTATGCTCTGCCTATTTATGTCTCTAACCTTTGCAACCACTCATATTTTTACTATTTAATAGTTTGGCCTTTTCTAAAATATCATAAAGTTGGAATCATACAATAGTAGTCTTTTCAAATTATCTTCTTTCACTTAGTAATATGCATTTAAGGTTCCTACATATTTCTTTATGGCTTGATGTCCCATTTCTTCTTAGTGCTGAATAGTATTCTATTATCTGAATGTACCACGGCTTATTATCCATTTACCTACTAAAGGACATCTTGGTTGCTTTTATGTTTTGGCAATTATGAATAAAGCTGCTATAAACATCCATGTGCAGGTTTTTGTGTGGACATATTTTCAACTTCTTTGAGTGAATACCAAGGAGCCTGATTGCTAGATCATATTGTGTAAGTATATTTAGTTTGATTGTGGTGCATAAATCTTTTTATATATTTTTATTCGATTTGTGAATATTTTAATGATAATTGCTGAAGCTACATTCATGAGAGATATTTGGTCTATTTTTCTTTTAATGTTTTTTCTTGTTTTGGTATTAGAAAAATGTTAACTTCTTAGATTGAGTTAAGAAGTATTTCCTCTGCTTTTATTATCTGAAAGAGATATTAGAGATATAGTTCTTCCTTAATATTTGGTAGAATTCACCAGTGAGTCCATCTGAGTCTTGTGCTTTGTGTTTAGGAAGAACATTAATTACTGATTCAGTTTCTTTAATAGGTATAGGCCTATTCAGATTATCTATATCTTCTTCCATGAGTTTTGGCAAATTACATCTTTCAAGAAATTGATCTATTTCATCTAATTTGTGGTCATACAGTTGTTCATAGTATTCTTTTGATTTCCATGGGATCTTTAGTGATATTTTCTCTTTCACTTCTGGTATTGTCACTTGTATTCTCTCTCCTTTTCCCTTAGCCTGGCTAGAGACATCACTTTTATTGATCTTTTCAAAGAAACAACTTTTTTATTTCCTTTTCAAAAATTTTATTGGTTTTAATTCTAATAATTTATTTTCTATTTACGTTAGATTTAACTTGCCTGTTTTTTCTAGTTTCCTAAGGCGAAAACTTAAATGATTGATTTTAGATTTTTCTTCTCTCCTAGTATATGCATTCAATGTTGTAAATTTCCCTCTAAGCACTGCTTTTGCTGCATACCACAGACTTTTATAAGTTGTGTTTTTATTTTCATTTAGTTCAAAATATTATTAAATTTCTCTTGAGATTTCTTTTTACCCTTGTGTTATTTAGACATATATTATTTAATTTCCATTTATTTTTTTAAATGTTATCTTCCCGTTATTTATTTCTACTTTAATTGCATTGTGGTCTGAGAGCAAGAATTTATTTATTTATTTTTCTTTTTTCTATTTGTTAAGGTGTGTTCTAAGGATCAGAATGTGATCTGTCTTGGTGAATGTTCCTTGTGAGCTTAAGAAAAATATGTGCATCCTGCTGTTGTTGAATAAAATAATCTAAAAATGTCAATTATGTTCCTTTGCTATTGAATTCAAATCTATTGTTGAGTTTGACTGTCTTACTAATATCCTGCTTACTAGATCTGTCCATCATTGAGAGAGGGGTTTTGAAGTCTTCAACTATCATAGTGGATTTATCTATTTACTCTTGTAATTATATAAGTTTTTGCCACCCGTGTTTTATATTATATTATTAAGTGCATACATGTTAAAAATTTTTATGTTTTCTTGGATAATTGAGCTCTTTATCATTATATAATGCCCTTTCATCTCCCTGATAAATTTCCTTCCTTAGAAATTGGCTCTTTCTAAAATTAATATAGCTACTTTTTTTTTTGATTAGTGTTAGCACAAATACATATTTCTCACTCATATATTTTTAATCTATATGTGTTTCTATATTTAAATCACGTTTCTTATATACAACATATAGTTGGGCTGTGGTTTTTGATCCACTCTGACAATCTATATCTTAATTGGTGCATTTAGATCATTTACATTCAATGTGAATATTAACATCATTGGATTAATATCTACTATATTTATTACTATTTTCAATTTGTTGTCTATATTCTTTATTCCTAGTTTTGTCTTCCATTTTTTCTGCCTTTTGTGATTTTAATTGATCATTTATATGATTCAATTTTTTCTTCTTTCTTAGAATATCAATTATACCTTTTTTAAATTTTCATGTTTTTTAGTGGTTGCCCTAGAGTAGCAATATACATTTACATTTAATCCAACTCCACTTTCAAATAACACAATGTTGTTTACAGGTAGTATGAGTGCCTTATAGTAACAAAATAATCTTAATTCTTCTGTCACATCCCTTGTATCACTGCTGTCACTTATTTCACTTATATATAAACAAACAGTGACACAGTGCTTATATATTAGTATATCTTATATATGATACATACATAAGAATACATAATTTAATGCATTTTGGTATTATTATTTTGAGCAAACTGTTATCTCCTAAACCAATTAAGAATAAGAAAAATAAACATTTTATTTTACCTTCGCTTATTCCTTCTTAATTACTCTTTCTTTCTTACGTAGATCTGAGTTTCTAAACTCTGTAATTTTTCTTCTCACTAAAAAAAATAACAACAACAACAACAACAACAAAAACCAAAACCATTTTTAAAACATTTTTTGTGAGATTAGTCTACTAGCAACTAATTACACTTTTTATTTGTCTGAGAAAGTATTTCTCCATCAATTTTGAAGGATAAATTTATAGGGTGCACAATCGTAACTTCTTCTTTTTATCTCTCAATACTTAAAATACATTATTTTACTCTTTCTTCTTTGCATGATTTCTGAGGAGTTGGGTGTAACTCTTATCTCTGGCTTTTTTTAGGATTTTTTTCTTGATCTTTGATTTTATGTAGTTTGAAGACCAGATGATTAGGTACAGTTTTTTAGGCATTTATAGTGCTTGCTGCTCTCTAAGCTTTCTGGATATGTAGTTTTTTATATGATATTAAGATGGGAAAATTCTCAGTCATTATTGCTAAGAATATTTTTTTTGATTCTTTCTTTTTTTCTTCTCCTTCAGGAATTCCCATTATGTGCATGTTATATCTTTTATTCTGTTGCTTTTATTCAGTCTTTGTTTTCTTTGATTTTTGATTTTTGGAGATTCTATTGATATATCCTCTAGCTCAGAGATTCTTTTCTCAGTCTACTAATAATTCTATCAAAAGTATTATTTTTAATTTTTTTACAGTGCTTTTGATTTCTAGAATTTTATTTTGGTTCTTTCTTATGATTTCCATCTCCTTGATTATGTTGTCCATCTGATCTTGCATGGTGTCTAATTTATCCATTAGATCCCTTAGCATATTAATGCTAGTTGTATTAAATTCCTGGTCTGGTAATTATATTATGGCATGTCTGATTCAGATGCTTGTTACATCTCTTCAAACTATTATTATTGTTATTTATTTATTTATTTATTCATTTATTCATTTATTTTTGGCATTTGGTGTGCCTTGTAATTTTTTTCTTGATAGCCAGACTTGATGACAAGCTGAAAGGAACTTCTGTAAATAGGCCTTTATCAATGTGGTGGTGAGGTATGTGGGGGGGAAGTAGTATTACAGAATCCTATGATTAGGGCTCAGTATTTTAGTGACCCTATGCCTGTGGACTGTCAAGTTTACAAGTGCTTTTTTCAGTTTTTTTTTTCCACATTTGGGTGGGGTAGAATGGCTACAGTGAGCTGAAATTGAGTTTTTCCCTTTCACAGATCATTTAAGCTTTGATAATATCAGAGCAGGTTAGGGTCTCCTAACGAGTCTTCTCTTGAGGGAAGGCCTTGTTGAGAACAGATGTTCTGACATTTCAAAATGGTTATTTTCTCCTTTCTTCAGTTTGAAGCCTGAGGGCATTTTTCTCTTATATTTAATGTGGAAATCTGTGAGCTCCTGGAGTTAAATCTCCTAATATTGTGGGGGCTTGCCTATGATATGGTCCCCTTGGAGTATTTTTCTCTCATTTGTCCACACTAAGTCTCCAGCAATCTTTCAGTTTCATTTTTCGTTTTCCTACTTCCTGCACTGGTTCTCTCAGTCATTTCCACTCATGAGCCTCTGCTTGTCTCTCAAGTCTTTGGGGCAGCAGTTTTCCCCATGTCTTCTCCCGTACAAATTCAAGAAGAGTTGTTTATGTTTCAGTCTGTCCAATGTTTTATTTATTTTAAAACTGAAAGGCAACTTCCAAGCTTCTTATGTACAAAACCAGAAATTGGAAGTCTCACTCATATTTCAAAATCATTTTCAAAAGTAGGAAAACAGGTAAAAAGATAATAGTTGAAATCAAGGAATGATAAATTAAATATACTATATATTACTGAGTTCAATAGCTCTTTCTTTAAAAAGCTTTTAAAAGAATGTATTTTAATAATTATTAGAAATTATGCCAGGAATATAATGTTGTTTGCTGCCATAGTTACCAGTTTAACTCATTGTATTAACAAGAAAAAGCAAGAAACAGATGTATTATAACAACAGAAATGGAAATGGTGTTCAATAAGAGCCAGTTAGTATTTCTAATAAAATTCTAGGTGACAAAATAGTAAACATTCTAAGTATGATAAAAACACTGAGCAAAAATCACTGCAAATATTCTGATAAAATATTAAAATTATTTTAATTAAAAGCAGGACTAGAGAGCATTCTTGTACCAAATTATTGTTTCACATTATATTAGATTTTTCTAGCAAATTTTATAGCACACACATACCAAACAATAACAAGATAATAATTTTCATGTATCTGTTTTTTTATTAAATTGTTTTGGAAAAGCAAAGTTTAGCTCCTTCACCACTCCTTGCATATATTTTTCTTGATTGAACTAGGATGTATTTTTATAACATTTTTAATCCTACAAATACATAAAATTGGGAGTGAAGTTATTGTAGTCAAGAAGCTCTCTCAGATTCTAGATATTATAAGATGTTTAAGGAAAAAAATATTGCTCTTCTTCCACGATATTTTACTTTTTCTTATTTTTATTTTTATTTTATTAAATTAACATTTTGTTAATTAATTAATTTTTAGTGATTATAACATTTTTAATCCTACAAATACATAAAATTGGGAGTGAAGTTATTGTAGTCAAGAAGCTCTCTCAGATTCTAGATATTATAAGATGTTTAAGGAAAAAAATATTGCTCTTCTTCCACGATATTTTACTTTTTCTTATTTTTATTTTTATTTTATTAAATTAACATTTTGTTAATTAATTAATTTTTAGTGACATTAATTAACGAAAT
>NW_006440638.1:4332359-4382105 GCF_000325575.1 Pteropus alecto | reverse complement strand
AAGAACCTGCTTTTTGTTGAATTTTTTCTGTTGTTTTTTGTTTTCAATTTCATTTAAGCTTGCTCTAATTTTGATTATTTCTTTCCCTCTGCTGACTTTAGGCTCATTTGTTCTTCCTTTTCTAGTTGTTTTAAGATGAAGCATTATGTTGTCTATTTGGGCTTGTTCTTCTTTTTGGAGATAGGCCTGTAATAATATGAGCTTTCCTCTTATGACGGCTCTTGCTGTGTCCCAAAAGTTTTGATATGTTGCACTACCATTATTATTTGTTTCTATGTATCTCTTGATCTCTCTTTTTATTTCGTCTCTAACCCAGTCATTCTTCAGTAGCATGTTGTTTAATCTCCATGTATTTGTGGTTCTTCCTGCTTAATTTTTACAGTTTCCATTGCTTCCTTATTCTTGTGCATCTGTTTTTTTTTTTGTTTTTTTTTTTTAATTTGTTTGAGTTGTGCTGGTTTTCCTTCTGGTCCTTCTTGTTTTACGTTATATGTTCAAATTCTGAATCTTGGCATGTGGTTATCAATTTCAGGAATTGAAAAAAACAACTAGATGAGCAAAATGAGTTCTTTAGCGAGGAGGTTAAAAACCTCAAAAAGAACCAAATAGAACTTCTGGAGATGAAGAACACACTGCAAGAGCTGAAAACTGAAATAGAAAGCTTGAGAAATAGAGTCAACAAATGGAGGTAAGGATCAGTGATATTGAAGATGTAAATATAGTAATAAATCAGATTGAAGTACAGAGACAATAAATTATTTCAAAAATAATGAAAGGAATACAAGAAATAGCTGATACCATCAGGAGAAGAAACATAAGAATAATAGACAATCTTGAAGGGGAGGAAAAAGAGCAGGGACAAATAGTAGACGAGAATGTCCCACATCTAAGGAATAAGCTGGAGCTTGGAATTCAAGAAGTCCCAATTATCTCAACCCAAAGGCCTTCTCCAAGACACATTGTATTAAAACTATCAAAAATCAATGACAAAGAAAGAATTCTCATGGCAGCCAGAGAAAAGAAGATGGTAACCTATAAAGGAAAACCCATTATGATATCGTCGGATATCTCAGCAAAAACCTTACAAACCAGAAAAGAGTGGAATCAATATTCGAACTATTAAGTGAAAGGAACTGCCACACAAGAATAATGTAGCCAGCTAAGCTCTCCTTTAGATATGAAGGAGAAATAAAGACCTTTCCAGACATACAAAAATTGAGGGAATTCTCCACTACGAAGCCTGCAATACAGGAAATACTTAAAGGTTCCAGTACACATAAAACAAAATGACCAAAAAATCTATAATTAGGAGTAAGGTGACTAGCGGACAGATAGAAGCAGAGAAGTGCAACCCTCACTATGAACAGGGCATTATCAGCTTAAACGATAAGAAGAGATTTCTATAGCAAGATATTAATGAACATTCAGCAGACATAAAGACAAATTAAGACAACAATGACTGAAAAAGCAAGGATTCAAAGATCCACATTCACAAAGGGGAATGGAGATAAGGCACAAGCAGAAGAAAATGAACTACTATATATACACATATAACTATCCTCTACATATTAGTAATGGTATGCCAAGATTCAGAACTCGAACACATAACATAAAACAAGAAGGGCCAGAAGGAAAACCAGCACAATTCAAACAAATTAAAAAAAAAAAAACAAACCAAAAACCAAAAAACAAAAAAACAGATGCACAAGAATAAGGAAGCAATAGAAACACGGAGCTACCAGAAAGGAAAACATAAAATGGTTATAGAAAAACTTCACATTTCAATAATCATCCTATATGGAAATGGACTGAACTCACCAATAAAAATGGACAGAGTTGCAGGTTAGACCAAAAAACAAAACCCAACCATATGCTGCCTCCGGGAGACACATTTGAGTTGCAAAGACAAATATAGACTCAAAATGAAAGAGTGGAAAATGATATTTCGTGCAAATGACATTCAGAGAAAAGCGGGAGTAGTGGTACTAATATCAGACAAAATAAACTTCAAAATAAGAAAGGTGAAGAAAGATACTGAGGGATACTTCATAATGATAAAGAGTATCATACACCAAGAAGAAATAACACTTATTAATATCTATGCTTCCAATCAGGGAGCCCCAAAATACATAAAGCAATTACAAACAGAACTAAAGGGAGAAACACACCAAAATACCCAACTGTTGGATATGGACAGATCATTTAAACAGAAAATCGGTAAGGAAATAACATCCTTAAATGACACATTAGACCAATTGGACATCATTGACATTTACAGAGCCTTTCGTTCCAAAATAGCTTCTTATACATTCTTCTCTAGTGCGCATGGAACATCCTTAAGGATGGACCACATACTGGGACGCAGAGATAGCCTCAACAAATATAAGAATGTTGAAATCACACCAACCATATTCTCTGATCATAATGCCTTGAAACTAGAGATCAACTGGAAAAAGAATGCAGGCAGAACCACAAATACATGGAGATTAAACAACATGCTACTGAAGAATGACTGGGTTAGAGACGAAATAAAAAGAAAGATCAAGAGATACATAGAAACAAATGATAATGTTAGTGCAACATATCAAAACTTTTGGGACACAGCAAGAGCCGTCATAAGAGGAAAGCTCATATTATTACAGGCCTATCTCCAAAAAGAAGAACAAGCCCAAATAGACAACATAATGCTTCATCTTAAAACAACTAGAAAAGGAAGAACAAATGAGCCTAAAGTCAGCAGAGGGAAAGAAATAATCAAAATTAGAGCAAGCTTAAATGAAATTGAAAACAAAAAACAACAGAAAAAATTCAACAAAAAGCAGGTTCTTTGAGAAGGTTAATGAAATTGACAAGCCGCTGGCCAGACTCACTAAAGGAAAAAGAGAAAGGACACAAATAAACAAAATCAGGGATGAAAGAGGGGAAATGACGACAGACACTGTAGAAATATAAAAGATCATACAAGAATAGCATGAAGAAGAATATAACACCAAATTTAATAACCTAGAAGAAATGGTCCAGTTCTTAGAAAAATAAATCTTCCTAGACTGATTCAAGGAGACCTGGAAAATCAAAATAGACCAATCAGATCTACGACTATGCTACCCCGAACAAGCCCGAAATCACCTGATCTTGGAAGCTAAGCAGAGTCGAGCTTGGTTAGTATTTGGATAGAAGACTGCCTAAGTAGACCAGGTGCTGTAGGCATAAAAAATAAAAAAAAAATAAAGAATTTTAACTTGACAAGGTCCTTGCAATTTGTGGGGTCCCCCAAGGGTTGCGTCCCCAAAAAAAAAAAAAAAAAAAGACCAATCAGCAGTATGGAAATTGAAACAATTATCAAAAACCTACCAAGAAGTAAAAGTCCAGGACCAAATGGCTTCACCAGTGAATTCTACCAAACATTCGAAGAAGATTTAATACCTGTTCTCCTCAAACTCTTCCAAGGAATCGAAGAGGAGACAATACTTCCCAACTTATTTATTGAGGCCAGTATTACCCTGATACCAAAACCTGGTAAAGATAACACACAAAAAAGTAAAACTACAGACAAATCTCTCTCATGAACACAGATGTAAAAATCTTAAATAAGATATGAGCAAACAGAATACAACAACACATTGAAAAGATTATATACCATGATCAATTGGGCTTCATCCCAAAGGCACAGGGATGGTTCAACATACGCAAATCAATTAATGTAATAAACCACATAAACAAATGAAAAAATAAAAATCATATGATTATATCAATAGATGCAGAAAAGCCTTGGACAGGATACAGCATCCATTTATGATCAAAACACTTAACTAAATTAGTATAGAAGGCAAGTATATTAACATAATGAAGACCATATATCACAAACTGTCAGCCGACATTACACTTAATGGTGAAAAACTAAAAACCTTCCCTCTAAGATCAGGAACAAGGCAAGGCTGTCCACTATCACCATTGTTATTCAATATAGCATTGGAAGTCCTAGCAAGTGTAATCAGGCAAGAGAAATATATAAAAGGCATCCAAATAGGAAATGGAAAAGCAAAACTGTCACTATTTGTGGATGACATGATTATATAGAAAACCCTAAGGACTCTATAAGAATACTATTAGAAACAATAAGCAAATACAGTAAAGTTTCTGGATACAAAATCAATGTTTAAAAATCCATAGCAATCCTTTATTCTGATCATGAAATGTCAGAAAAAGAAGTGAAAAACATATGCAACAAAAAGAATAAAATACTTAGTAATAAATTTAAGGAAACATATGAAAGACCCACATAATGAAAACTATGAGAACCTATTAAAAGAAATCAAAGAAGATACAAAGAAATAGAAAGATATTGACCATATTACCTAAAGCATTACACGGATTTAATACAATCCCCATCAAAATCCCATTGGCATTTTCTAAAGAAATATAACAAAAAATCATTAGATTTGTATGGAAGCACAAAAGAGCCTGAATCGCCAAAGCCATCCTGAGAAAAAAGAATGAGGCTGGAGGCATCATTCTGATCATCTTCAAATTATAGTACAAAGTGACAGTAATTAAAACGACATGGTATTGGCAGAAAAACAGACACATGGACCATTGGAACAGAATCGAGAATCCAGAAGTAAACCCATGTTTATAAGGGCAAATAATTTTTGACAAAAAAGTCAAAAGCATACAGTGGGGAAAGAAAGCCTCTTCAATAAGTGGTTCTGGGAAAACTAGAAAGCCACCTGCAAAAGAAAAAATGAAGCTAGAGTGTTGTCTATCACCACACAACAGATTTAACTCAAAATGGATTAAGTACCTAAATAGAAGACCTGAAACAATAAAACCCATAGAGGAAAATGTACAAACTAAACTCAAGGACCGTGGACGTAAAGAGGATTTTATAAATTCGATCTCAAAAGCAAGAGAAATAAAAGCTAAAATAAATGGATGGCACTACATCAAACTAGAAAGCTTCTGCTCAGCAAAAGAAACCATCAACAAGGTAAAGAGACAAGCATTATAATAGGAAAATATATTTGCAAGCAATGCTTCCTATAAGGGCCTAATATCCAAAATATATGAAGAACTCATACATCTCAATAACAACAACAACAAAAGAAATGATTCAGTCAAAAAATGGTTAGAGGACCAGAACAGACAGCTCTCCCTAGAGGACATAAAAATGGCCAACAAATATTTGAAAATATGATTAACATCGCTAGTTATTAGGAAAATGCAACTCAAAGCCACAATGAGATATGATCTTGTACCTATTAGAATAGCTGTCATCAAGAGGACAAGTAATCGTAAATGTTGGAGAGGATAAGGAGAAAAAAGAATGCTCATACTCTGCTGGTGAGACTGCAAATTGGTACTGCCACTATGGGAAACAGTATGGAGTTTCCTCAAAAAACTGAGAATTGGTCCTTCATATGATCCCGCAATCCCTCTACTGGGTATTTACCCCAAAGAATTAAAGACCCATTTCTGAAAAGATATTTGCACACCAATGTTCATAGTAGCATTATTCACATTGGCCAGGACATGGAAAGGAAATAATATATGTGTCCTATGATAGATGATTCACTAAAGAAGCTGTGGTACATATATACAATGGAATATTACTCAGCCATAAGAATAGATGCAATACTGCCATTTGCGACAACATGGATGGACCTCCAGATAATCATGCTAAGTGAAATAAGCCACGCAGAAAATGTTAAAAATCAAATGATATCACTTACATGTGAGATATAAATCTAAAAGCAAATGAACAGGATAAACAGAGACTTGTGGATATGGAATATAGACTAATGATTATCAGTGATTTGGGAGTTGGTGAGGGGTAGGAGGTAGATGGAGTAAAAGGGGTCATATATGTGGTGACAGAGAGAAATCTAACTATGGGAGGTGAACATACAGTGTAATTATATATAAAGTGTACAGTTGAAACTTATTTTATTTCTTTAACCAATGTCACCATAAAAATAAATAAACAAATTTTAAAAATTTCTGCTAAGCCAAACTATTTATTTAATAAATATTTGAAAATGTGTTTTCTCTCTTCTAATACTAAATATGTATATGTATACGAACACACAGATTTTAACTATCTCATGGAATTAGATATAAAAACTTGAATATTTCAGATAGATGCACTGGTCTCTCTAGCAATATTTTACTGTACATATTTTAAACATTATTTAGTGTCAGGGATATTTGATATACCATTTCACTTAATTATCCATCAAAAGTGCTAGAAAGTAACTTTTATTATTTTAAAGTTTTAGTTGTTATAAATATGTCGACTAAGGTTAGTTATCACCACATAGTATAGTAGGATAGAGATTCAAAAGCAAGTATGCCTGGTTACAATTTTTTTCCTTTCTATTCACTACCTTCTAGTAATTTACAGAGAGTTTCTAGACTCTCTGTGAATTACTCATTGTTTCTCCTCTTCTTGCTCAGGTAGAAAGCAGGAAATACCCTGAGGTACTTCCTTTTGTGTAAATTGGTGTTTTTTGAGGGTAAATTAAGTACCCAATGATATATTTCCTTCATCCCTTTCTTCCTTCCTTCTTCCTTAACTCCCTTCCTCTCTTTTTCTGTCTTTCTTTCTTTGCCTTAAATCATCCTGTTTGATAGTGCTTGATTAACATTTTTAATTAAGTACTTACTATATACAAAAAATGTATTTCCTATTTCCACCTTGGGAATAAGGCATATGTAAGCATTGACATTTTAGGTAGCAAAAGTATAATGACAAAGGAGGCAAGAATATGCAATGAGGTAAAGACAGTCTCTTCAATAAATGGTGTTGGGAAAATAGGACATATATATGCAAAAAAAAAAAAAATGAAACTGGACCATTTTCTTACACCATATATAAGAATAGACTCAAAATGTATTAAGGACCTAAATATAAGACCTGAAGCCATATAAATTTGAGAGGAAAATCTAAAAGTAATCTCTCCAATATCTACTAGTAATTTCTTTTTGGACATATCTCCTTGGGCAAGAAAAATGAAAGAAATAATAACAAATGGGACTACATCAAACTAAAACATTTTTGCACAGAAAAGGAAACCATCAATAAAACAAAAGGCAACTTACTGAATGGGAGAAGATATTTGTGTGTGATACATTGTATAAAGAGTTAATATCCAAAATATATAAAGTACTCATACAACTCAACAATAACAAAAAAACAATCTAGTTAAAAAATGGCATAAGACTTGAATAGAGATTTTTCAAAGAAGTAATACAGATGGCCAATAAACATAAAGATGCTCAAGGTCATTAATCATCAGAGAATTGCAAATTAAAACAACAGTGAGATATCACCTGACACCTGTCAGAATGGCTATCATCAATAAATCAAAGAACAACAAGTGTTGGCGAGGATGTGGAATAAAGGAAACCCTCATATATTGTTGGTGGGATTGCAAATTGGTACAGTCATTATGGAAAACAGTCTGAAGGTTCCTCAAAAAATGAAAAATAGACCTACCTTTTGACTCAGCAATTACACTTCTGGGTATTTACCTAAAGAAAACCAAAACAATAATTTGCAAATATTTATTCATCCTTATGTTTGTGGCAGCACTATTTACCATAGCCAAGATATGGAAGCAACCTAAATGCCCATCAACAGACAACTGGATAAAGAATTTATGGTTTATTCACACAATGGAATATTACTCAGCCATAAATAAAAATGAAATCTTATTATTTGCAATGACATGGATGGACCTACAGGTGATTATGTTGAGCGAAATAAGACAGAGAAAGATAAATAACATATGATTTCACTGATATGTGGAATCTAAGGAACAGAAAACAAAAACGAATCAAAAACCGACCCACGAATATAGAGGACAATCTGGTATCGGCCAGAGGGGGAAAGGTGTGAGGGAAAGTGGTGAAGGATTAAAGAAGTACAAACTAGTAGTTGATAGAGAGTCACAGGGATAAGGAACAAGGCATAGGGAATTCAGTAAGGTAATGGCTATGTATAGAGCCAGAGGGAAGATAAAGTAATCAGGGAGATTGTTTCATAAACTATATAAATGTCTAACTATTGTACTGTATACTTAAAACTACTAAAAATAATTGAAAAAAAGTATTATGACAAAAGTATTCAAGCAAAATTAGCAGAAAATATTCTGATAAATATCGTTCCAGATTAATCATGCTCAAAAAGTTCCATACCCATTTACACATAAAACTCATGTCTTCTGATTTAGAAAAATAAATTTTTTTAAATTTCTCAGATTATTTTGGAAGATATAAACTGTTTATAGTTTATATACAGGATGGAGACAATTCCTCTAGAGCCTCTGCAGAATCTGTATAGAGTTGTAGAGTGAGAAGCAACCTACTAAGAATATGTGTGTTTCTGTGTTTATGTGTACTCATAAATATTTATACCTAACTATACAACTATATATATAATGTCCCATCTATCAAGTACCTGTATGATATGACTTTTTTTTCCACATTGTCTTTATCAAGTAGAAATAAGAATGGGGGAAAAGTAAAGGGGGACTTTTTCTCATTCTGAGTGTTAAAAAAGTATAACGATCTGATTAATAATCACTTTATCTATATCCCCGTGCAGTGTGTGTACATAACCAGTCTGAGATAAACTATTCCAAATAAATGTTACCAAAATGTGATTACCTTTTTGCAAATTTACTTGCTTTGGCAGTGACAGTTTTAAAATATCACCTAAATGATTTTATTTTCCCTATATGTTCCATCTTTGCAATAAGAAGCTAGTATCCTATATGTGTAGTTTCATGTTCTGCACATAAAGCTCAATAAAAGAGTGTTCTTGATGCTGGTGAGAGCCAAGCTGATGATAACATAATAGTCTTTTATTTCTCTCTTATTTATGACATAGTCAAAATATTCTCATTAGTTTATTATACTAATTAAGTAAATATAATAGAAAATCCTATTGTCTATTTTTCCAAAAATCAAAATTGTTGATAATTTATGCTGAACTTATAAAAAATAGAAATCAGCATCTCTATGAAATTATTACATCATTAACAATCTTAAGTAATCATTTGCTATTTTTTTTTTTAGAGATGATTCAGTAATTAAACTGAATTAATGAAGAAAAACTCAAAAACTTAGCTTTGGACTAATGAATTTTATCTTTGTTATTCTTTAGAAGAATGAAATTTCCATCATATGTATTAGAAAAAGATCTGCTTGAGAGAAAGCATTATTTAGGAATGAAATTGTCACTTGGGTAGTTGGAAAGCAGACACAAGTTACACAAAGCAAAGGCTAAAGGCTAATATTCATAGCATATAATACATTAAGTATTCTCAACATATGGTTGCTAAAAGGAACAATAAAATGGCCAAACCAAAGAAATAAAATCCTGATGCTAGTCACAGAATTCACTCTCAATAACAAATAAAATATACAATAGATGAAAGAATGTTTTATTTATGAGAATAAAATGAATAGTACCATAGGAAATAAGTTATAGGAAATAAGTTATTTCCTATAGTAAACATCAAAAAGCAGGAATTACAATTTGATACATCTCCCAAATAGTGTGAAGCTCAGATAAAGGAAGTGATTCTAAAATTCGAAAGTGAATACTTAATGTTAATAGAAATCTTCACTCTGTATTCAGACTTTGAAGTGCTATGTATGTTCCACATAAACCTTAGAATGACTATTTCATTTATAAGAAACTATCACTTCCTATCTTTACAAAGTTTGGTTTGTTTATAGGAGTACAAAATGCATTATGATTCTGTGAAACAAACAAACAAAAAATATAAGTGAAAGCAACGTTTAGTAAGATTCACGAGAACAAATAGAAAGTAATATTCTGTATTATATTTTAAAAAACAAAGCCTGAAGTACTAGAATTCAGTCAAATGTGACATGTTGTATATTCAATCTTTAACAACTAACTCTTCCACAAAAATGACTTTTGATAGAGTTAGGTGTTTACTATGTACCAGGTACCTTTCTAATCACTTTATATATGTTATTTAACTTAAATTTCACATACTTTAATCATGTAATTATTATTATTATTCAATTTTGCAGATTGCAGAAGTGAGCATTAGAAAATAAGCAACTTGTACACGATCACAGAGTCAGTAAATGACAATTCAGCCTTCAAGTAAAATTAAAAACATAAAAAGTTAGTTTATGGTTTGCCTTCATTACCTATTACTACAATAGTTATTGTCTTAAAATTTAGTTAAAATAACGGGAATATATATTTTTTTATTTCTCACAATTTGAGCAGTCCAGAAATTTGGGAACTGCTTACTTAGCTAAGCAGTTCCTCCTTGGGATCTCCCATGAGATGTCAGTCAAAATGTCAGCCCAGACCTCAAACATCTAAAGCTTGACTAGGTCTGGAAGATCCACTTCCAAAGTGGCTTACTCAAATGGCCAGCTGGTTGTAAGCAGGAGGCCTTAGTTCTCCACCTAATTCCCAATAGGTCTTTCCAAGGGACAGCTTGATTGTTCTCATGACATCGCAGCTGGTTTTCCCAAATGTGAGAGTTTCAAGAGACAAAAGCAGAAATCATAATGCTTTTTATTAGTTAGCCTCAGATATTACATATTGTCATCTCCATATTATTCTACTGATCCTACAAGTCTACCCTATTTAATGTGAGAGGGGATCACGCAAGTTCATGAAAACTAGGACATGGGGATCTTTGGGGGACATGCGTCTTGGAGACTGACTTCTACAAAGCTATTTATCAAACAAAAATATATATTTTAAGTACAAAAATATACCTTTTGTCCTCTGATAAAGCATAATTCTACTTTATTTTTACTATGCTATATTAGAAATATTTCTGTGTCATTACCAACAAGATATTGGAGGGTTTATAGAGTATTTTCCTGTTTATTGCAACGTTTTGAACAATTTTTGAAACACAAACTCTAACAGCAATAAATTTTGCAAAATTGTGCAAAAATTATAGGCTGTGTTGGTATGCAGTTTAACTTTCACGATATTTCAGATGACAGCTCTATTGATGTTTTGTCATGGCAAAACATACATCATTAGCTTTCTAGCTTGTTCTACCTTTATCCTTGTTGCTAGCTATGAACATAATTTTTAGGATACTACCCTACTTCTTGGTACCATTTTTCTGTAATAGTTGGGATACAGGCTAAAATGCTTGTATCAGTAAACTGTTTTTGCATAACAAACCACCGTGAAACTTAGCAGCTTACAAAACAGGCACTCTATTTCTTTCATGTTTCAGTAGATGTGCTTAGCATTTCTTCCAGTCTGGGCTGGCTCTGCTCATCTCAATTTAGTTTCTCTCATCTGGCTGTATTATTTTTGGCCATATTCGATGGTGGCTAGATTATCTAGGTTTGCCTTACTCACAATTGTAGATAGGAGATATTGACCGTAGTACCTCAGTTTCCCTTATGTGTCCAATTATCCTCCAGCAAGCTTGTCAGAGTCCTAGGCTTGTTTACATGGTGGTGCCTGGTCAGGTTTCAATTGATAAACACCATTTACGTTGCTGCTAAAACTATGCTCAATATTGGCCAAAGCAAAACAAATGGCCGAAGCCAGAATTCAGGGATAGAGACATATAATCTATTTCATGATGGGAGCCACAGCACATAGAGTTTATGTAAGGAGTAAAGAATATGAAGCCATTTTGCAATCTTCTAGAGTCCACCTTTTGACTACAAAATATTTACATTCTTTGCACCTGAAAATTATGTTAATCTCACTTCTAGGTCTCCCAAAAGTCTTAATTAAATTATGAAAACAAGCTTGAGATTTAAATAAAATCTAAGAGCAGTGGATGCGCCTTGGAGGTGGCTTCTCTTAATCCATAGATTTATCAACTAGAGATAAGTTATATGCCTTCCCAAACCAGTATATAATGAAGAGAGAACACATAGGCTCAATAGACACTTTTGTTCAAAGAGAGTAAGTAGTCACTGGTGCATAACCATTCTGAAATCTCACAGGGCAAATATTTTGAAGTCCTCTAAACTGGGGTCAGAGAATGTTCCTTTATTAAGTCCTCTAAACTGGGGTCAGAGAATGTTCCTTTATTAGGTTCCTTTATTAGGTTCTGCTCACAAGTAGTGTCTCTCCAATCCAAAGGTCCCCAACGATTTTTGGCACCAAGGACCAGTCCTCCCATGAGAACCTAATGCATGATGATTTGAGATGGAGCTGAAGAGATAATGCTAGCACTGGAGAGTGGCTGCACATACAGATGTAGCTTTAATCATTTGTTCCCTGCTCACCTCCTGCTGTGTGGCCCAGTTCCTAACAGGCCACAGATCAGTACTGGTCCGCAGCTCAAGGTTCAATGACGCCTGCTCAGTCCATTTTTCTCCTTGAATACTGTCTTTAATTTCTGTATTCTTGGCACCACCTTCTGAGATATTCTTCCTTTTCTAAAAGAAATAGCCTAGGTTTGCAACTGAGTAGGCTTTTATGTTCTCTTCTTTCTTATTATGTGTTGGGGAGTCCAAAGCTTCTTTTTGTTTTCTACCATTATAGCAAAAACTGCATAGATTTCCCATGAATTTTTTGGAATTTACTCCATTAGAAAAATGTCACACTCATATTCTGCCTTTTTGAGGCATACTTTTTCACAATCTTGGGCAGTATATGAGACTGCTATAAAACGAAGTCTTTAAGATTCTTCGAGATTATATAATTTAAAGGAGCAAGGCTACAAGACATATTTTTAAGCATTTTAAAAGATCTTTTGTGTAGCTGAAAAAGAGCTATTATTAGGTAGTTACTACCTAACACTATGATCTGATAGTTTAGGTCTGAACATCCTAAATACCTACTGCTGATGCTGATTTAATATTTGGTTTGAAGTTATTTCTTCCCCTCCAGGTTTATTAAGACATAACTGACATATAATATTGTAGAAGTTTAGGGTATACAACATAATGATTTGCTATATGTATATAGTACAAAATGATCACCACGGTAAGTTTCGTTATCATCCATTACCTCACGCAGTTACATTTTTTTCTTGTTATGAGAACATTTAAGATCTACTTTCTTAGCAAATTTCAAATATACATAGTATGTAGTCACCATGCTGAGCATTACATCTCCAGGACTTGTTTATGCTATAACTGGAAGTTTGAACCTGTTGATCACCTTCACCCATTTCCCCGACCCCACATCACTCATCAAGGCTATTTCTTACTTGCTCATCTTTTGCTGGAAGAGAGCAAAATGAGAAACACATTGCTTTAATATATTTTGTTTTGTTTTGTTTTGATAAATGTGTATGGACCTTTGTCATGTAATAGCAGAAAGTTTGGCAACACCATTACATGCCACATTGGAGAAGCTAGCAAGGTACTTAATGAATTTTTTAAAGCTGCCTATAATAAAATAATAGATGCGCTAAACAAGAAAATAAGTTTTTAGCAGAATTTAGAGGAACTATAAAGCATCTTGGATTGTATATTAAACACAATTTTAAAAAAGTCATTTTTAAATTTTGTATGGAAGACTCCTCAACCAGATATACAAATTTATTAAGTATCTTGCTAGCTTCCCCAATGTGGCATGTAATGGTGTTGCCAAACTTTCTGCTATTACATGACAAAGGTCCATTTTTTTTCTCTAGCCTTCAATAATGTTTTTTTCTCTATCTTTCAAATACTCATGTACTGCCTTCTCAAAGGCCTTCCAGCTTCCATTAAAAGCCTCCTTAAGATCCTTTCAAATTCCAATGTAGTTTTAAAGCCAATGCTACATGTTTTAGATTTTCATTAGGGTGGTACACGACTCATCACCAAATTTTGTTCTGGTTATCTTTTGCTGCCTAACAAGTTACTTCAAAACTTAATGTTTTTAAACAACAAACATTTAATTGAATTTTATAATTTTGAGGCAGTGATTCAGGCATGATTTGGCTGTTGTATTGTTCTGCTCCAGGTGGAATCAACTGGAGTCACTTGGTGACGTTCAGTTGACAGTTTTTGGTCTGGTGACATTGTGGAGATAGCTGGAAAAAAGATCATCTGGCCCCCATTGCCTCTACATGTAGTGTTAGGGCTAACCTACATGGTATTTTCAGTGTATAGTTAGATTTGATACATGAAAGTGTAGGGCTCCCCAAGCGTGCTAAAAGCCTGATGACGCTAGACTTCGTACTGGCATAGTGACACGTCCTCCATGTGCTACTAGTTGAAGCAGTCACAGGCCAGCTCATACTCCGTAGGAAGTGAAAATAGACTTGCCTTTCAACAGAAAGAGTTAAAGGCTCTGTAATCATGATTAATCTGATAAAAAGGTTAAATTGCATGCAATACTTGAGACTCCCCTGGTTCAAAACTCTTAGTTTAGAAATCCTGCCTGCTTATTCTCTTGTCGTAATATGTCTCTGTGCGCAAACTAGGAGAAAACGTATTGCTTTGCTTGGAAATAAGGCAAAACACGACCATACAGGAAGAAATTTTTCTGTTTTACATTTACAATTATAATGATAAAAAATAAATTGTCAATTTTAGTGAGGCTTGTCTGGTCCTAGGTCCAGAAATTTTACATTGAAGAATCTCATCTCATTTAGTTTTCAAACCAGAGTGGGTGATGCTTAAAATTTTATCTGATAAGAAATATGGTAATAGTGAACAATTTTAATTAGCATATTTGTTTCTATATTGTCCTTAATTTTCTTCTCATTGAGATCAAAATGATTATAATTAGGACTGCACCAAAGAGAGAGGCAGAACCCACAACTGGGACACTCTGATGTTTAGAAGCAGGAAGGAACAAGCAAAGGAAACCAAGAGAAGGTAGGTTACTTGATTTAAAGAAGAGTTAGATAATTTGAGATAATGGGAAACAAGAAAGCAAAATTATTTTGAGGAGAAAATGGTCAAAATTTATAATATTTCAGAAAAATTTAGTAAAATTAGAAGTTCTTATTGAATTTTGTAACAGAATTTATTGGTAACCTTTACAAAAACAGTTTAAATATAGTGATGGGGCAGGAAGATAAATGGAACCATTTAAAGAGTGAATAGAAATGGGAGAAGAAGATCAGAAGGGAGTATTTATTCAAGGTTTCCCTAAAGGATATTTCAGAAAATGGTTTGGAGTATGAGGAGCATGAGAGTAGAGAGTCAGAGGAGATTTTTAAATTAAACAACAACAACAACAACAACAACAACAACAACAAAAACCAAATTTTTTTTTTTGGAAAAGTACCGTGATACAAAATGAATCTACTATAATGATGTATGTGGGAAGGAGGAACAAATACTATTTTTAAAAATTATTAGTTGCCAACCTTTGCATAGGAAAATACTTCCTATAGTAAGTCAAATTTCTGAAAAATCAAAAGACCTGTGCCCATCACTCTTCGCCTGACACAAATGGCCACAATCCAACTTCATTGTCTTTATTATTTTTTGCTTTCTTGGCAGAGTTTTCAACTCCTGTTTTAAATTCTGGTTTTAATGTAGGGAGGAGGCAAGAGAACTAAAATATTAAATCAAGCTACATTCAGAGGTTGAGATATGCTGACCAGCCATGCAGGCAGGCCATGAGGACACCTGTAGAACAAAGGAAGATTTTTGCTGAAATTACTAACAACTCATTTCCTCACACTCTGAAGGGGAAACAGGAAAAACAGAGTCTTTAAATGACTGTCCTATATAAATAAAATCATTTATTCTCTATGGCTAAAACCATGGGGAACCTATGGCTTAAAGGCTGGGAACTGCCAGCAGGCCTTTCAGGCTACATACTTTTTCCCTTCCCCCTCCTCATTGTATGTCCATATCGAAGGAAATGGGTAAACAAAGTCTAAAATGTAACTCACAGGAACTTAAAAATGGTATATAAACTGAATTCCTCCAACACTCAAGGTCTCTCTCAGTGTCTTTACTGTCTCTCTTAGTGCCTTTACTCTGCCTCTGTCACTGTCCTTTTCTCTACTGTCTTTGCCCTCTGAGTCTCTCTTAGGCTTCTTCACCCTCTGCCTCTGAGAGGAGACCACACTCTGTCTATGGAGTGTTACCCCTTCTCTAATAAACTTTCCTTTCAACTCTGACTTTAGCATGTGTGTTGAATTCTTTCTACACTCTCCATCAAAGGACCCTCTTCTCCCAGTGCAGGGCTTGGTCTCCTCCTACTTGGGGAAATTTGCCCTGTCATGCATTAGTTACATGCAACTGACAATAAGAAAGCATTTTATATCAGACCTAGGTGCACACATATGCATGTATAGCTGAAAATGTATATTATAAGACAAAATATAATAAATTTTGTATTTTAATTTTAGTCTCACATTCATAATTAAACTAAATTATTATTTTATTTTTTAAACTAAATAATTAAACTAAATTATTATTTTATTTTTTAAATTCTCATTCTCTCATGGGTATAAACAAAAGTTTTTGTTTTGTTTTTAGAAGCTGTGTATGATGTCAGTGCTCTTTTGAATAATTGAAAGTATGATTGTATATTGATTTTCTAGTCATTTCTAAGTTAGTAATTTTCAGATATGAATTTGTACATATTCAAACATTAAATTATACTATTCTGGGTACTTTTGTGTTCTTACTCTCTTTAGTTATATTTGTTATATCTCTGCAATCTCACGTTTGTTTAATAAATGTTAGAACATAGGATTAGTTTTTTTATTAAAAAAGTTTTTGTTATTTTTTTCTAATATTTCAAAGTGGATTATGTATTTAAAAGGGGGAACTAGAAGACTTGCTTTTTAAGTCCTCATTATCTATGCCTAATGATACTGAAAAAGATGCAATGGACATATAGATTTTTGATACATGAAAAGGAATCAACTCCAAAGAAAATGGATAGATTATGTAAGTAGTGAACAAAGGCATGGCATATACTTTCACTCTTTAGGAATTATAAAAGTTAATAATTTACCTTAGTATGTCTTATGAAACAAAAGATTTTCTAATAATCTTATGCTGCCAGTTAAGTTGTCGCATCATTTTGAGACCAATTACATTGATTTTAAAGATAACTGAATTAAATCATGTAAATGTGAACTTGATGAGCTCTTCAGGAGCCCTTCATTTTATTTTATAATTTTTCAAAGTGAAAATGAAAAAGCCACTGAAGCATTTAACAGATTAACTTATATTTGTTTGAAATGCATACAGTGGCTAAATAATAAATAAAGCTTTCTGAAATTGACATTGCTTAAGGCCTACTTGGTGAGAAGTTAGTAAAGAAATCACAGCACTGCTTTTTTCCAACAGTACAATAGTTTGTCAAATTAAAGATTTACCTGTAAGCATGAATTGATCCTGTACCTTATCTGCAGAATTATTACTATGTTTTACCAATAGATGACTGTACAGATAATAGGTAGACTTGTTTTAAAATTCATGTCTGCCAACATGAGCTTGACAGCTTCTCAATACTTAAAGGCTTTTCTGATAAGTGATACTAATAAATGTGGCTGTTTTAATGATGTATAAAAGTGGATTAATATTTGGAAGAATTTGATGCTAGAATTTGGAAAAGTTATTCTACTCAAAAATATTTTTTGTAAATAATAGAAAATAACTTACCTTCTATGTCTGCAAAATTTGTGGAATAAAAACAAGTTTATGGAATAAAAACAAGGAAGTAAAAAGAAAACTCCAGCTAGTTAGAGGCAGGCAACTGCATAATTTTAGAGTATAAAAAGTAAAAATTTAAGGAAATAGAAGGAAGATAGAAAGGAATCTACTACAGAGAATTTCAGGATTCTCAGCATATAAAGTAATATTTTATTACTTAGCCTTGGCTAGAAAATCCTAAATCACTATTCTTGAAATATTTATTATTAAATTATTGCACAATTAGATTACAACACTAAGTATGTTTTCAAAATTAGTTATAATTGATATCTATTTGCTTCTTTGACCAACTAAGAATCCTAGAAGAAAAGAGGAATTATATTTAATGTCTTTTTTTTCTTGAGCTTACATTACTTATTAACTTCTAAAACACCTATACTATCTTTAGAGACATCACTGTTATGGCAAATATTAGGATATAATTAAGAGGCATTTTCTTGATTGGAGAAGATTTGATACCAGTCTGTCAAGTTTATTTTCTCTCCTTGCTCACAAATGATCCTCGTTAAAAAAATGTTTGTGACTGCCAGTTTGGATATCATCAGGGGAAGCCTTCAGCTGTTACATTGTTGATTTCCAAAATAATAGTCACTATAAATAAACCAAGTATATTAAGTGATCAATAATTATAGTTGATCATCTTTCTTGGTAGATTATTGAGGTCTCTATTTTGAATTATGTAGAACTTGTCACACAGTGATTGAAAGATGACAATTACTACCATATGCTATATTTTGAAATCTGGGAACACACTGAATATTCGGGGGTAACAGATACAGTTTTCTTCTCATTTTTAATTTAAATATGACTTGAATAGTCAAGAGAATAGAGATTTATCAAATTTAAAAATGGCTTCAAGGTGAATTCCAGAATACAAGCAATTTACTTATGCTAATATCAGTTAATGTATACATAAGCAATTTCAAACAACTGTCAATACTTTATTACCATAAATCTTTCCTAAGGCATTGATGCTGCGTAGAAATATTTAAACTTAATATATTAGCTTTTTGGTTAAAAAAAGATTAACATATACATATTTAATGCAACTTATATCTATATTTATTATTTGAGGTAACATGAGTATCTCATATTACACTCTCATCTTTCTACTTTTGTTTCACCAATCTTATTTCTTCAGCCCATACACCTGTTTTGGAAATAAAGCTAATATGGAAAGGTATCTCACCCCCAAAATAGAGAAAATGTGAAAACGCTGCTATTAAGACATCTTATATCTCTGTCCTAATTCATGTATTGTATTTTGGCTCTTCCACTGAATAAATATTTAATTTGTATATATGACCCATGTTTCCTAATCTCTAGTTCCCTTATGATTAATTGGAATTAGTTGATGGGATGGATTAAAATATTTTTCTTGAAACAGAAAGAAAACATAAACAGAAAAACTGTTGAAATTATAGAAATATACCATTGTCCAGTATCTTAGTTTTGCTAAATGTGCCTTAGTCATTAACATTAGGATAAATTAGGTGAAGTATACATGGAAACTCTGTACTATCTTTACAACTTTTTTATAATTCTAAAATTACCCCACCCCAAAGAAAACATCATTTTTAAAAAGGTATATGACAAACACACTTATGAGTTCTTGTTATAAACAAACAAAAACATTCCTGAAAAGACCTAAAAATGATTGATAATTACAAATTGCTGCCAAAGAATTCTTATTGCCAATTTTCTCTTGTACATTGTCTACCTTCCATGACATGCTGTGGTTCAAGAATAACTCACAAAGCTTAGACTGCTCAGAGAGTCATTGTGTTAAAATATAAATGGGTATCATGACTATGAAGAACAACATACCACTTATAAAACAAATATTGTTTTGATGTTTTTACCCAGATTTGACAGTTTTGGGAGTTTATTCTAGAGAAAATCTTTATTTGTGTACAAGGAGACATCTATACCAATTATTTGTTGCATAAGTTTTAATTATGAAAAAGTAAAGTCTATAGATAAAGGAAGTGATAATAAAATATTATATGTTGCACATCAAATAAATTTTAAAAGTTTCTAAAATAAGATTTACCACTTACTAACTTTAGAAATACATTTGTTTTTGGAAATTGAAATTTTACATATTCATTTTTAAAAGGTGTTAAAAATTAAAATAATAACAAGATATGTTTATGTATATCTTATGCATATAATAGAAGACAAACAACTTTTTTTTAAATAGAATTTTAAATGTTAAAAAATTTAAATTTGATCTTTAGCTATTTAAGCAGGCAGAAAGATCCTGAGCTTCTTTATGAAAATTGTTACATTATCGCAAGTTTATTTTCTTTATGTTAACTCTTAAAACAAAACGATACAAAGTAAGATTTATTGTTTGATTTCACATTTAATAGGTACCGAATCCACAGGTGAACTCTCTGACCTATAATTGCCTCAGTCCAAAGAGAAGATGGTATAAATTGGACACCCAGTAGTTTGATTCTAAAACTCTAGGATACATAATAATAAATAAAGCAGGGAAAAGAAAGTGAGAGATTATGGTTTATTTCATCACATTTTGTACAATCTTACTGAACTGTTCAACATTTTTTGACATTCCTTTCAACTTACATATTTTATATTGTTGTTTCTAAGTAAAAATGCATTTACTACTAACATTTCTTGAATTTCTTTATATATCAGGCAACACAGAGATCAAATTGTGACCAAAAAATTTGTCACTTGGTTGAAATAGGAGCATAAAATTATAATTCTCTTTAATTAAATACACACACATCATACACACACTTGTTATAAAAAGAAGATACATTTTTGGAAGATAGGTGTATTTCATTTCATAAACACTTCAAAAAACAATTTCATTATCTAAGAGAATATGATTAGAAGTAATAAAAACTAAGTGTATGTAAATAATTATCGAAAAGTCCTAAGCATAATGGCAAATATAAAAATTTATCATAATGTATTGCTTATCTTTTATTCTGAACTAGTTATGTTTCTGAATTCAAAAGTACAATCAAAGATTATAGGTAACTAGTTGTTAATCTATTACCTAAATTTATTACCTTGATGGAGACTCTCATTTTTTAGCATATTCTAAGATGTACATTTTACAAAACAAATACATATATATATTTATTTTGAAATAATTGTTTAGTAGCAAGCTTTTATAGTTTAAATCTTCCTTTCAGTAAGGATTTGTATAGAAAAGACTGTCTCAAACAAAGGAAAATAGTTTACATCTGATGACGAAAATATGAATCACTGTGAAACTTTTTAAATAAAAATTAGTTTCTATTTCATAAGTACACAATTATATTTACATAGATTTATACTGTATTAAAGAAACGTTCTAATTATTTCTTATTTAATTAAAGTAAATACAATTAAAAAGAAATGAAATAATTTAAGATTAAATGTATGCTTATTTCTTTTTTAAATGCTGTACATTTAATTTATATTTATTTTTATTTGTTTGTTTGTTTATTTGTTTGTTTGTTTTATTATGGTGGCATTGGTTAATGAAATCCAGTAAGTTTCAGGTGTACAATTTAGCATTAAGGCATATATATTGCGTGCATTGTGCGTTCACTGCCCATAGTTAGATTTCTTTCTGTCACCACATATTTGACCTCTTTTACCCATCTACCTCCTCCCACTTATCTCTTGTTTGTAAAATTTAAATGCATCTTACTTATATTTTATTACTATAGACAAGGAGAAAATTCTGAGTTGTTTTAAATTACAGCAGACCAGAGCATGAAGTGTTAGAGTGATCTGAACTCTGCCATTGCCTCAGCAACAAGTGATTCTCAGTTCTTTTTGCTGACAAAGAAAAAAATTCCAACTCAGCAAGATTTATGAGAGTTAAGATTTATTACAGTCATGTTGTGGGGTAGAGGGTGATGCCTAAACAAGCTATAACCATGTGGAAAGAAAAATATGCTCCACGTGAGGAGCAGATTACATGGCAAAGAGGGCTGTAACCCGGTAGACTGGGGAGGTCCTTATTATATTAGGTCCACAGTGGGTGGTTACAAAGACATTCTTAAGTGATTCACACATGAAGTCGATTTGATTGACGTTTGGCTGTTATATAACTGCCTCTCTACTGCACATGCAGCCACCCAAATTCAATCTGTTATAATTAGAAACATGAACTTCTGGGCCTAGACATGATATTATAATGATGGTAGAATGAGGCTGAGGTTCTGTGCAAGTGTCTGTGGCTGGACTAAGCCAGGTATAAGTTTATGGCCCTCCAGTCCTTTGTCTTTTTTGGATAGGAGTGAATTTTTAACTTTTGTTTTATGCAGGGGTGTTCTTTGGGTGGTTTCTGGCCTGTCTCTAGACTCAGCCCTCACCCCTTTGTTCATGTCTGTCTAACTACCTAACAGAAGGAAGAGAAGAAAAAAAATGTTTCTTTCTGTCTATCTGCAAGGCAAAAACAAAAACAAACAAACAAAAAACCAATTAAGACTACATACATTTCTGAGTATGTGTTGGAACTTTGAATTAACTTCCAAGTGGCTATTTTCTGCAATCATTAAAAAGAAAGAATAGCCAGCCTTTATCAAACCCCAGGAGCCTCTTGTTTCTTGTTTACACATGAACTTTCCAATCTCTTGCCAGTCCACAGAAGCCAGTCCACAGAAGCAGGCATTTCTTCCTTACAGATTCTGCACCTCTCCTGGAACAAGCCCTACTAAACTTCTCCCAATCCTTTTATCTATAACCAATGTAAATTCTTTTAAAACAACTTACATTTCTTCCTGCTACTTGATGTATAAAAACTGGCCAGCTCAGGGACAATGGATATACTTGTTTTTTTTATCTGGCACTGCTGCTAGTGGTTTAGACTCCATGCCTTGGAACCTAGTCATCCTTTTCTTGCTAAAAATGGCCTAATAAACCTTTACTTTTAAAAAGATTTTCAGCCAAATAATTTTTTTAAAAAAGTTTAACATTACTTTCTCAAACTTTTCAAAGACAGTCAGATCATTTTACCTTTTTGTTCAAAATGAATTTAATTTTATTCACACATCATTCTTTTCCCAGGCATTTATTATTGAGACTTATTTGAATTAACCCTCTTGGTAATTCATTGTCTTTCAACCCTTGCTTTCTGTTGCTTAAACTTTAAGGCAAAAATTAAAACTTCATGAGACTGAAAGCCTTTTATCGTTTCTTAAAGCATTTGTTTGTATGCCATTTTAGATGTTTGTTTTTATCTGCTGGATTTTTGTATTTTGAATTTAAATAAAAGATTAAAGCAAATTCCATGAAAAAATACCTTTAAACCAATATGATATCTCTCATGGGCTTATTTGCAACTTCCCCTCTTCCAATTATCAGATGATATCCTGAAGCCTGAGATATGAATGACTTTTTGTGACACTTTGGTTTGATTTGCTGATTTATTCTTTTTATAGGATACTTACAAGTCCTCTTAAATGTCTCTAAACAACTCGTCAGTCATTTTCCACATAGCTGTAAGCTCTACAGATTTACAATACTGTGTTCATTTATACACTATTTCCTTGTAGGAGTTTTAAATTTCCTATAAGTTGTTAGTGTTATGTGTCCCTTTGCTCTTCTATTATGGAGCCACATAAAGAGATGTGATCAGTGGTGTTTTAACAACTTATTATTTATTATGCTGCTGCAATGGAGCATTTGCTATCTTGCTCCAAGTTCTGGTTTATTTAGTTACCCTTAAATTAGCTAACTCTTTGAGTTGCTTTATCCACTACCCATTAGGGTAATATAGAGGAGGAGAACTATTTATTTTATTCCTATAGGTTCTTCAGCTGGTTTAATAATCAAATTAACATGAGACATTAATAGGAGAAAAACAAATTTAATTGTATATGTATAGGGATGCCTCATAAGAATATGAGACCCAAGAGCAAGTAAGTCAGTTGAGGCTTATTTGCCATTCTGAGCTAAGGAATGGTATAGGGACTTGAGGCTTCAAAGAGGAGAAGGGTAATTCACAAGAAAATAAGATGTTTGGTACTTAGATGTTTTTTCTGCCATATAGGTAAAAAGTTTCTCTGGTAATAGCTCTCTTTCTGGGCCAGGCCTTCTATCTAAATTATTTTAGGTAGTTAAGGAAAAGGTTAAAGTTTTTTTTAAATCTGCTGGGTTTTGATTGCTTTCAGCTCAAAATAGTCCACATGTCAAAGTGACACATTTTGGGGAGGCTGATTCTCAATCCCTTCAATAACCTATTTCTCTTTCCATAAGAAAAAAAACTCTAATAGTACAGGAATTGCCCACTTTTTGAAAGTTTGCTTTACAGCATTTCGCTTTTGTGAAAGACCTACATTAGTATCTGTTTTCAGTAAGAAATCTAAAGAGAATTTTGAATTTTATGAAAAACGAAAATAACATTCAGTGTTTGCTTTGCAGCAAGGTGTCATGGAGGCAGTGCGCAGGGAGCAGCGAGATTGATACTGCCAAGCTCTCTCTCAAAGAACTATACTGAGCATCTCAGCATCAAGCTGTCATAGCTTTGAACTGTGTCTGTGAGCATATGTGCTTTATCTCAATTTATTTTGTACACCTATTAGCAAGATGTGTCCTAAGGTAATTGTTTCTTCACTTTATGCCTTTTTACTTAGGAAATATTTCATAGGAATGCTAGCCAGAGAAACCTGTATCTGATAAAACAAAATGCTAAAGGTTAATATTGATCTGTAATTTTTAATATATTTTTTAGTCCTGAAATGACATTAGAATTAGAGGTACAGATTAAGTAATTTTTGTTCCCACAGGGTCAACATCTGATATCCTTGGTATCCATGTCAAGGGAAATGCACATCAGGTCATGCAATTTCCTTATTACATTTCTTCTTGAGATGTCACACACACACACACACACAAACACACACACACACACATTCACACACACTTATATGTGTATATATATATAATAGTAAAATATATATATAATAGTAAAAAATATATTTTTTACTTTATTAAATTGTTTTTATCTGTCTTCAACTTGGCAGATAACTTTTGATGAGCCAAGTAAACTCTTCATATGATTTTCTACTACAAATGAAGCTGATGATATTAAAGATAGCTGCCTGAAGTATGCTTACACTGTCACAGATGTTATGAAACTTAAAACAATTTAAATGGTTAAAACCATCTAATCCTTCATTTTTGCTTTAGTAGGGAAGGAAAAATAAGAATTTCTAGAGATTTAGTCAACTTTCTCTTTCTGACATAGACACTTACAAATGGAGAGTTCCTTTATAAATGTAAATTTTATTCACAAAATTGCAACTTCTACTTTTTTTTCCGATTCTTCTGTGTCTGCAGCCTCAAAAATTATCAGGCAAAATAATCCTTATGCCAAAGAGGCATATTTTGGGGTGGCATATCCTGCTCCTCCTCATTTTATAAAGAAATAACTTCCAAAACACAAAAACTAGAATATTTTATATTGAGATATGTGAAGATCTTAGTTACAAATATGTAAGACTTGAAAAAATTATTAATATCTCCATTGATTGTATTTGTATCACAGACAATCATGATGCCTATATTTCTAATTATACTTTGATAATCTAGCCGTATGATTGATTTTTCTCTTGACAAAGAGCCAGGAATATGACTGACTTCTATTTTCTGACACTAGTAATATCCATGCCATCTTTTCAAATTGACATTTCTTACTAATCAGTGCTCGACATGGCATAAGATACATCAGAATCATTCTAAAACAGACAGAAATTAATAACTTAATAAAGGGCCAAACTTCACAAAATTACACGAAATGAGAAAATTAAGTATTATGTTGCAGGAAGTGACACCCGACGGAGAAATTTGGATGCTCAGACAACTTTTGTTAGAGGAGGGAGAGTTTATTAGGCCAGCGGAACGTGTGAGGCTCTAAACGGCACAAAAGGCACGAGCTCGTTCTAGTTAGATTTCTTACAGTTTATATACCCTGGTAGTATCCATGCAAGAGGCATGTGACTCTTTTGTCTGAGGGTCTACATGTGTTGTAGCAGCCAGCCCCCAATAGACACATGGACCACCAGAAATCAGTGAGTTATAGGAAACACACTCTTTATTCAGCCAGCTGGGTCTGCCAGGGGTACACAGACCCCAAATTAAGCAACTCCGAAATGTAGAGGTATAGGATTTTTAAGCCCTAAACCCCATTCTTCATCCTGTTTGAACACACAAGTCTATTTTTCTTCTTTTTATTAACTGTCAACCCACAGGTTGGTTGTGCATGCAGGGAGTACAGAAGGAGAAAGCTTATTGTTAGAACGTTATGTTCCCACAGATGATAGCCAAACAGTAATTTTTCCAGCCAGCACACATGCACTTCATGACTCAGGATGGGAGGTTGTGAGTTTTGGGTGGGGGCTGCAAGGGGGAAGGAATTCCCAGACCACCAGTCCTATCTATTTACAGATCCTTAGGTGTGGCAAGAGTTTCCAGAAGGCCATTTAAAGATCTGTAGGGTGTGGTTAATCTATAACTGGCTGAGTCGGTCATCTCTGCAAGCCCTTTCTTTTACATTTTTCAGATGCCTCCTCTCATTATATTAGAGCAAATTAAGAATTTTAAAATCACATCACATTTGTTTTTGAATCAGGCTACCGATAATCAATAGAACTACTAGTATGCTCTGTTTTTATTCTTCTAAAACATGAAATCACATAATATATGTCTTTGCACATGGTCTGTAAATTAGGAGAGGGAGAATTCCATCAAAAATCAATCACAAAAAAACTAGAATATTGTATCCATACTATATGAGAATGAGACCTGTTGACCAAGCATAAATGAATTAGGAAGTTTTGCTAAAATTAAAGACAATGTTTTACTCTATGGGCTTATGATTTTCAAATTGAAAACACTACCAGGTAACATCCTGAGTGTTCTAAAGAAAACAGAAAAGTTGAGAGTTATTATAGTAAAAAGTACATTCTTGAGAAAAAGTCTGTCCTGCATTCTTAGCATCTAGATTGGTTCAAGATGTCAGGTAATTTAGATAACTGATGTCAGGGGGTCTGGACATGTAAACATTCTTTCCTAAATTCTACAGAGTGGATTATCTATATCTATCTATCATCTATCTATCATCTATCATCTATCTGTATATCTCTAGGCATTAATACACAATTAAAAAGTTCAAAAGTTTTAGACATCAGGCTAGTTGATAAAATAAAATCTATTTCTTATTCTGATTTAAGTAATTTTGTCACCTAGGCTATGGTGACTCCATTTTGTTTTTTATACTTTCATCAGACCTATGTTATAAAAAATTATTCTTAAAAAGCAATAATCATAAGTATTGATGTCTTATATTTAACATTGCTGTTGATTACTCATTTAAGTATATTTTACATGGCTGTAAGAAGATTTGAAATATAGTAATATCAGCATAATAGCTAATAATTATGTCATGGAAAAACCCATCAGTCCTCTCATGTGGAAAATCATTTTAAATATTTGAGCAAAATGAAGAGAAAAACTGATAATTCTCAAAATTGAAATTACATATGATACTGCCATAATTTAGAGACTACTAATATTTTAATTGAAGTATTTAAGATTAAGGATTTTGAAATTAAAAAAGAAAGCCATTAGACTGAGGTGGCTCTAATGCTGTAAAAGCAAACTAAAATCTAAGCATATAAATCGCTCAAGGTTACAAAATCAATGGTAAATACAACCAAACACAAACAGTCAACTAGGCATTAAGCTACGGCAGATCAAATAATTTCCATTTTTTGCTTCTACTCTCTATAAACATTATGTGTGACATAAGGACATTTTAGTCAATGACACACTGCATATGCAATTGTGGTATACCATATATCTTAGATATGTAATAAATTATGCTATCCAAGTTTGTGTAAGTTCTCTCTAAGATGTTTGTACAACAATGCAATTGCATAACGATGAATTTCTCAAAAGATATTCCCTTGTTAAGCAGTAGATAACTGTGTAAGTTTTTTCCCTGGATCTTGTCAGCTGAGTGGTCCTAACAATTTCTGGTTTGATGCTATACCATTTGAATTGATAAATGCTCAAATAAACTTTTGTAATTTTTAATATGCTTCAATTTATCTTTTAACATTTTACATTTACAAGGAAGAATCTGAGTAGAGAAGGTAGAGTAGGAAGTAAAATATCATGCTTTGTTTAGATCTTAAAAGTTCTAAAATTTTTTTACAAGAAAAAAATTGTAAACGTGAGGACATGGATATTAACTAAAATTATGGTAATAATTTTGCACTATAGACATTAATCATTGTACTATACACCTTAAACTAATATAATGTCATATGTCAATTATATATCAATACAACTGGAATAATTAAAATTTAAAAACCCTATTTTCATTCAGTAAGATGCTCAAATAATTAACAGGAGATATTTATATTTTCTCTTTGTACAGGCCCAGATAATAAAATTTTAATAGTCTAAAATAATTTAACTTTATAGTAAATTTAATTGAGTAACTCTATAGCAGTGCTCTTCAACCTTTTTGTCACCGGGGATCGGTTTTGTGGAAGATGATTTTTCTACTGACGGAGGGGTGGGAGAGGTGGCTTAGGGATGATTCAAGTTCATTACATCTATTGTGCACTTTATTTCTATTATTATTACATTGTAATATGTAATAAAATAATTATGCAACTCACCATAATGTAGAATCAGATTCCAACAGATGCAGCTGTATAGTTGAAGTACATCAACTCACTTGCCATCATAAAGCCTGCCACCAGATGTACCTTTTGCCACTCACTGATAGGATTTTGATATGTCTGCAAGCAATTGATATATTATTGTCTCTGTGCAGTCAAACCTCTCTGCTAATGTTAATCTGTATTTACAGCCACTTCCCAGCACTAGCATCACTGCCTCAGCTCCACCTCAGATCATCATACATTAGATTCTCACAAGGAGCGCTCAACCTAGATCCCTCACACGCGCAGTTCACAATAGGGTTTGCGCTTCTATGAGAATATAATGCCTGAAAATCTGAGGCAGAGCTGAGGTAGTGATGTTAGTGCTAGAGAGAGGCTGAAAACACAGATGAAGCTTTGCTGGCTTGCCTGCTGCTCACTTCCTAATGTGTGGCCCGGTTCCTAACAGGCCACGGACCGGTATCGGTCTGTGGCCTGGGAATTGGGGACCCTCACTCTATAGACTTACTAATTTTTTTTTTAAATTTTCAGTTACAGTTCACATTTAATATTATTTTATATTATTAAGGTGTACAGCACAGTGGTTAGACATCTATACAATTTATGAAGACATCTATACAGCACAGTGGTTAGACATCTATACAATTTATGAAGCGATCCCCACCGATAAGTCTAATACCCACCTGGCACCATACATAGTTATTACAATGTTATTGACTATATTTCCTATACTGTACTCGACATAGTCAATGTTATTGACTATATTTCCTATACTGTACTCCTTCTGACTATTTTGTAACTACCTATTTGCACTTTTTAATTCCTTCACCTTTTTCACCCAGATTCCCAGATCCCCATTCCATCTGGGAACCATTAGATTATTCTCTGTATAAATGAGCATGTTTCTGTTTTTGTTTGTTTATTTGTTTGTCTGTTTTGTTCTTTAGATTCCACATAAAAGTAAAGTCATATGGTATTTGTCTTTCTCTGTCTAACTTATTTCAGTTAGCTTCATACCCTCTAAGTCCATCCATGTTGCCATAATGACAAGATTTTATTCTTTTTTATGGCCAAGTAATATTTCATTGTATATATGTACCACCTCTTCTTTATCCAATTGTCTATTGATAGGAACTTATGTTGCTTCCATATTTTGGCTATTATAAATTGTGCTGCAGTAAAAATATGGGTGCATATATCTTTTAAAATTAGCATTTTATATTTCTTTGGATGAACATCCAGAGGTGGAATGGCTGCATCATAAATTTCTCTTTTTAATATTTTTAAGAAACTACAAACTGTTTTCCATAGTGACTGCACCAATTTGCAATCCCAACAGTGCACAAGGGTTTCCTTTTCCCTGCATTCTTGTCAACACTTGTTTTTTGATTTGTTGATGATAGTTATTCTGACAGGTGTGAGGTGATATTTCATTGTGGTTTTAATTTACATTTCTCTAATGATTAGTCATGTTAAACATCTTTACCTATGTCTGTTGGCCATCTGTATGTCTTTTTTTTTTTTTTTTTTTGGAGAAATATCTATTTAGGTCCTCTGTCGTCCATTTTTAAATTGGATTGTTTGTTTTTTTCATTTTGAGTTGTATGAGTTCTTTATAAATTTGGATATTAACCCCTTATCCGATGTATCATTGGCAAATATCTTCTCCCATTTTATAGGTTTTATTTTTGTTCTGTTCATGGTTTCCTTTGCACTGCAAAACATTTTTAGCTTGTTATTGTTCCATTTGTTTATTTTTAAATTTGTTTCCCTTGCTCAAAGAGATATATCAGAAAAATATCTTCTTAAGAGCAATGTCAGAGAGCTTACTGCCCTTCCTAAGAGCAATGTCAGAGAGCTTACTGTTTTCTTCTAGAAGTTTTATGATTTCAGGTCTTATATCTAAGTCTTCAATCCATTTTTGAGTTTATCCTGGTATATGGTGTAAGGAATTGGTCTTTTTTTTTTTTTTTTGAATGTTATTGTCCAGTTTCTTCAGTAACATTTATTAATAGATTGCCTTTACCACGTTGTATATTCTCGCTTCCTTTGTCATAGATTAATTGACCACATATGTGTGGGCTAATTTCTGGGCTCTCTTTTCTGTTTTTGTGCTAGTACTATGCTGCTTTGATTACTGTACTCTTGTAGTATAGTTTGATGTCAGACAGCATACCTCCACCTCTGTTTTACTTTCTCAAGATTGCCATGGCTATTCCGAGTCTTTTCTGATTTCATATAAATTTTAAGATTGTTTGTTCTAGTTCTGTGAAAAAAATGCCATTTATATTTTGATAAGGATTGAATTGAATCTATAGATTACTTTGAGTAGTATGAACATTTCAATGATGTTAATTCTTCCCATCCATGAGCACAGTATATGCTTTCATTTATTTGTATCTTCTTCCATGTCTTATAATTTTCTGAAGAAATGTCTTTTACTTTCTTGGTTAAATTTATTTCTGGATATTTTTTAGATGCTATCATAAATAAAAGTTGTTTTTTTTTTTAATTTCTCTTTCTGATAGTTCACTATTGGTTTATAAAAAATTTAACCAATTTCTGAAAATTAATTTTGTGTCCTGCTATTACTGAATTCATTTATCAGTTCTAATAGTTTTTGGTAGTCTTTAGAGTTCACTATATATAGTATCATGTCATCTGCAAAAAGTGACAGTTTTACTTCTTCCTTTCCAATTTGGATGCCTTTTATTTCTTCCTATCAGCTGTGACTAAGACTTCCAATATCGTGTTGAATAAAAGTGGTGAAAGTGGACATTCTTGTCTTGTTCCTGATATTAAAGAAAATGCTTTTAGATTTTCCCCATTGAGTATGCTGTTAGCTGTAGGTTTGTCATATATGGTCTTTATTATGTTAAGGTATGTTCGCTCTATTCCCACTTTGCTGAGAGTTTTTATCATAAGCGAAAACTGAATTTTGTTGAATGCTTTTTCTGCATCTATTGATATGATCATGTGATTTTTAACTTCCAATTTGTTAATGTGGTGTATCACATTAATTGATTTGCAGATATTGTACCAACTTGCATCCCAGGAATAAACCCAACTTGATCATGGTGTATGATCTTTTTAATGTCTTGCTGAATTTGGTTGGCTAATATTTTGTTGAGGATATTTGTATCCACGTTCATCAGGGATGTCAGCCTATAATTTTTTATTTCTAATGTCTTTGTCTGGTTTTGGAATCAGGGTAATGGGGGGTCTCATAAAATAAGCTTGGGAGTCTTCACATCTCTTTAATATTTTGTAATAATTTGAGAAGAGAGGTTAGCATCATTATTCTACTTTGAATATTTGCTAACATTCATCTGTGAAGCCATCTGCTACAGGACTTTTATTTGGAGTTTTTTGATCAGTGATTCAATTTTATTAGTAGTAATTGATCTGTTCAGATTTTCTGTTTCTTCTTGATTCTGTCTTGGAAGATTGTATGTTTCTAGAAATTTATTCATTTTTTCCAGGTCGTCCAATTTTTTGGTCTATAATTGATCATAGTATTTTCTTATAATCCTTTGTATTTCTCTGGTGTCAATTGTCACCCCCTTTCATTTCTGATTTTATATATTTGAGTACTCTCTCTTATTTCTTAATGAATCTGGTTAAATGTTTACAATTTTGTTCACTTTTTCAAAGATCTACCTCTTGTTTTCGTTGATCTTTTGTATTTTTTTAGATTCTTTTATTTCCACTTTTATCTTTATTTTTTTCTTTCCCCCTACTCACTTTGGGTGTTATTTGCTATTTTTTTTTCTTAGTTCTTTTAAATGTTAGGTTAGATTGCTGATTTGAGATTTTTCTTTTCTTGAGCTAGGTCTATGTTGTTATGAATTTCTCTCTTAGGACTGCTTTCATTGTATCACATAGATTTTTGGGTCATTGTGTTTTCATTGTCATTTGTCTCAAGGTACCTTTTGATTTCTTCCTTGATCTCATCGTTAACTCATTAATTGTTTGGTAGCATGTTATTTATCTCCATATGTTTGTGTGTTTTTTATTTTTTTAATTGTAATTGATTTCTAGTTCTGTACCGTTGTGATCAGAGAAGATGCTTGATACGATTTCAATCTTAAATTTATTAAGATTTGTGTTGTGACTTAACATGTCTATTTTAGAAAATATTCTATGAGCACTTGAAAAGAATGCATATTCTGCTGTTTTGGGGTGAGATGCTCTAAAAATATCAATTAAATTCATCTGGTTTAGTGTGTCACTTAAGGGCACTGTTTTCTTGTGGATTTCCTGTCTGAATGATCTGTCCATTGGTGTCGATGGAGTGTTAAATTCCCCTACTATGACTGTATTACTGTTGATCTCTCTCTTTATGTCATTCAATATTTACTTCATATATTTAGGTGCTCCTTTATTAGGTGGGGACCCAATAGAGGATATAATTCCCAAAACTCTTCCAAAATATTTAATTATTTAATATTCCAAAATATTAAACTATTATAAAATATAATGCTAGTAAGTATTATATCCTCTCATTAGATTGATCTCTTTATCATTATGGATTGTTCTTTGTGTCTTAATATAACCATTGTTTTAAAGTCAATTTTGGTATAAGTATTACTAATTCAGTTTTTTGTTTGTTTGACTCCATTTTCATGAAATATATTTTTCTATTCCTGTACTTTCAGTTTGTGTGTGTCTTTGATCTGAAGTGAGTCTCTTGTAAATAGCATATGAATGGGTATTGTTCTCTTATTCATTCAGCTGTCTTATGTGTTTTGATTGGAACATTTAATCCATTTACATTATAAAGTAATTATTGATAGGTATGTAGTTATCGACATTTTATTATTCATATTTATGTGTTTCTTTTTTCCTTCTTTTTCTTAAACGAGTCCCTTAACATTTCTTATAATACTGGCTTGGTGGTAATGAATTCCTTTAGCTTTTTCTTGTCTGAGAAGCTCTTTATTTCTCCCTCAATTTTAAGTAGCTTTGCAGGGTGAAGTAGTTTGGTTGCAGGTCCTTGCTTTTCATCACTTTGAACGTTTTGTGCCAATCCCCTTCTGGACTGCAAACCTTCTGTTGGGACATTAGCTAACAACCTAATGGGAGTTCACTTATAAATAACTAGTTGTCCTTCTTTTGCAGCTTTTAAAAATTTTTATTTGCTTTTAACTTTGGTATGGGCCTCTTTGAGTTCATCTTGTTTGAGATTCTCTGATTCCTAAATTCATGTCTATTTCCTTCACCAAGAAACATAGAGAAGTTTTCAGTCATTATTTCTTCAAATAGGTTCTCAATCCTTTGCTCTGTCTCTTCTCCTTCTGATACCCCTATGATGCAAATGCTGATATGCTTAATGTTATACCAGAGAAACCTTAAACTAAGGGTCCCAACCCCTGGTCCCTATGGGACCAGGATACACATTAGGAGGTGAGCAGCAGGCAAGCCAGCAAAGTGTCATCTATATTTTTAGTCACTCTCCAGCACTAGCATCACCACCTCAGCTCCGCCTCAGATCGTCAGATATTAGATTCTCATAGGAGCACTGGTCCTTGGTGTCAAAAAATTTGAGGATTTCTGTCTTAAACTATCTTCTCTTTTTTGAATCTTTTTTTCCCTTTTTCTCTTTAGGTCAATTGTTTTTTGCTTCTTTGTTTCCAGATTGCTGATTCAACTATAGAAATCCAAATTTAATCTTTGTAGCCTTTTCTCTTTGTGGGCTTTTTTCTATTAGGTACACATGTTCCTTTCATATCCAATTGTCATTTTTACTTTTCCATGCCAAATAGATTTATGAAAAAAAAAATGTTTCCTGTGTTTAGTAACAAGTAAACACTGTCTCTCTTGTGTGCTAAGATCAGGTAATAAATACTTGGTTTTATATGTGTTTTCTTCAAGAAAACAATGTTAACATACATTTCGATTTTCAGAAAACTGCATTATGTAAAATGTGTTCTTCAGTTCTTATTTACATTCATTCTCCTTCTTTGTTGTTTTGCTTGTTGGTCACAACTGAGATAAAGACCCTTTATATGATTAACGTTCAAACTAATATATCCACAATAAATTAGTGTTATTTTCAAAACATTCTGGATCAGGAATCCATATGATGAAAGGGAATTAGTGATTTAGACTAAATAATCATTTGAATAGCTGAGTTAATTTTTTTTCCTTCTCTTTGTCTGAGAATGGTCTGATACATTGAATTCAATGATCGGTTTCTATAGTTAGGGAAAAATTTAAGAGACACCCATTATATAAGACAAATGAATGGGAAGTTTAGATCCATGAATCTTATCACTCAACATTACTTTTTACAATTTCAGACAAAACTTTAGAAGGTATTTCTTAGTATCATAGATGGACAATCTGCTGCTGAATGCCCAAGGTCTCTTACTTAAAAATGTAGACTTGTGCATATTTTTAGAACTATTCAGTCAGAATGTTGGTAGTGAAAGGAAGAATTCTAGGAATCCTCGTTTAACATGATGCTTATGTACATTCAATCCAGTGCCTTGGTGGATTCATAGAGATGAATTTGGAAATTCAGATTTAAATTTAACCCCTAATTTTTAAATATTGAGGAAATTGTGGCCAAGAAATCTTACTTGATTTCTTCAAAGCTCAATAGTCAGTCAATGGTAGAGATAAGATTTGAAAACTTGAGTCTTCGACCTCTTACCTGTATCCTAGTACTCTTCCTACTTCACTATACTCATTTCAAAAGTTTTCCATAGATTTCATTTGAATTCCCACTAGAAATCACATGTAAGCTTGCCAAATTTAAGTTGTAAAAAAGACAGATCAAAATTAAAACTCAAACAAAAATGCATATATGTTTTATGTAGAAAGAAAGAAACTAACATAAAATTAATTTCCTATGGAGTAATCCTTGCTTGATCTGACAACTCTAGAAACAACCTCAAAAATATGACTTTCAGAGTATCCATCTAGTCCACACATTAGTCTACACTAAATAATACCTGAGAACTCCATGTAGGCCACAAAATGTGTTGAAATTGACTAAGCTGTTTTACAAAATGAGAACTACTACATTTTAACATATAGTTACTATGGAACCTTTTTTTTTTTTTTTGACTCTTCACTCTCACATCCTTTTTTTATTAAAATCATTTCTCGACTCCACTATTTTTGAGAAAAGTGTCAGTAGTGCAATTCAATTGAGTAAAGGACAGATTGGATGTTGTAGTCCAAAAGTCTGCAAAGTAAATTCAAACAGAGATTCTAAAAATTGTGAATATTATTTTGAGACTTTTTGACTTTCTTCTGAAAGCAGTGGCCCATTTTAAAGCTGATTTAATCTCTCTCTCACCCTAGCATTTTCTCTCTCAGGATCCTTTTATTATTTAGGTAGCAATATACAGAGTAAATTCAGAAATATAAATTGGGAAAATTTAAACAGAATAATAGAAAAGTTAAATTACGTATAATATAGTTTATTCTCACATTCCCATGAGAATTATGGTCAAGATTCCCTGTAAGAAAATAAAGAATTTAAAACAAGTAGATGACAAAGAGTTTTAAGAAAATAAAAATAGCAAACTTATTCTTATGAGTCATAGAAAGACATAGTAAAATATTTTATATGTCTTCTAATGGAGACTGTGTTCTTCGATAGTTCTTAAAACAAACGCATATGGTCACTATACATACTTAATCTGATAATACGTGCAAATTTTAAAAACATGTGAAATAGAAACGAACTCACTATGATGATTATTTTTGTACTTCATAGTGAGCATTTTGTTTCTAAATAAAATTTCAAGTAAAATGTATTTAAAAATATATTTTTAAAATGTAGAAAGTTAAATTATAAAATATATGACTATATCTGAAAAAATACTAATGCTGAAAATAACATTCAAAATCTATTATGGAACAGTTTAAATCTGCAATTTGCTCACCAATTTACCTACATTATTTCATCTACTATATTAGCAGAATAGAACGGATACTTAAATTCTAAAATTAAGCATGAAAATTGGTGCCATTATTTAAAATCTACTTTTTAATATTTTTGACAGTTGACTAAAATGTTTAACATTTACCATAATAGTATTTTCAAAATTCTTCATTTTTTTCCCCTAATAATTAAAAGTCTATTTTTATCACAACTGAAAATTTTCAAAAGCTTCATCATTTAGGTTCTTTGTCATTTCTTAGTGACCATAATTACTTACATATTATTCTTATATTATATAATATAATGATTTAAATGCCATTTTATTTGGATACCTTAGTGAGAAGCATTCATGCGTAAAGAGTAAGTTTGAATGCACATTTGCTTAAAAACCAATAATAAGTACACTAGATGTTTCCCCACATGCTATACTTCTCCAGAATAGTTAACTACACCACTAACATTTTCTTTTTTGATGCAAGAAATATTCTAGAGCCCCGGTGCCTCAATTACTTCCCTCTTGCATTATGTCTGCCTCAATCTTCTTTCATCCCAGAGAAATGAGAAGTGACTATCAGATAGTTTAATTAACAAAGACAAAATAATGTGCAAAGGTGCCAGAACTTAAACATTAGACTCCATGAGGAGAGAGAGAGCAGGATAATGTAAAGCTGTTAATGAATGACTTTTTATTTGTAACCAACTCTTAATTACCTCTGCTAATGAATGAGAGCAGGATGGTGATAAGCATACCAGAAACCATTCATATTTGGCTTTCGAATACCATTTATTGTAGCAAGTTAGGATTTCTAATTATGTTTCATTAAGTATAACTTAAGAAAAATTTATAATTTGTGAACACTCAGTACATAGTTTTAGGAGAAGGAGGCTAAGAAACATCTTGAAGGACAAGGAATCAATAGCTTATACTCCAAGTTTTGCTGTGAATAATCTACATAAGGAAAATATTGTCTGAATGGTAATTCTGGGCAACACAAGTTCTCATAATAATCCATAATTGGGGATGTAGTAATTAAAGTCATATTTTGTTAACAAATTTTTTTTTCAAAATTGTTGTTAATTTTATTTCTAAGTATTATAGAGTTTATGATGCTATTTTAAATGGAGTCTCTCGTTATATATTTTTTACTTTTAACATTTATGAGAAAAACTTAAAACTATTATATACTAATTTAATTCTCAGCCTGATTTCTATATCACTTTTATTACTCCTAATAGTTTTCAAAAGAATTTTCTCTTTTTTAAGCATAAAATCACATCAATTACAAATAATAATCCTTGTCTTTTCTCTTCTAATATTTTGTTATTGATTTTTTCTCTAATTACATGACTACTACTTCCATAAAATTTAATATAATATAGATGAGAGAAGTCATTTTTTATTGCTTCAGAGTCAAAGGACTATTAATTTATTTCATAAATAAAATATGTCATTGTATTTTCTTCTGGTTTCCATTGTTTCTGCTGGAAACATAACTGTCATTCTTGTGTATTAAACAAACTCGAATATATCGATCAGTTTTACAGTTTCATTTTTTAATTTCTATTTATATCTTAATTCATAAATTCTACTTTTACTACTTTTATTTTGATAATTTAATAATTTATTTTAGCTCATTGATTTTAAAAAATTGCTCTTTAAAAATGTTAGTATTTATTAAAATTTTCTTCTGCCAAAAGTTAATTCTACATACTAAGTAGAAAAATTAAGATAATATAGAAAATATTAATAAGGTATCCCTAAAAGATATATATTGAGTTATTTTATTTTGAGAAAAATAAACTTTAGAGTTGCTCTTTAGGCAATAAAGAAATCCTCCAACAAACTGAAAAGCCACTACTAAAATTAATTTATGCCTTAGTAATTTAACATTATTATATTTATCACTAAATATTTTTATGACTTTTGCTGACATATTTAGACTGTGAATTTATTAATCTAAAATGCTCTTTTTTGCAGTTTTCAAAGTTCACTCATTAATTTAGATGTGCCTTGGGATAATACAAAGACACAGAATTCTACTTATTTATATTTATTGTAATTTATTCTTAATACTTCCATTATTTCTTATAATTTTATACTGATAATCTATTTTATTTTCTGTGTGTGTTACTTTTTCTTCCAGTGATTGCAAAGTTCATAGTCAGATACTTATTATTTTGTTTTCTTCCTGTCTTATATGGCATAATTAAGTTGATTCATCAACTTTAGATTGTGTAAGAACAGCAAACATTCATCATATGATGGAGCTTTTTCTATGTGCCTTGCATAGCTTAATGCCTTTCATTTTTTACCACAACCTTGTGTGTCAGGCATTGCTATTATCCTTATTTCATAGATAAAAAAAAAAAGTAAGGCAGGTAGAAATTTATTGCCTTTGCCAAATTTATATTCCCAACAAGTAGTACAGCTGGAGTTTGAGCCAAGTTGGCTAATTCCACAGAACTGTGTGTTATGCTAAATATGTCATTTGCCTGTGATGTTTCACTGATAAAGAAGGTGAAATACTTAGAGATCGTTCATTTCTTTCCTGTCATTTTATACTTCCTGAAGTCTCCTTCACTCCCAATTTTTCTTACATACATTATTATATGTATGTAGTAATATCATAACTTTCAATGATTATGCTTTCAAATCTAGATTGATCATTTGTATGGTTATCTACTAATGCCCTTCCAAACAATAATCTGTAAAGATATATGCACCCCTATGTTCATGGCAGCACAATTTACAATAGCCAAGATAAAGAAGCAATCTAAATGCCCATCAACAGAAGATTGGATAAAAAAGTTATGGTTCATATATACAATGGAATATTACTCAGATATTAAAAAAATGAAATCCTACCAGTCACAATGACATGGATGGACCTAGAGGTTATTATGCTGTGTGAAATAAGTCAGAGAAAGATAAATACCTATGATTTAACTTATTTGCGGAATCTAAGGAACTAAAAGAACAAACTAATCAAAAACAGACTCACAAAATAGAAGACAATTTGATAATGACCAGGAGGAGGTGTGTTGGTGGGCTGGAAGAATGGGGTGAAGATTAAAAAAGCACAAATTAGTAGTTGATCGATGGTCACGGGGATGGGGAGCACAACATAGGGAATGCAGTTAGCATTAATGTAATGGCTAGGTGGAGAACCAGAGGAGAGAAAGAACAATTAGGAGGATTGTTTTATAAACTATATAAATGTCTAACCAATGTACTGTATACTTGAAACTAATAAAACAAAATTAAAAAAAAAAGATGAAAACATTAAGTCATTTATGTTTCCTTTCATGTTCCTCTACCTATAATATCATATTTGTTTAATGTCTATTCTTGTTGTTATCCTACTATAGTATCTGATATTTCTTGATTATCTGTGGTAAACAATTTTAAATCTTCCCTTAAATGTTACAAAATAAACACTTGATCTCCTCACCTCAAAATTGCCCTCTGCTTTAATTTTTCTTATCTGTGTAAAATCTGATTTCTTAGTGTAGATACCAGATGCTTGGGCCAAAAACTCAAATGTCACATTCAGGTCCTTCTTTTTCTTCATTACTCATTTCAAATCCTTCAGTATATTTGGCTATCTTGTGTCTAAAATATAACAAAATTATTAACTTCTCTCAATGAGTTCTAACATTATCAAAGTAAAGTATTATTGTCATATGCTCTATACAAATGTTACCTACAAATGTTAACTATTCTCCCCAATTCTATTCTAGACAATTCTAATTTAATGAACATACAATACAAAATTACGATCACTTTAAAAAACAAAAGAAACTATAACACTTGCTGCTTAAAACATTTGATGATTTTCAGTTGCAGATAGGAAAAAGCAAACTATAAAGAGACTTAATGGTTTAACTATTCAATCATTTCAGTCTTTTTTTCATCATGCTTTCTTCTATTCCACGTTGATCTGCATATATTTTTTAAAAGTTATGTCTTTGCTCTTCTAATGCATGAGGACACAGCAAAAAAATGGCTATTTGTGAACCAGAAAGTGAGTTCTCCCCAGACACTGAATCTGCTGGTGCCTTGGTCTTAGACTTCTTAGTCTGAAGAATTATTTGATGCATGCTCACGTTTTCTTTCAGTGTTTGGCAGGCCATTGTGAAGGTGTACCACTTTTCCCTTTTTTAAGATGGCTCAAGATTCAGTAAGTCTTTCATTTTATTATCAGTTTTGGATATGGAATCTTTCTATATGGGCCAGGCCTTCACTTTAAAAATCCAGTAAGACATCTGCCTTCATTTACCTCAGTTCTAGCAGTTTCTGAGATGGATGTACAAAACCTTGAAAGAGATAGATTCTAATACAATCATTGAAAGAGTCCCCATAATTGATCAACTATTGGCAAAAGCTTGCTGAGATACTTTTATCTTAGCATCTGATGAAAGTTAAAAAATTCTAATATGATCTTTATGTTGTCTGATTAACAAACATAGAATTCGAAAGAATTGAAACTTAACTCCTTAACATGGGGGTTGTATATACTTTTGGTATTTAGAGTTGATATTAAAGAAGTTGGTCTTTTTATTCAAGGTCTTGGGTAGGCTCAAGCAGAATTCTGTTCTAGTTTGCTTAAAAATATGGTTTTATCATTATTGTCTGAACTCAGAGGGAAACATCTTAATGGATTTAACACTCAGTGGTGGAAAATGCAAACTTACAAGATCATTAGACATTCATCTGGTTATGAGAAAAAGAGAACTCCAAGATTTGCTGAGGAAAATGTAAATAAATAGGCACAACTGCTTTGGAGAACAATATGATAGCACTCTGCTATTATTTCTTCTTATAGGTTAAGAAGACTTAAACACTATTGTTTGTAAATGGTAGACTCAACCTTGCTGTGTATTTACACAGAAATAAATACATTAAATAACTGTAGTTTATTACAGGTTGAAGTGCTGGGGAAAAAAAAAAAGCTAACTTCTTTCCTGCCAAAGGGCAGTTGTATCTTTTATTTCTTTCCTGGAAATAATTATTCTCCCATCTTTGAATCATCTTATATTTTTAATAATCTTACTTTCAAAACTTTCTAAGGCCCTTTGTAATCACTTCATTTATTATCCCAGAAGCTTATATTTTACTTACACTTACCAAAATTTATAGGTTTTTTTTTAAATTATTTCTTTGTTTAGTTTTTAGCAGCATACTTTACTGTATAAGCTCTATTAGGCTAGCATCCATACATGTCTTCTGTATTTTATTCCAGTGCCATAAAGAAGAAACTACATAGTTATTTACTAAATGAATACACTGATAAACAAATTACTAAATATTAATTTTACCTGGAATACAATTTAAATATTTCTTAGTATTTATTTGATTTTTGAAAAATATTTCTTCAACAATAATTTGAATGTATGCATTTTCTTTAATATTTGTCATATATTCTACTTTAAATGCATCAATCTTCCTGAAATAAATACTATTTTCAGTAGCCATTATCATCTTAGTGCATTTCATTCATTTGGTTTGTTTCTTCCGAGGGAATTTTAATCATTTGTAGATTTCATCCATGTTAAAGAAATAAGCAACAGCTATTATCTATTCTGTTCTTTGTTTTTCATAGCTATAATATATTTCCCTTCAATATTATCTCATTGTTTTGTTTTATGACATTAATTTTGGCTTCATTATGTTGAATTTATGGAAAAGTTTAAATTGGACTATAGCTTCTTAAACTTCATTCATTCATTCATTTATTTATTTATGGCTATGTCCTCTTTTGACTGTCATATAATAACTTTGTATACATATTTTATACTTTCTTTAATTTATTTGCCTCTAACATGAGTAACTCAATGACCCTTAATTTTCTATATAATGCAGATAAAACTATCTTTTGATGCATGAAAAACATTTTTATTATGTTACGTTTATATATGGACAACATATTTTATTTTCTGGGTTTTTCTATGTCCTGAAGGAGGTGTGGTTGGATATGAGGATGTTTGAAAATCTGTCTTGGATATATTCTGGTTACTTTCAGCTGTCAGATAGAATTCTTTCTTTATGCTCTTTTATGAAGTCTTTCAGAGTATTTGAGTTATCCTAGGAATTTAGACTATTTTACCAATTCTGGATGATTTCCTTCGATAAGAACAAGCCTCCAATACTCAAATGATCTCTATAACTCATTTTAAACCTCAGCATCTTGTTCACTTTTATCCAAGCTTACTGACAAAGGACAATTAGAGAAATGTGTAATTAATGTCTCCATTGCTATTAGTCAGCATCTGAGACCAGAATTCTCTCTGTGTCTTTCTCTCTGTATATCTCTCCATCCATCAGCTACTCCGGGGGATTTATTACTTCTACTTCTGTCTTTTCTTCTGCCAAAACCTAGATAAGTGTGTAGTTAGTTCTGAGTAATTCTTATCATTCTACCCTTATTTTACAATTTTGCTTTTACTTAAAATATAAAATCTGTAAGGGGTGACTGAGATAAGTGAAGCAAAGAGTAGACTAGTGTAGACAAGTAAAGCAAAGATGTCACAATCAGTCTATCTGACACAACATTCTAATTCTCCTACTTACTAACTATTCACATAATATAACTACTCTCTGCTTGTTAATATGTTATAGTCAGAAGACCTATCATAATAATATTTTGAGTATATCTTTAATATGTATAAAGTGAAGACATTTAAATTTGTAACAGAGTAATGCTCCTACACTGTTTATGGAATAATCATTTGATTACAACAATTCTTATCTACAGCAAAAACAAAAAAAGGAGAAACCAGAAGTATTCTTAGAAAGCCAATGGTAAAATTTAAAATGGTGAAGGAAGTTGTTCTGAAGAAGAAAACTTTTTATTATTTAGACTTTACTTCCTCACACCTAGGAAATGTTGCAGTAATGTAAGAATAGAGAGTTAGGTGAACCCAAGCTTTCGAATGCCCCAAATTTAAAACAAAATGAATGCTTGTCAATCAAAAAAATAACAAAATTGATGAAAGCTTTGTGAAGGTGATAAGCTTTCTGAAGACCGCACAATACTTCAGTTTGCTTTCCATCAACCAAAGCACATAACTAAAATTTCCGGTTAGTTTCTTCTAAAAAAATCTGAGGAAGAATCAGAAATAAACACTAGATTAAAAGAAGCAAAAAAAAAAAAAAAAAAGATACAAAATGAAAGTAGAAACAGGAAAGAGATGAATAGACAGCAAATGTTGATGACTAGAAAACAGAAAATACAAGAACTGACAGAATTCAGGAAGGAAATAAGAAAAAGACTTTCTGGGAAAAGTAAAGTCTAATTAGTTATAGTACAATAGAGGATAAACAATGTAGAAAGCACAATATAGTACACAAATTAGAGATATATGACAATTCAAACAAACTGAAAAGAAACAAAAACAAAAAGATAATATGAAGAAAGTGGTAGGTATAAATTACATAAGATTCACCAAATATTTAGTTGGAGTGCCCAAAGAAGAAAATGAAGACAACAGACATATATTTTAGGACACAATTAGAAACAAAACTTCTGAAAAAAAGAATTTGAAGCCAAATACTTAAGTGGAAGTTTTGTGCCAGGGAAAATTAAATTAGAATAGTTAAGAATAAGACAAGATTAATAATGAATACATTTATTAAAGTTTAAACATTGAAAACAAAACAAAAAAATTATTTAGAAAGTTAACCAGGATGTTATTTAGACTTATTCCTAGTAATATTTGATGCAAGAAAGCAATAGAGCCGAACCTAGTAGACACTCAAAGAAAGTCTGAGACAGAGATTTCATTTCAGCACACACAACTGCAGTAAATACACTTAACTTCATGTATTTAGAACAATTGTTTTAGAATACAAATGTAAGGATAAAAGTGACAAAAGAGAATGTAAATGGTAGGAAGAGGAGAGAAGGCAGAAAGTAGAATAAGCTTACTGATTATCTTATATAAAATTAAATTTAAAAGATTCTACTAATAGTATTGATTTTTAAAAGTGGATGAGAAGAAAAAGGTGTAGGAAAGATTACTCAAGTTCTTTATATCATTGTATCTAATAAATATTATCTTAAATATACAAATATAGTGTAACAAATATAAAGCACACGATAGAATAAAAATTAAACCTTACCTAAATATCGAAAAAGGTATAATCAAATGCGGAGAAAATAGACCACACAGTAAAAGACCAGAGAATCAAAAAAAGAAAATAGCCTTTCACTTGAACCCTGAGAAAAAATATCCCATAAGTACAACAAACAGTTTTGACTAAAAATAGAAAAGTTTATTTCCTTTTTTATGCTCAAGTTAGGTTCTTATTAATATATGAATACATATTTGATAATTAATCATACTCTCTCATATTTAATTTGTGAAGCACTCTAATGAACTGACCATCTGTCTATTTTTCAGCAGAAAAACGTGTTCAACTATTTTATTGGCTTTAATTTAAATAGCAGATGTCCAGCTAGTATGACTTGTTTTCTCAATGATTTATGCACTGTATTTCAAATCTTAAAAAAATATTGGAAAAAGCATACATAATTTGGAACCTTTAAATGAATAGGTCCATAATTATAAATGTGATTTGCTTAATATTAATTATGAATAAAAATTAAATCATTTATTTTAAAAAGTAAAAATAAACCACTTTATACATTGAAATCTACATGTTATTTTGAACTCATGTATATAATAAATAGTTTATAGATAATTGGGCAAATAGGGACATTTAGAGGATTTCTTTTTATAATAATATTTTTTACTTTTCAATTATAGTTGGCATATAATATTATATTAGTTTTGGGCATACAACATAGTGATTAAACATCTATAAAACTCACAAAGTGATCACCCCGATAAATCTAGTACCCATCTGACACCATACATAGTTATTATAATATTATTGACTATATTCCTTACTGTGCATTTCTATGGCTATTTTGTAACTACTAATTTGTACTTCTTAGTCCTTTCCCCCTTTTTCACTCACTCCTTAAACTGCTTTCTCATCAGGTAAAACCTCAACATGTTCTTTGTATCTGTGAGTTTCTTTCTCTTTTATTTGTTTATTTTGTTCTTTAGCTTCCACGAGTAAGTAAAATCATATGGTATTTGCCTTTCTCTGTCTTAATCCACTCAGCACAATACCCTGTAGATATATACTACATGTAAAGATTTCATTTATTTATTTATTTTTATTTATTTATTTAACGACTGAATAATATTCCATTCTATATATGCATCACCTCTTCTTTATCCATTGAGCCAGGTTGCCTCCATATTTTAGTTATTGTAAATAATGCTGCAATAAACATATGGATACAGATGTCCCTACAAAGTAGTATTTTGGGTTTATTCAGATAAATAACCAGAAGTAGGATTACTGAGTCCTTCTTTATCTCCTGTTATAACCTTTGTTTTATAGCCTATTTGTCTGATAAGTATTGCCACATCTGATTTTTTCTTCATTTCTATTTTCATGTAATTTTTTTCATCTCTTTATTTTCACTATGTGTGTGTCGTTTGATCTGAAGTGAATTTCTTCTTGGCAGTGTATGTAAGGATCTTGTTTGCTTATCCATTCAGTCACCCTATTTTTATTTTTCAATTAAGTTTTCTTTTTTTAAGGTGACATTAGTTAACAAAATGCGTCAAGTTTCAGCTGTACATTTTAACAGTAACATATATATATTTACATTATGTGTTTACTTCCTATAGTTATTCTTTCTGTCATCACATATTTGACCCCTTTTAACATATTTGCCTACCTCCTTCCCCCTCCCCTTGCCTTTTGGAAACCACTAATCTACTGTCCCTGTCTATGATCTCCGGTAGTTTCCCCTGTTTATTTGTTGCTTTTATGTTTATGTCCCATATGTAAGTGATATCATATGATTTTCAACTTTTTCTGTCTGGCTTATTTCGCTTAGCATAATTATCTGGAGGTCCATCCATGGTGTCACAAATGGCAATAGTTCATCTCTTCATATGGCTAAGTAATATTCCATTGTATATATGTACCACAGCTTCTGTAGCCAATCATCTATTATAGGACACTTCAGTTGCTTCCATCTCCTGGACCCCTTGAAAAATGCTACTATAAACATTAATGTGCAAATATCTTTTTGGATATGAGATTTCAAGTTTTTGCAAAAATAAGCTGTAGAGGAATTGCTGGATCATATGGTAGATCAATTCTTAGATTTTTGAGGAATCTCCGTACTGTTTTCCATAGTGGCTGTATCAATTTGCAATCCCATCAGTTGTGTATGAGGGTTCCTTTTTCTCCTCATTCTCTACCACATTTGTTATTAGTTGTCCTATTGATAACAACTATTCTAACAGGTGTGAAATGTTATTTCATTGTGGTTTTGAGTTGCATTTCCCTAATAGCTAGTGATGTTGAGCATCTTTTCAAATATTTGTTGGCCATTAGAATGTCCTTTAGGGCTAAGTGTCTGTTCAGGTCCTCTGCCCATTTTTTGATTAGATCATTTGTATTTTTGTTCTTATTGAGTTGTATGAGTTCTTTGTATATTTTGGATATTAGGCCCTTATCAGAGGCAATGCTTGCAAATATCTTTTCTCATTCGAATGGTTGTCTCTTTACCTTGTTGACAGTTTCTTTGTGATGCAGAAGCTTTTTAGTTTGATGTAGTCTCATTCATTTATATTTCCTTTCTACTTCCCAAATTCATAAAATCGTCTTTAAATCCAAGATCCTTGAGTTTCCTTCCTATGTTTTCTTCTATGCATTTTATTGTTTCAGGTCTTATATTGAGGTCTTCAATCCATTTTGAGTTAATTTTGATGTGTGCTGATAGACAACAGTCAGTTTTTTTTTTTTTTTTTTGGTCGAAAATTGTTTGCCCATATAAACATAGATTGACTTCTGGACTCTCAATTCTGTTCCGCTGGTCTGTGTGTCTGTTTTTCTGTCAATACCATTCCATTTTGATTATTGTCCCTTCGTAGTATAATTTGAAGTTGTGGAGAGGGATGGCTCCAGACTCGTTTTTTTTTTTTTTTTCCTCAGGATGGCTTTGACCATCAGAGTCTTTTGTGCTGCCATACAGATCTGATGATTTTTTGTTCTATTTCTTTAAAAAATGCTGATGGGATTTTGATGGAGATTGCATTAAATCTGTATAATGCTTCAGGTAATAAGATCATTTTAACTATGTTGTTTCTTCCAATATAAGAATACGGAATATCTTTCCATTTCTTTGGATCTTCTTTGATTTCTTTTAATAGTTTTATAGTTTTCATTATATAAGTCTTTCACATTTTTTGTTAGATCTGTTCCTAGGTATTTTATTCTTTTTGTTGTAATTGCAAAAGGAATTATTTTTTCTACTCCTTTTTCTGACACTTCATTATTAGAGTATAGGGACACTATGTATTATTGAACGTTGATTTTGTATCCAGAAACTTTACTATATTTGCTTATTGTTTCTAATAGTGTTCTTGTGGAGACTTTAGGCTTTTCTATATAGAATCATGTCACCCGCAAATAGTGATGGTTTCATATTTTTATTTCCTATTTGGATGCCTTTTATATCTTCCTCTTGTCTGATGGCACTTGCTAGGACCTCCAGTGTTATATTGAATAACAGTGGCGATTGTGGACAGCCTTGCCTTGTTCCTGATCTTAGAGGGAAGATTTTTAGTTTTTCACCATTAAGTATCATGTTGGCTGAGTGTTTGTCATATATGGCTTTTATTATGTTAAGGTATTTTCCTTCTATACTAATTTTGTTAAGTGTTTTGATCATAAATGGATGCTGTATCTTGTCAAAGGCTTTTTCTGCATCTATTGATATGCTCATATGATTCTTAGTTTTTAATTTTCTTATATGGTTTATCACATTAATCAATTTGCATATGCTGAACCATCTCTGTGCCCTTGAGATGAAGCCCACTTGATCATGGTGTATAATCTTTTTAATATATTGCTGTATGCAGTTCACTAGTATCTTATTTAAGATTTTTGATTCGTAGTTTTTCTTTTTTTGTGTTATTTTTACCAGGTTTGTTATCAAGGTAATATTGGCCTCATAAAATGAGTGAGGAAGTATTGCCACTTCTTCGATTTTGGGGAAGTTTTTGAGGAGAATAGATATTAAATCTTCTTTGAATGCTTGTTAGAATTCACTGGTGAAGCCATCTGGTCCTGGTCTGTTTAGATTTTCTAGGTCTTCTTTATTTAGACTAGGAAAGTTGTATGTTTCCAAATACTTGTCCATTTCTTCTAGGTTATTAAATTTGATGTTACATGCTTTTTCATAGTATTCTTATATGATCCTTTGTATTTCTGTGATGTGTGTCTTAATTTCCACTCTTTCATCCATGATTTCGTTTGTGTCCTTTCTCTTTTTTCTTTAGTGAGTCTAGCCAGGGGTTGTCAATTTTATTAACCTTCTCAAAGAACCAACTCTTTGTTGCATTTATTTATTCTATTGCTTTTTGTTTTCAATTTCATTTAATTCTGCTCTAATTTGATGATTTCTTTCTTTCTGCTGACTTTAGGCTTCATTTGTTCTTTCTTTTCTAGCTTTTTAAGATGAAGTGTTCGGTTGTTTATTTTGGCTAGTTCTTGTTTTTGGGGATAGACCATAGTAATTGGAACTTTCCTCTTATTATCACTTTTTCTGTGTCTCAAAAGTTTTGATATGCTGTCCTCTCATTATCATTCAGTTGTATGTAAATCTTGATCTCTGTTTTCATTTCTTCTCCAATCTAGTCATTCTTCAGTAGCATGTTGTTTAATTTCCATGTATTTGTGATTCTTCCCACTTTCTTTTTATAGTTGATCTCTACCTTCAAAGCATTATGATCAGAGAATATGGTTGGTATGATTTCAACCTCATATTTTTTGAAGCTATCAGTCTGTTCCAGTATGTGGTCCATCCTTGAGAATGTTCCATGTGCACTAGAGAAGAATGTATAAACAGCTGTTTTGGGATGGAAGACTCTGTAAATGTCAATTGTGTCTAGTTGGTCTAATATGTCATTTAAGGATATTATTTCCTTATTGATTTTTTGTTTGGATGATCTGTCCATATCTGACAGTGAGATATTTAGGTCCCCTACTATGATAGTATCTTGGTCTGTTTCTCCCTTTAGTTCTGTTAGTAATTGCTTTATATATTTCGGGGCTCCCTAATTGGGAGCATAGATATTAATAAGTGTTATGTCTTCTTGGTGTATGATTCCCTTCATCGTTACGAAGTGTCCCTCAGTATCATTCTTTACCTTTTTTATTTTGAAGTCTATTTCATCCAGTATTAGTACCACTACTCCCACTTTTCTCTGAATGCCATTTGCTTGAAATATTTCTCACCCTTTCAATTAGAGTTTCTATTTGTCTTGGGAGCTGAGAGATGTGTTGCCTGTAGAAAGCATATAGTTTGGTTTTGTTTTTCGATCCAATCTGCAACTCTGCTTTTTCATTGATGAGTTCAGTCCATGTACATTTAGGGTGATTATGGAAATATGAGGTCTTCTTTTAGCAATTTTATGTTTTGCATTCTGGTAGCTTAAAGTTTCCATTGATTCTTGTCCTTGTGTGTC
>NW_006440638.1:4325992-4332249 GCF_000325575.1 Pteropus alecto | reverse complement strand
TCCCTTTGAGGCTATATATTTTTTTTTTTTTGAAACTGAGATATGTCTCCTTGAGCTAGCATATGGTTGGGTTGGGTTTTTTGGTCCAATCTGCATTCTGTACCTTTTTATTGCTAAGTTCAGTCCATTTCTATTTAGAGTGATTATTGAAATATGAAGTCTTCTTAAAATTATTTTATATTTCTCTTTCTGGTATTCGGTGTTTCCATTGCTTCCTTGTCCCTGTGTTTCTATTTTCTTTATTTTGGTTGGCTTTTGTGTGTTTTCTCTCTGTTCCTTCTTGTTTTATGTTATATACTTTAGTTCTGAATCTTTGGAGTGTAGTTACCATTACAAATATGTAAAGAATAGTTTTACACACACACACACACACACACACACACACACACACACACACATACAGTCTTTTATTTTCTTCTGAGCATGCCTTATCTCTATTCCCCTTTGCTAATTAAGACCTTTGAATCCTCCTCTTTTTAGTCATGGTTGTCTCTATTTATTCCTATGTATGCTGAACATTCATTACTATCTTGCCATAGCAAATTGCTTCTTATTGTTTAAACTTATAATGCTGTCTTTTTAGTGAGAGCTGCACTCCTCTCCTTCTATCTGCCTGCGAGTTGCGTTACTCCTAATGATGTTTTTTTTTTTTTTTGGTCATTTTGTTTTAGGCGAACTGACTCATTTCAGTATTTCCTGTATTGCAGGCTTCATAGTGGAGAATTCCCTCAATTTTAATATGTCTTAAAGATCTTTATTTCTTCTTCATATATAAAGGAGGGCTTTGCTGGATACATTATTCTAGGCTGGTAGTTCCTTTCATTTAATAGTTTAAATATTTTATTCCATTCCTTTCTAGCTTGTAAGGTTTGCTCTGAGAGGTCTAAGGATATTCTAATGGGCTTTCCTTTATAAGTTACCTTTTATTTCTCCTTGGCTGCCTTGAGAATTCTGTCTTTATCATTCATTTTTGATAATTTTAATACAATGTGTCTTGGTGAAGGCCTTTTGGGTTGAGATAATTGGGTGTTCTGTTGACTTCTTGAATTCCAAGCTCCAGCTCATTCCTTAGATTCACGAAATTCCTTGCTAGTTCTTGAATTTCTCTTTCATTATTTTTCATTCTTCAGTTTCTCTCTTCTTCCTTCTGATTTACTTCTAGATTTCTGTCTTCGATATCACTGATCCTTTCCTCCATTTGGTCGACTCTATTTCCCAAGCTTGCTATTTCATTTTCAATTCTTACAGTGTGTTCTTCATCTCCAAAAGTTCTATTTGGTTCTTTTTGAGAGTTTCAATCTCCTTGCTCTGCTCATCTAGTTGGTTTTTCAATTCCTGAAATTGTTATGATTTTTTTTTTATCTCATTGAGTTTTTTCAGAAGTACCACCTTGAATTCTCTGTCATTTAAGTCACATATTTCTATGTCTGTAAGCTTATTTTCTGGAGATTTTTCTCTTTCTTTCTGAGATGTATTGTCATCTTGTTTGTTCATGGTGTTTAATGGACTATTTCTCTACCTGGGCATTAAGGGAAGTGTATTCTGCTTTTTTTTTTTCCCCCAGAAAGATGATGTATTATATAAAGGTCTCTTCAGACTATTGCAAAGAAGGCATTCTTCTTTTGGTTGCTATTAGGTGACGTCTAAGCCTCTTGGATCCCTGTTTTATGTAAATCCTTACATGCCCGCTACCCTGTGTCTCAGTCTCTGTCAGTGTTAGTGACAGTTTTGGTAGCTTTAGCTCAGATTCCCTTGGGTTTCCGTGGTGTTGAGTTTGGAAGATATGGAGGGAAGGGTACTCTAGGTTGGGGGATGGGAGCTGTGGCTCATCCTCAGTTTTGCAACCGTGGCTGTAAATTATCAACCGTTGCTTCTCTGCTGTTTCTGCTTCTCTGCTATCTCCACTTCTCTGCTTTCTGCACTGATGCTGGGCACTGCCATCCGCCGCGTGGAGCTCACAGCTCTCCCAAGCAGGACTGTTCAGGGAACTTGCTGAACCTTCTCCCCTCTCTCTCTTCCTACAGAGAGCTCCGCCTGTGACAGGCAGTTTGTTTATTTCTCACAGTCTAACACCCAGTTAGTTCCCAGGGTTCTGACTTGTGGTAGGTCTTATGCGCTGATTCCATGCTCAGACATGCTGGTTTGCAGTTTGGGTGTTTTTTGTTAAGTTTTAGGTGTCAGCTTATTGTTGTTTCAAGTGGAGAGATCTAGGGACATCTCTCACTCTGCCACGTTTCTCACTTCTCTGCAGTGTAGTTCTAACCTTCCTGTACTGCCTTTGGCTCCAGGAGGATTTCAGAGATTAATTTCCAAGCATTCTGTGGAGGGGGTAAAATATTTATATCCTTGCACTTTCCCATCCACACCTGGGACCAGGCCAGTCACTGATGTGGCTTCATGTTCTGATGTGTCCAGCCACCCTATGTTTTGATTGGAGCATTTAATTCTTTTTCATTTGGAGTACTTGGTGATATATATGTAGTTATTGCAATTCTTTATTCATATGTTTGATATGTATTTTTTCTTCTTTTTAAAGTATTCTTTCAACATTTCTTGTTATCCTGGCTTGATGTTGATTAACTCCTTTAGCTTTTTCTTGTCTGGTAAGCTCTTTATTTGTCCTTCAAGTCTGAATGGTAGCTTTGCTGGGTAGAGTAATCTTAGATGTAGGTTCTTGCTTTTCACCACTTTGAATATTTTGTGCCAAGCCCTTCTGGCCTGCAATGTCTGTTGAGAAATCATCTGACTGACTTATGGGAGCTCTCTTAACTAATTGCTTCTTTCTTGCTGTTTGTACATAACTAATTGCTTCTTTCTTGCTGTTTTTAAGATTATCTTTCTTTCTTCAACCCTTGACATTTGATTTATGACGCGTCGGTGCATTCTGTTTTTTTAAGTGGGGCATGTTTCTTTGTTTCCCCATTTTGCCTGTCTCTCTGTGTTTGTCTCTATATATTAGGTAGGGCTATTAAGTCTCCCAGTCTTAGTAGAGTGACTTTATGTAGTAGGTGTCCTGGGTGGCCCAGTGGTACAGTCTTCCCTGGTCATCTCAGCCTGGTGCTCAAGGTGCAGTCTGTGTGTGCCCTCCTGGTGGGTGCCAGGCCTGGCTGTCCCAAGGTCTGGCTGTGATCCAAGGTTTGGCTGTTATCCAAGGCCTGGCTGATCCAAAGTCTCACTGGCCCAAGATCTGGCTGAGATCCAGGCCTGTGGCTAGGAATAAGACCCCAGATTTAGAAAATATGTAAACATAATTCAGCTTATTGTATCATGTATGTGTGGCTGAAGGCCAATATTGTACTATGCTATGTGAGGAACCATGTGGTCCCCTGGAGAGCAGAAGGGGAGCACAGAAAGGGAGAGTGGAAGAACTGTGCACAATATTGTGTGCTCTCCACAATAGAACTGCACTTCCAAACAGAACTGCGCTCCACATAATGAAGTTGGTGCCTGCCATTTCATCCTTATGTTTGCCTCTTGTGCATTCTTCCAACTGGGCATCTCATCTTTGAATCTTCCCATCTTGGTCAGCAATATTGCTGACACTTGGCATAGCGACATGATCTGCTAGGCCCTGACACTCTTATTGTGGTCGAGCTTTGGTTGCTTATTGGTTGTAAGAAATGGCCACTGAGGTGCCAACCCTATGGAGCAGAATTCACTTTAGCAGGGCTCTAGTGTCTTCCCAGTTTGCCTTTTGGGTGTGTCCTCCTCAGATACTTCCCTGGATGGTGCTCTGGGTCTGGCACCAGTTGAAGAAGGCCACTGGGTGTGCCAGCCCCAGTACCTCCTGGGAGGGGCCTAACTGCAGGCCAAATTCAGATTCAGCCTGTGCATTTCTTGGGCCAACTGGAAAGACTCACCAAGGAATTCGCAGATAGCTGCCACCCAGGCTGGGCTTAGGTGACTCAAGAGGCCAAGCCAGGAACCAAGGCTGGCTGCAGCTAGTGCTGAGCTTGGGGCTGCTCAGCAAGAGATAAAGGGCACATCGAGACCAGATGCTGTTTCTTTAGATTTTGTGAGTCTTTGAGAGATTTTAGTAAAGTCTGTAGCATTAGTCAAGACAGGCCATTTGTATGGAATAAACCACTAGAGGCAGCTGGGAGAGTAAGCAAGTTGGGAAAGGCAGGCTTTTGGGGAATCACCTGGGCATAGCAACCTGTGTTAACCAGTTTGATGGAAACTCAGATACAGTGGCCAATTGCATCTGCATTCTTGCAGTGGGGAGAGCTCAACAAAGGAATAATGGATACTGCTATCACTTTTGTCTGGGAGAATGCTGCCCCTCCAGCTCTTACCCTGAAGCCAGACAATTCTGTTCTTGTGTATTTTTGGCCCTCTTCTAGCATCTTCCCCTGAGCTGGAGCTCAGAGTGACCTCTGTTGGGGAGAAAGCTGCCCTCCAGCCTTCAGCCCGAAGGCAGACAATTCAGTTCCTCCCTGTATGTCCCTGGAACTCCTCAAGCAGCTGCCCTAGTGCTGGAGATCAGAGCGAATGAGTCTGTCACTTAGTAAGTCCACATGCAGGCTCTTTGAGAGGAATGTCTGCAACTTCAGCCACCCTCTGTCTCAGTCAGCCACAATTTCTGTTGATCTTCACAGCCAGAGGTTGTGGGGACTTCTCTTCCTGGCACTGAAACCTTGGGCTGGGGAGCCCAGTGTGGAGCCAGACCCCTTGCTCTTTTAAGGGAGCGGGAATTCTGAAGTCAATGAGGTCTCCTGATCCTTGACCACCACACATGGTTGTGGGACTGCCCATTTTGTGTCTTCACTCTTCCTACCAGTCTCAAGGTGACCTCTTATGTATGTCCCCAGTTGTAGGACTTCTGTTCAGCCAAACCTCAGGTGACTTCCAGTGATGATTGCTGTGTAGTTTCATTGTAATTTTAGCGTGGTCATGAGAGGAGGCAAGCACAGAGTCTACCTTCTATGCCATCTTGACCAGAAACCCTATAGGTTTCTTGATATTTAAAATAAAATTGAAATTATATGATTTACATATTTTCAATTGTATGACTTCTAAGGCCTTCTATTTGACCAATATAAATCTCATATTTGTCATCTGAAAAGTAGAAGTTATAATACTTATACACAAAATTTATAATTGCTATTTTAAGAATAATTACTCTATGAAATAGCTAATTTCTATTTTAGTAGGGTTTATATGTGTGTGTAAGTGTATATCATGTGCATTCAGTTGTTCATGGAAACTATGAGAAACTAAAATTTTAACATTATAAATTAATTTTTAGATATCTGTTTAAAAGCATTCCACACTGTATTATACTTTACTTGTTAGCACACTTTTAAAACTTTCTATGAGTGATAGAAGGAATGTAAATAGTAATAGTATGAAAATAATAGCTCGCTGAGTGCTCACTGTTTTCTGTTACTTTTAGTGTTTTCCATACAATAATTAATTTAATTCTAATAATTAAATTCTAATTTAATTCCATGCAATAATTAATTTAATTCCTGCTAACAAGGAAACAGAGGAGAAAGGATGACAAGAAATTTTCACAAGGTTATGCACAAGTAAATGATAATCTACGTTGTGACAGCATAAACAAACTTAATGCAAAACCCTCATCTTTAAGGACGGTGCTTTATTGAGAGAGAAGTAAAGATAGGAAATTTGTAGATCTAATGGGTTTTAGCAGTAGATATATTTTTATAAAATGGAGGGACTGATCACTTCAAGTACTTAAGTCAAGTTACATCAAAATTATGTAGTTTGTCAAAAAATTTGTCATGAAATGAATATCCTTGAGAATTTTTTATTTATCCTTTCTCCCTCCAAACTTAGACTATTTTAAATTCACAGAAAATGGCATATGAGGAGGGCTTAACTAATAATGGTTAGTTAAGCACCAGTATAAACATTCTTAGTCCTAGTTAACTTAGTAGGTGTGCGTCTTTGACATTATTTTATGTAACTTCTCTAAGCTTTAGGTTTATCCATTTTGAAATGGGAAAGAGCTAGTCTGTCACAAAAAGTCTGTTTATATGTAAATCTTATGTTTTAAATATATAATTTATAAATACTTAGGGTGATAAAATAAGCTTTGCTATCCTAACCATATCTATATAAAATATGTCTTTCAACAAATATGTAAATTTAAGAGTGTGACAGCTAATTTTAAAGGAAAGCAAATTAGTTAAGTTAGTCCTGTTCTCACAGCTCCTTTGAAGCTTCTCCTCTAAAACTCATCCCTTAAATAAATTATAGTTTCTCTGGATTCTGTGGATCTAACTCTTTCC
>NW_006440638.1:4320738-4325967 GCF_000325575.1 Pteropus alecto | reverse complement strand
CCCTTTGGTACACTCTCTTTTGATGAAATGATTAATTTCTATATAATTAGTTATATTACCAAAATTTTCAAATGTAAGTCTCTGTTGTTAATGGGAGACTTGACCATGTAGGAAATTATTCACTGCCCTATAAGTAACCCCCAAGCATTTGAAAGTTCTCAGATCAGGTACTGTATCAGATATTGAATGCAGAAGACTTGCTAGCTATTTTCACAAAGATTATTTAATATAGTAAATTTTGATATTAAAAAATTAAAAAGGCAAAAATGGAATGCTGAGGTAACAAGGAAAAAATTCTGAGGTAGCCTAAATTAATTACAGTAGGCTGGAAGGTGGAAGGAAGAGAAAAGAGAAGTTAATCAATTAACTGCAGGGCAAAACCAAAAGACTGCTTACATTCTTGAATATATGTTGAAACTTTTGAATTAATTTCTAGGTGGCTATTTCAGAGATTATCCAAAAGAAAGAAGAACCAAATGTCACAGATCCCCAGGAGCCTCTGTTTCTTGCTTACATATGCAATTTCCAGACTATTGTCCACAACCAATTTGAAGAAGCAAACACTTCTCACAGACTGCACCTATCCCAGAACTAGCCCTGCTTCACTTTCTCTCATCCCCTTTATCAAAAGCCAGTGTAGATTCTTTCAAAATAACTTACATCTTTCTACTTGATGTATAAAAAAAGGCCCATCAACTCCAGATATGTTGTCTTCTCCACCTACCAGTGTTATTGGTGGTTTAGAACTTCATGTCCCAGGTCCTGGTTATTTTCTGGTACCATTTAACTCAATGAGCCCTTTCTTTCAGAAAAGCTTCTGGCCATGAGTATATTTTGTTTTACAGAGGTAACACAGAGATGATAAATGCAGGAGGCAAATATTACCTGTAGAGTATGTACAATAATAGTCCATGCAGATTAGAGTAATGACAATGGTATTAAAAATAAATTAAAAGATGTTTCTGCCAAAGATGTTATGGCCAAAGGCCATAATCTGATTACTACTATACTAAGTGATAACAAAGTTCGCCCTAATTAAAAGAATGATAATAACTTGGTATTTGATGGATGTGGGGAAAGAGAAAGACAAAGTAAAGAAAAAGACATTTCGGTTTTGGCTTAGGAAACACTTCCTGAATCACTGAAAGAGGAGCAGAATTTTGTATCAGCTTCCATATGTAAGGGATTTTAGATTGTCCGTCAACCTTGTCTGAGACCACTTGAATGGCTCTATTCCAATTTCACTCCTGCTATCCTAAATCTCACATGGTCTCTAGATTAGGTAGTAAATTCAACATATGTAATTCTGTAAGTGGCACAAGTAAAATTTGGGTCTGGTTTTCAGCAAATTTGTTCCTGTGTTTACAAGATGGAATTATTTTAGGGCCACCAAATAAGCTCTTTGGTTCTCTGATGTTGACTTAAGTTGAGAGTTTAAAGCTCTAAGTTATTTATTTTATTTCTATTTGTTCTTCTATGAACTTGGAAACAATCATCCTGCTTCCAGTCCTCCGGATTCTAAAAGGCAAAAAAAAGACCTCCTTGTCTTCTGTAACTAAAATAAATACATAAAATCAGAGGAGAGTGGAGAGTTATGAGAAAGGGGGTAGAATTAAGTTTTGTAACCAATAGAAAATTATATTTATCTGAATTAATTTTTAATATTAATGTACCATGAATGCAATTAAATTAGTATTGGTATTTTAAAGGGGTACATGAAAATACATGAAAATTTGAAGGAATTCATTATACCTCATATTATTTTGTTGAATACAGTGCCATAAAATTTGTCAGCTTGTTCAAATAGGCATGAGATGATGGGGTGGTTTAATTGAGAAATGTGCTATATTGTTTCTATTAATGAAAAGTATTTTATGGATGTAACATGTTCATTTCTGTCATCAAAATGATAGCCATTTTTCATCATTTTTTCTGATTTTTACATTTTTCTTTAACCATACTTATGTTTTTTTTTTAATTATTTTTCTTAAACTATCTTCAGAAGCACTTGGAGTAAAAAATATTTCTATGTGAGTATCTATCCATCTATCTGTACCTTTTTTTCATCCTTTATTATAATGTATACTTTAGCTGAAGTATACATACATCAGTTTCTTTAAATAAATGACTGTAATAAACTAAGGTTAGTTAGAGATAGTGGATTTTAAAAAATGGTATTAGAATTGGTTAGACACCTATTATAATATTGAAAGTAGAATTTCAGCAACAAATGTAATCTTACCTATAATCACTGAGAGTGTAGGAAGATTTACTAAGATGAATGAAATAGAGGATTCTTTTAGAAGACAGATGGTAGATCTAAAATATTACCTTAATTATGTAGCACGTTTTTTTATGGTAAATTTCAGCTGTTAGATTTACATTTCTGCTCTTTACCCACTTTATATAATTAAACATAATGACATAGTTTTCTGTAGGTTTCAGGTATTATTATCCAGTTGTGTAGAAGAGGAAATTAAAGAATAGAAGTTATATAACTTAACCAAGCTTAAGCCATTTCAGTGGCAGGGCATGAAACTTTAGGTTTATTACTTGAGGTTCCTTTTACAAACTCAAAACAAAAATAGGCAATTTTTTAAATAATTTGAATATCATAAATTTAATGAAGCTTAAAACAAAATAATAGACTGCAACTTTCTAATTATAATAAATAACAATAGCAATATTTTTTTTGAAATGCAGAAAGATAAAATTTTTAAATAAACCACTAAATTCATTTATATCCCCATTTTCTTTATATTCAAGGCAAATGGAAAATAATAAAACATTTGAAATAAACCTCCTATCGTTATGTAACCCATATTATTGTTTTAAATTAATTATATGCTCCATATTAGCTAAGAGTTGTCTTCCATAGCTTTGCCTAGGAGATTCTATCTTTGTTCAGATTCAAGATGATCCAAACACAATAAGTCTTAGGTACACAATGTGCTTCTCAGCACTATGGAGGTAGTTCTCAAATTTCAATGTGCATCAGAAAGACTTGTCAGGCTTGTTAAGTCACAGGTTTCTGGGCCTCACCTCCATGGTTTTGATTCTGTAGGTCTAAGATAGGGCAAGAAAATTTACATTTCTAATAAGTTCACAGGTAAAGTTAATGCCAAAGACCATAATTTGAATACTACTGCACTAAGTGGTAACACAGTTCACTCTAACTCCTAAAGCACTTGTCATGCCCACTGACCCACATAGCCTGATTGAAAGCAGAAGACTAAACCAAGGCAGAACAGGGAAACTTTCTTCATGTAATAAAAAATATCACCCCCATCGTGGGCAAATGCAATTCTGGAAGTTTAACTATATGTTTTAGAACTATTCTTCTTTCTTAATATGTGTCTAGAATAAACTATACTACCGTAGAATCCTCTTTTATTCTTTCGAGGCATATGTGTATATATGTGTATGGGAAAAGGAGAAGTCCAAAGTTGCCAGTAGGATGACAAAGTATTTAGAAAAGGCATGTTTAACCCTTACTCTGCCATAAAGACAGTGAATGAGTGTTAATGTGCCTGATATTACCCAGGAATATTCAGCAGAATATGTCCATGGCTTTCTATTAATGTTATTTAGTTTGGGCACATCAAAGAAGTCATAATCATGAGAGTAACTGGAAGGCAGTACTCAGTCTATCCTCTGCTCACCAAGCCATGCATTGTAGCTCAGCTGTGTTAAGTTAAGGAAAAGCAGGCATTTTATTAGTTTATCTAAATAGGAATCTTATATTAATTACATTTGTAGCACTGAACGGATCACCTCATCTCAAACCTATAACCCTGTGTCCTTTTTTTGCAGAGTAATCATCTAAATGAGGAGGGAAATGGTCACTAAGGCAAGGCCAAACTCTGTCCAAGGGAAAAATTTTCCTAAATCAATAGAGATGATATTCATGGAAATGGGAATAAGGAATATAATACTCCTGGTCTAGATCTCTAGGGCTCCAGATAGAGGAGCAATGCCAGGAACTTGGATATGCCTAGGCAATGAATCTGTTTAAAAGTATGATTTTATTGATATTCTTTTCTGTTGCAATATGAAAATATGCATTGTTAGAGTGAATTTAAATTATGCTAATATAACAGAATGCATGGGAAGAGTGGAAGGAAATAGTGAAACAATTTCTCTGTCTCATACAGAGATTAAGTCCATAATTCTGTTTGTCAGTGTACATTTTATCCTCATACTGTAAGCGTAGTAACACCCTGTGAGACTTTCTAGTGTTTAAAGATTTGATTATTTTTTTCATATACCGCAGCCCCTAAAATTGTAAGTTAGCTATTAACCTTATGCTTTCACAAAGTATTAGATATCTGTTCTAACACCAAAGGAAAACTAGTTTGGCTTTACTAAGAGAAAAGATATAACTTATTTACCTATTTAAGGTGTCGTCTAAGGGAAATAGATGTTGACCTCACTTGATTTTGCATTATATGTTGACTTCAAACTAAAGTCTTCTTTACGAGAAAATTCTACTCTAGGGTACTATTTACACCAATTGCAATTTGCCCCAGTTACTCTTCAGAAGACATTATTATAGGAAGCCTCGAAAAAGATTTTTTTCTATGTAGTAGGCAGCTGTCAAGTGGAGAAGGAAAAACAATTAAGAGAAACTCCCTGATTATCAAATATAATATTTTTTAAGTAAAGCTTAAGTAAGAAAGCTGTCATGTCTATGACCTACTTAAAATCTCAATATTTACTTTGGGAGAAGGATTGTGTAGAAATAGAAAACATGAACTTTGAAATGACATTGGTTCAGATATTATCTTTGGTCATATAAAATTATACCATTTTTCTTTTTTTTAACAAATTTATTTACTTTATTTTCTTTTTAAATTTTTTTAAATTTTTAAATTGTTATTATTTTTTAAATTAAGTTTATTGGGGTAACATTGGTTAACACAATTATATAATTTTCAGGTATACATTATCATTTGACATCTGCATATTCTATCGTGTTTTTACCACCCAAAGTCCAGTTTCCATCATCTATCATATATTTGATCCCCTTTACTCACTTCATCCTCCCCCTAAACCCCTATATTTGACGCCCTTTACCACGTCTATCTCCCTCTTCCTCCCTCACTTCCGACCCTCTGGTAACCACTATTCCATGTTCATGAGTCTTTGCTTGTTCATCATTCATTTTTGAAGGATAGTTCTGCCAAAATAGAACACTTATTTAATAGCGTTTTTTTTTTTTTTTTCTTT
>NW_006440638.1:4314803-4320700 GCF_000325575.1 Pteropus alecto | reverse complement strand
TGAGTAATATTCCATTGTATATATGTACCACAACTTCTTTAGCCAATCATCTATCACGGGACACTTCAGTTTCTTCCATGTCCTGGACACTGTGAATAATACTGCTATGAACATCAGTGTGCAAATATCTTTTTGAATATGCGTTTTTAAGTCTTTGGGGTAAATATCCAGTAGTGGGATTGCTGGATCATATGGTAGACCAATTCTTAGTTTTTTGAGGAACCTCCATACTATTTTCCCTAGTGGCTGTACCAATTAATTATCCTAATTTTCAACGAATGATTTGATCATCCATTAATTCTTGCCCAAATGTATTCTTTTATTGAAAGCTATGAATTGATATTTTTCTAATTAGATAATTAGGTTATTGCCAGGCTTTCTCTTATTCTCTAATAAAAAAGTCTTAGAATTTGTCTTACAAAATGCCCAAAATAGTTAAAATTATACTTATTTCTAATATTCAAAATATTTAATTAAGTTTAAACATTTTCAGTTCTTTTAAAATGTTTATTTATAGCCAACATAAAGTATATATTTGAATTGTTCCAAATTTTTCATAATAAGTATGCAGAATTGTGCATATATTATTTCTTACTTTTGAAGGAGAATCTTCAGAATAGAGTCTCAGTTTAGGTTGATAGGCAAAGTGTAAATATAAGATAAATAACATTTTTCTTTATTTTAACTCTCCAGTGTTTATTTTAGAAAAAATAAAACATTTCCTTCTGAAAGCCAAATCTTGTTGATATTTTCTGCATTCCTACAATACTAGATCCCACCGTATTCTTTTTGCATAGTCTTTGCACTATTTTTTTTGCTGTGATGTGTTGTTGTTTTAATTATTTATTTCCTCACTTTTATGTAAATTAAAATGTATTATGTTTGCTCTTTCTTAAATATGCTGTTGGTATAGGCTTTGGATGATTTCATTCGCTCTCTATATTGATCTATATTATATTTTTAAAAAAAAGATTTAAAGTGTTAGATGCCATTAAATTGGAAGCCACCTTCATTTCAAACATTAGTGTTATTAAACACAATGGTGAACTCAAGGTTTGCACTTGGTATATTGTTCATAATTTGTATTTCAATATGCCTGTGGACACTGATTCAACTCTGCTTTCCATTTCTCACTAATCCTTCATGTAGTTCTAGTTCCTTGAACCAATATTGATATTTATTTTAAAACTTTAAAATGATAAAATACTTAAGTGTTCCTTCAAATATACTTGCAACTGACCGAATTTTCTAACCTTGATCTAGGTAAGAATTTAGTTGTAAAGTGATAGACAGATAGTTAGTCCCAACTGGCCTGTTAGTTTGTTATACTAGTGAATATATTTTTAATGCAGTATCCTTTGAGGTGATATTCCTAGGTCAGTCATGCATAATATTGCCAGTAGACAGTTAATAATAGATAAAATATTTAGGATTTAGGACTTGTAAACCTACTTGTTCTGTTAGAAATTAATTAGGAAAGATAAGAATGATTGTTGGATTGATCAGATTACTTTCTATCTATTAATACTACCTGGAGGGAGAGAGAAGAAAAAAGCAAAGGTTATTAAAAATATATTAAATATTATGACAAACTTACTTGAAACAATACAAAACTTTTACAGAATTCAGTGTTACGAAGAAATAAAAATTCAAGACTACTGAGAAAACTCTTAAAAGGAAATGAAAGTTAAGGAAATAGATATAAGATACAAAGTATGAATACCACAGAATATTTTTAATGTAAATATCTAGGTTAGTTGCTGTCTAAAAACATAGTATTTAAACAGTTAAGCTTTATCTCACCTGACATAGTATAGAATAAATGGAAATCAAATAAATATTGATAACTATTTCGTAGATGTTGAATTCTGATCATTATATGAACTTCACTGACTTTTGTTTTTAATAGAGAGTGGTATATAGATAATCAATATTCAAACAGTTTGTTGTGTAAGTTTATTTAATAGTTACAATTTAAATCAAACACAAGGTAGAGGGCGTGAATCACTCATTCTAACAAGTGACAAATAATTATGGCATTATATGAATCACATAACAGCTCTACCAAGTGATTTCTTTTTGAGAACTTTTTCTGAAAAAGATATTTTTATATTTACTTATATTTTATATTTATTTATGCTAATTTTGTGTGATATGAATCACAAGCAAAAATTTGTGCTGTACATGAAACACAGTGCTCTTAGTCATGTGTTATTAAATAGAAGATTGACATTTAACATATTTCTAGCATATACATGTTATAAATTACCAAAGAAAGGATATAAATATAATTATATATGCTGTTATAACTGATTTATAAACATCTAGAGAAAAAGATTACAGACTCCTATTTCAAGTGGTGAGTTAACGGGCAGATGATTCACTCTGAGGATAAAAATAAAGGTGAATTATTCAAATGCTAAGCACTATGTCATGATGCTTATCTTGAGAACAAACTGAACTTTCAAAATATTTAAAAATCTTCTTAACAGTTTCTGCTCAGAGCAAATTAGATGTTAGATTTAAATACTGATGACTTAATATCCTTCTTGACATCTTGGGAGAATTTTATAATATCGTCTACATAACTCTCTTCGATACCTTTTAATTCTTGATTTCTATTAGATTGATCTCTCTTCATTTTTTTCACTGCTTCTGTTTAATACTTTTTTTTTCTATTACTCCTTCTAGAATCATCTACCTCTAGTTAGCCAATACATATTAAAGTAATGCTGTTTTGAAAGAGAGATATTGGCTCTTGAAAGGTAATTCAAGCCAACGTATAGATAAAAACTTTCCAAAAGCTGGTAACACACAAACATTTCTCCAACTGTTATAGACTAAATGTTTGTGTTCTACCAAAATTCATATGTTGAAAATCTTAACCCCAGTGTGGCTATACTTGGAAATATATTTTCCTCTAAGGAAATAATTAAGGTTAAATGAAGTCATAAGGGTAAGGTGCTGATCCATTAGGATAGATGCCATTATAAGAAGAAACATAGAAGAGCTTTTTCTCTTTTTCTATCCAAACACTAAGAAAAAGTGAAGACATGCGAAAAAGGTAACTATCTGCAAATGAGGACAAGCGATCTCACCAGAAACAATGAGCTGAAACCTTGATCTTGAACTTCTAGCCTCCAAAATGGTCAGAAAATAAATTCCTATTGTTTAAAACACTCAGTCTATTTTGTTATGGTAGCCAGAGCAGACTAATATACCAACCATGACCTCTCTTCTGAATATTCATACATTTGTACTCTGCTCTCAAAACTTCATTCACACCAGGCTTCTTTCATCATCCTCTTTCCCACCATAGGTTCTGGCACACACACACACACACACACACACACACACACACGTACACACAAAAAGAATATATCCATTTATGCAAAAATAATATCTGTCTTATTCCCTTTAGTATCCCAATTGTTAAATAAAGGGTTTGACACAGAATAGCAGTTTACAGTACATGTTTCTTTACTGTTAGATATCTGAGGCAAAGTCGAAATATAGACTCATATATTTGTAGTTTTATCGAGATATGACTGAGCTTACTGCATAGGTTGAGTTTCTATGGTATCCCCCTAGAAGTTGGGTAGGTTAACCTACATAACCTGCCTACAACCTTCTCGCTACATCAAACAGTGCTGTTATATTGTAAAATTCACACCTGCTAATTTGTTATTTTCTAATAGATATTAATTGCATGATATAGTCATTTAATTTGCTATTTTCTCATATGCAAGTAATCTCATTAAAGTGGGAAAAATCTGTAAACTTCGTTCTACACATCATAGGTAAATTAATCTTGTTATTTAGTTTATTTAAATAGAATGGCTAAATAGAATCTCTAAATACATTCAGATATTTATTTACTAAATCTAGTGCTGATATTAGCCTTTTTATATCTAAAATCAGACACGGTTGACTAGAATCTAGTATTTTTGATTCTCCACTTCAAATACCAGTGCTATCTTGAAGACCTCATATATTCTTAGAAGTTTCCTTTCATCTTACAAAATAAAAAAAAATACTATATTAATTGTAAGAACATTTTTAACATTTAATATTATCCGAGAGATTTAAAAGCATATTATCCACTGCTTATAACTTTTCCTAGGCCTTTCTAAGCTATATTAGCCTAAATTTCTGGTTACTTGGAGTACAATATATTATATCACATTACTTTTGATCTCTACCTCCTTTTATCTTTTTACCAATCTAGCATTTTAACCCCTCTGATTCTTTCTCTGAGCCTAAATAAAAACATTTACTCTATTAGTTGAATATATCTTTATTATTCATTTCCTTATTTTAAAAGCAGCCTAGAAGAAACATTAATACTTCAATTAAAACTATTTTTTTTTTCTTTTATGGACTCCTCAGTTTATACTTTTGGTGGTTTCAAAATATGTCATCAAATGATTTGATATTTTTTCCATTGAAAGATTGAGTCTCTGTCGCTTTTTTTGAATGTGAGTGGGCTTGTACCAGTTTTGACAAATAGCATCATGGTAGATGAAGGGGGAGTCTGAGTCATAAAAGACCAGCAGCTTCTGTCTTGTTTACCTGAAAATTTTTCTGGTGTCATGCACATGGAAGAAGTCTGAACATCCTAATATTGCCATGTTAGAGAGGTCAATTGCAAGTGCTTCTGTTAAAGGTTCCAACTAAATCCATTCTTTAGTTATCTCAAATCAAGTGCCAAGCCCTAAAAAAAAAAAAAAAAAAACCTACTTGAAAATGTTTCTCCAGTTTACAGCTGTCATGGTCCCCAGTTGTTCCAGGCACCCAACTGAGTCATCTGAGCTGAGTCCCCAGATATGAAGAAGAGAGGAGCCATACCCACTGTGCCTGAATTCCTGACTCAAAGAATCTGTGAAAGTAATAAAATGACTGTTTTATGCCCTTATGTTATGAATAGTTTGTTATACAGTGATAGATATGTATAACAATATCATTGAAAAATCAGTAACTACTATTAACAAAATAAAAATATTTTCTTCTCTTGAAAATATTTTAAGTATTGCAAAGTGATTTAAGTATTCTCAGATACATAGTCCAATTAAATAAAAAAGTTAAAATGTATAAAGTTGTAATAGGTGGTAATAGAACATGCCAGAATGCAGATTTCTGGTATTTAAAGCCATCAACTTTATACTTATTATGTAAAATTAATCTTTTTGAGAAAAACAAGTTGAAGACACATGCCCTCTGTTGTTAAATGTTTTGTTGTTGTTGTTATTGTTTTATCTCTTACTTTAACCAGCAAGAGTGAAGCATGATTATTAATTGTGGTGATCATCATTCTTATTATCTGGGAAACTGCAAAGTCCCTAGTTTTGGAAAAAATACATTTAATTTGCTGTAAAAATTTAGAAACAACTCCATTATCATTACTGTAAATCATTAGCTCAGAAAATTATGCTATGAAATATCTAACGAAAAATATATTCTAGAAAGTTATTAATATGTTTGAAATGCTATACTTTCCTGAAAAGAGAGGACCAAATGACATAATTTTAAGTGTTAAGGAATTTTCTGCTTAAAATCATGCAAAAATTACTGATATTTTTTCATGTTATAGATTAGCACTTTAACATTATTCCCCATAGTTCAAATACTTTCTCTTAAATTGAGTACTACAAATTGAATAAATGATTCAAAATGATGTGGACACTTTTAAACCTATAATTATGGTCAATTTTATTTTATGATCTATACAATATTTTATTCCCAACATCAAAATATTTTTACTAATTTCTCACAAGACTATTACTAGTAGTAAGAATTAAATTTTTTAAAATTTCTGATGTTACAAATGAAAAACTAATTAAATTTTATTCATTAATTAATGGACACAACCATAAGCTGGGCACTGGTTACAGCAGGAA
>NW_006440638.1:4304322-4314790 GCF_000325575.1 Pteropus alecto | reverse complement strand
GGAAAATAACTAAATAGACAGATATATGTACCCTTTTAGAATTAAAATTCTATTGAGGAAAGACTCTGATACATACATTAATTATATGTTATGGTAACAGAGTCAAGTATTGTATGGGAAAAAATAGAAAAATGTAAAAGTTAATGGTAGAGGTACACAGGATTTAATGTTAAATAGAATGACAATGGTAAGTAGGCATTTAAAGGGTGACATCTGAGCAAAGACTTAAAGAAATTAACTGAGGGACTATGTTAAGAACATTGCAGATTAATCCAAGAGATAAGGAAACATTTCCAAGAGTAGAGTGAGTAACAGCATAAGTACAAAGAGAGTTCAGAAAAGGAATGGGGGAGGGTGGTTGGTTTAGAGACTATAAACTACTGTAAGAATTTTGGTTTGTATTCTCAGGGAAGTAAATGGGATGCCTTTTGAAGAGAAGACATGATCTGACATACTAATAGAGTTTCGTCTGGCTGCTGTTTTTATTTTAATGGAATTAGTTATTAATTTCTCTGATTTTAATAAGGTTCAAAATTTTGGTACATATAATGTGGGAAATTGCATTAATATAACCATAGTCTTAATACGATGATAGTCTCCAACTACAGTACCAGGCCAACTATTTCAGAGGTGACAAAACAATAAAGCTTACAGACCAAATTTTACATTTAAATTACACAGTTTATTTAATCAATTAAAAACACACAGTGATAAGCAGGGGGAAATATATGAAATACATTACCATACTTATGATAAGGTGCAAGCATAGAACAAGGGCCATAATATGTGAAATAGGGAGTCCCCACTATTCTTAATCTTATTTTACTGTCTCCTCTATCAGTCTTCCTTGCTGAAGATGTGGTTTTGAAGACAGAGTTGAGGTTTGATCAGCATGCTCAGCAAACAGAAGGTGCCTGAAACCAACATATAGTCATACACCACATAATGACATTTCATTCAACAAGGGTCCACATATATGACAGTGGTCCCATAAGATGATAATGGAGATAGAAATTCCTTTCACCCAGTGATGTCACAGTCCTTATAAAGTCATAGCACAATATATTATTCAAACATTTGTGGTGAGGCTGGTGTAAACAAACCTACTGCACTGCTAGTCATGTAAAAGAATAGCACATAAAATTATAGTAGTAGGCTATGCTATCTAGGTTTGTGTAAGTGCACTTTATGATGTTGCACAATAATAAAATTACCTAAGGATGTATTTCTTAGAACGTATCCTGACCCTTTAGTGGTGCATGACTGTATACTTGTTATGTTGGGGCAACATAGCAACAAGTGCACCTGGCCAATAGTTATAGCTCACCAGTAGCCTTATGAGCAATTGTAGCTTTTATTTGCATTTCTTCATAGAGTAGTCATTGGATCATAATGGCTGTCACCATGAGATAGCCAATTTATCATCCCATGAATATTGAGTGCCTCATCTATAGTAACTGTATCATGAATATCTGGGGCTTCTGGTCCTTACAGTCCTTTTTTTTTTATCTTTGTTCAGCAAAGGTATTATCTACCTTTCTTAATATGTCTTATAGATTACCAGCTTACTTTAGTTCATATCTAACATGTCTGGCTGATTATTAACTTAGCTATCTGTACTGACATGTTTAATGATTCTGCTCATGTCATTTAGGTTACCCACTTACTCTTTATAGGAATTTTCTTATATAGTGTTATATTTAACCACTGTTTTGCATAATTCTATAAACAAGATAAATATATGTATATAACATATATACATGTGTATATAATCATTAATAATCATTAACCTTAAGCCTTAAATGAAAAAACTTTCACTCATATCCATATTTATAGAATTTATTTTTTCTTACTAAAGTCTAAGTGGTCTGTTAAAAATAGATAGCAATCACAAGTATGTTAAACTTTGGGCTGATGATATATTAAAAAGCCATATTAAATCAGTTTACTTAGTCTTAGGGAATTGATTCTTGTTTTTGAGTCACGAGTTAATGCGAACTTTTTCCACTAAGTTATTGGCTTCTGGACTGAGAGCATGCTGGAAATCTTAAGCCAATCCCTCAATAGAGAGCTGGGTGCTGGCTGTCTGCAGAAATGAGGTACAGATTTTTATTATAGCTCATTTGCTGTTTCTTCCACAAAATTAAAATCTGATCTGTACTCTATAGCAAGAGTCTTTATATATGAGTAGGATAAAAGCAAAAACCAATTTGTTGGTGACAAATATGAATAGGACTGGTTAGTAATATCAACCCACATTATCATAATGGAGGAGAGCAAAATCCTCTATTTATGAATATTTAGTCAGTGATTATCCTGAGGGCAAAAACAGTATGATAAGGAGGCTACTGACTAACTTCTAGAGTATTTTGATTTGTACCATAAAGAAATGTTATTAATCACCACAAATGCCAAAAGTAGATCTAGGAAAAAAACAATTTTTTTTACAGTAAACAATTTGTTTACTCTGAACACAGACCTAAGTGTGTCTACCCAACCTGATGAGAACTCAGTTGCTAAAATTTTTATGTTGATAAACTCTAAATAATTAACCTAGGAAAAATTCACATATTTTTAGGTTTCCAGGGATTTTTTTTTAATTGATAAAAGGGCAGAAAAATGGTTGTGTAGCACTAATTAACACAATATTCCCTTTAGCATAGAAGGTTAATACCTTTTGTATGACCCATTGACTGCTTGGTAAACCCCAAAGCTATTTTATGTATAAATTATAACTTTTAAATTTTTTATTTAGGATATTAGACCTAGATTTGGAAAAGACAATACCAAAAAGAGTTGTTAAATATTTTCTTACATCAGGATATAAACAGAAGTCATAGGTATTTCAAGACAAACGATTACTGAAATATTACAATAAAACAATTTTAAGTAATTTTATTTTTTAAATAAATAAGAGACTCTTGCAAAAATAATTCAAGATTAGTGCACAGCCACAAATATATATATAAGTCTTTCAGAAAATTAACTTTTGATATGATAATAAAACTCTCAAAGAAGACAGAAAACAATTGATTTTGGTAAGAGCAAGCTATATTTAAGGATAAATTATTTCTCTGAATATTTTTTTCTCTTTATTTTTCAAAATCTCTTTCAATCAGTATCAAAGTTGCCATCTTAGCTGGAACTTTCAAGAGTAAACATGTTTTTATAGAATTATTTGCTATTTAAAAATCTGTTTTTTTTTTTTAGAAATTGACCAGGTAAGAAAGATAACTGGTTACCAAAGAATATCCATTATTTAATTTAATATTAGTTAAAGTATTCAAGATCATTAAGAATTTATATTGCAACATGATCACTGGTAATAGTAAGAGTTGGAGACGTTTAATAAATTTTTTCGACAGCATAAGAGAAATAACTACATTTTAATAGTTTGTGGCATTGTTCAGAGTTTACAGGGATGATCCTCTTAAAAGACAACCATTATTAATATTTAATGTAGTCAAACACATATGTTTACAATTTCATAAACTTAAAATATTTGGTGGAAAGAATGTTAATTTGCCACTCAAAGCCAGCAAATTATATTTAGAATATTTAAGTAATTTAGAAGACATATAAATGTTTGAACACAAAAATTATCAACCAATCTAATTTGTTCAAATATTCATGTAAAATAGAAACATTAGTAAGCTTTTTCTAATACAATTAAAACTCTATGTATCTTAAGTCCTTAACTTGTATTGAAACATCTGGATTGGAGTATTATTTTTTCCTTGATATTATCCATTTTTTATTTAAGTAGTCAGTTATTGTCCAGTCTTTTGATTTTCTTCGTTTTTTCTTTCTCCTTTTTGTTTTCGTTTTAGTTGGCTGCTTCTATAAAGGAAAGGTTGTGCATATGTGTGTGTGCGTGTGTGTGTTTGCTCTACCGAGGTATAATTAACATATAAAAATGTATATATTTAAGATATGCAACTGGATGTTTTGATATATGTATACATTGTAAAATAATCACCACAATCAAACTAATTTACATATTCATTACTTCAAATAGTTATCTTTTTTGTGTGATTGGAATTTGTAATATCTATCTTTCTGGCAAATTTCAACTATACAGTATTGTTAACTAAAGTCACTAGGCTGTACATTGGATCTCCATAGCTTACTCATCTTGCATAAGAGGAACTTTGTATCCTTTGACCAATGTCTCTCCATTTCCCCACCCTCCTACTCCTGGCAACTACCATTCTCCTCTCTGCTTCAATGAATTTGACTGAAATTTCACATATAAGTGACGTCATTTGTCTTTCTGTGTTTAGCTTATTTCACTTAGCATTATGTCCTCCAGATTGTGTAAAAATGGCAGGATTTTAAGAAAGAAAGTCTCTCTTTAAAAATTTAATGCATTTAAAGCGTTCAAAGTTCAGTTTACTCTTTCCAATTTTTAAAAAAATATAGCCTATTTTAAATTAATGCTTCTTAGTTTGTATAGACTAAATCAGTAAAAATGAATTCAATCTATTAATTATTTTTGTATGAAGGCCATTAAAACTTTTATTTTCTCAACAAATTGGGAGAATAATTTTTTTCCAAATTTATAAAAAAGTGATTTTTAGCCAAAGTGTAAGTTTGTCACATGAGTTACCCCAGCATCCCAGAAAAGGAGTGATTGGGTTTTAACAGCCTTTGAGATGCATGTTCCAGGCAACACAGTATAATTGGCTCCAGCATATGAATTCATTTAAGCATATCTGTGGAAATCCATTTGGTCAATAAGTTGAGATCAAAGATCTTCTCACTGAAGCCCAAAGACGTGTTCTGTTTTGTTTACTCTAATATAACTAATATTTTTGCTTCTTGCTAGAAAATGGAGGATTTTTTTGTCTTTATCAACACCTTCAAACATTTTTAGAGCTTTAAGAACTTAGGATACATCTGGGCTCAAGCAAAATACCAAATAAACAAGATTTAAATGCTAGTTGAATGACTCAAATTTTTTATTTTATTTGCTCTGTTAATTTGTCAGTTTCTCCTAGCTTTTGAATAAATTCTTTTCAGAAGTCTTACTGTGCTGAACAGAAAAGGATTAGAGTTGGGATCCTGCTTGGAAAGGAGCCCTGGTTAACTCAGCAGCTACCATGTAAAAATATTTGTAGAACTATGTTCTAGACAAAGGTGGAATGAGCTGGAGGTGGAGTGAGCCTTGACATACTAAAACCAGACAGGATTCAGATCAGTAGCTAATTGAATTAAGGCAATGACCCAATTCCAGATGTCTAGCAAAGATCAATAATCCATTCTTTTAAGAGATGACAGCACCCGGAATCTGTACAATTTCCACTTGGCAATTGGCATTCAGGTTCTGTACACGATGGCATAGTTAATATCGGATTTCACTCTTATGATAAATGCACATAAAATGGACAATACCTATCAAATTACTATTTTGAAGAATGAGCAGTGAAAAATACAATGGTGTAATTATTGAGATAAGAGCAACACATGAGTAAGTCTCACAGCAAAGTGGAGAAAATGTAGAAAGCAGCAGTGTTGACAGATGGAGAAAAGAAGATTGGAGTTCAGCTCTGCTGAGGTTTTCAGAAGGAGGCACCATGGAGAAATTAAAAAGCCCTAAAATCTCCATAGGGTTTTTCTTTAGATTCCTGAGATACACACATAGAAAGTGAGGCTCCTGGAGGCCTGGCAGAGAACAGCTTCTGAACTCACACACTGCTTGGAAACCCTGGATATTTGACATAGCCGCAAAAGCAAGATCATGGTAAACATCAAGTATTTATTTGAAACTACATAAAGCTCATGCCCTAAGATTTAGAGCCAATCTTCAGAAAAGTGCAATCCATTAAGACTAAGCAGAAAACTGAACTACTGCTACCATAATACAACTTAAAACCAGACCTTAATAAGAATAAGATTATTCACTTGAAATTTAACTGCCTGCTTGAATAAAACAACATATTTTAGAGGAAACTACAGTCTGCAGTCTTGGTGCCTCTTTTGGTAATGAACTTTAACATGCACACAGACATGGCTATCCGTTTACATACTTCTGTGGCAACTTCCACCCTACAACAGCAGAGTTATGTAGTCGTGACACAGAATGGTCCCCAAGCCTAATCTTTACTGTAAATTGCTGACCTTTGCTTTAGAGGAAGATAATATGATTAAGAGTTTCTAGAAGAGTACAGAATAAAATAAAATTAAAAAATTACCAGGTGCAGTCAGGAAATTTCACTGCTAATCAAGAGATAAAATAGTCAATGTTAGGAGACAGATGATTCAAATATTGGAGTTAACAGACAGGAATTTCAAAATCATTTTAATTAATATGCCAGTGAAAATAGAGAAAAGTTAGACAAATGGAAGAAACGTAGAAATTCAACAGTGTTAGACTCAATCAAAAAGATATCAAATGGATATTGCAGAACTGAAGAATATATCTCATGTGTCATTAAGAAATAAGTGATTGAACTTCATGATTGGATGCAGCAAGCAGAGTTAGTGAATTTAGTGATTAGTATGAATGTTTTAATGTTCTATCTAAATAAAAATTTTATTAAATAAAAAATTTAAATAGAAGGAGTGAGTACCTTGCTCAAAGTTACAAAATTCTATCTAGCAAAATTGTGGTAGATAAAGATATGACTTTTTTTTTACTCTCTTGAACTGTTCTCATATATAGTGAACAGTTGTAAAACAATATAATTTTAAATGTCTTGTCTAATAGTAGGTTAATTTTTATTTTCAAGGTGAGAAATTCTCTAGATCAAGTTTTCAGAGGCATTTTAAGAGTATATTTGGAAAGGAAACATGGATACGTACTTTATTTAAAACACATTTGTCAGGGTGGTTTGCATATTTGATTTTATTGTAATAACTGACACGTTGGTCTTAGACATATTCAATAATTTTTAAAATATTTCATAGCTGTTTGAATTCTTGAAATGTAGGAACATATTGATTTTGTCTGTACTGATTTGAAAAGTATGCATGTTTATTTGCTATTGTATTTGTTACCACAATAGAAAATATTTAGCTCTTCTCTGTATGATTCTTTTTGAGATATTTAAAGTATTTATATATTTTGTTACCCTCTTAGGACTGCTTATCAGCTTCTGTTTGATATTCACAAAGTATCATACAGTAAATACTGCTAGAGGGTATGTTTCCTTATAGGATCCATTTGGCTCACTTTTTTAAGTTTTTCAATTACAGTTGACATTCAGTATTATTTTATATTAGTTTCAGGTGTACAGCATAGTAGTTAGACATTTATATAATTTACAAAGTAATACCCCAGATTAGTCTAGTACTCACCTGGCACTATACATAGTTATTACAATATTATTGACTATATTCTCTATACTGCACATCCCTATGACTATTTTGTAACTACCAATTTGTACGTTTAATTTCTCTTTTTTCACCCAACTTCACCTCCCATCTGGCAATCACCAGTTTGTTCTCTGTATCTATAAGTTTATTTATTTTTGTTGTTGTTGTTAATTTATTTAGTTCTTTAGATTCCACATGTAAGTGAAATCATATGGTATTTGTCTTTCTCTGTCTGAATTATTTCACTTAGCATAATAACTTCCAGGTCCATTAATGTTGTTTTAAATAGTAAAATTGCACTTATTTATGGTCAAGTAATATTTCATCCTATATATGTACCACATTTTTTTTATCCAATCATTTATTGATGTACACTTAGGTTGCTACCATATCTTGGCTATTATAGATAATGTTGCAGTGAACATAGGGGTGCATATGCATATATCTTTTCAAATTAGCGTTTGGGATTTTTTCAGCTAGATATCCAGAAGTGAAATTGCTGAGTCATAAGGTAGTCATCTTTTTTATTTGTTGAAGAACCTGCAAAGTGTTTTATATAGCGGTGGCACCAAGTTGCATTCCCAGCAACAGGGCATGAGGGTTCCCTTTCCCCCACATTCTTGACAACATGTCTATTGGCCATTTGTATGTACTCTTTGGAGAAATGCCTATTAAGGTTCTCTGTCCATTTTTAATTTGGAGTGTTTATTTTTTGGTGTTGATTTGTATGGTTTTTTTAAAAATGTATTTTGGATATTAACCCCTTATCATCTGCATCATTGGCAAATATCTTCTCCCATTCAGTAGTTGTCTTTTTGTTTTGTTGATGGTTTACTTTTTGCTGTGCAAAAACTTTTTGGTTTGATGTAGTCTCATTTATTATTATTATTATTTTTGTTTCCCTTGCCCAAGAAGATATATCAGAAAAAATATGACTAAGAGCAATGTCAGAGAGTTTACTGCCTATGTTGTCTTCTAGGAGTTTTAAGGTTTCAGGTCTTGCATTTAAATCTTTAATCCATTTTGAGTTTATTCCTGTATATGGTATAAAAAGGTGGTCTAGTTTCATTTTTTTTTTGCATGTATATGTCCAGTTTTTCCAACATCACATTGAAGAGACCGTCTTTACCCCATTGTATATTCTTGACCCCTTTGTCATAGATTGACTTTAAGGTGTGGGCTTATTTCTGGTTTTCTATTCTGTTCCATTAATCTATATGTCTGTTTTTATGACAGTACCACCCTATTTTGACTGCTATAGCCTTATAGCATAGTTTGATATCAAGTAGCTTGACACCTCCAACTTTGTCCTTCTTCCTCAAGATTGCCATGGCTATTTGAGGTCTTTTGTGGCTCTTTTTATGAATTGTTTGTTCTATTTCTTTAAAAATGCCATTGATATTTTAATAGGAATTATGTTAAATCTATAGATTGTTTTCAGTAGTATGGACATTTTAATGATGTTAATTTTTCCTATCCATGAGCATAGTATATATATGCTTCCATTCATTTGCATCTCCTTCAATTTCTTTCTTCAATGTCTTATAATTTTCTGAATCTTTTACATCCTTGATTAAATTTATTCCTAGGTATTTTTTGATGTAATTATAAATTGGATTAATTTAATAATATCTCTTTTTGATAGTTTATTATTGGTGTCTAAAATGCAACAAGAGTGTATGAAAAAAATGGCGTAGATGATAGAGGCTCTGTACATCCCTCTGGCAACCAAATCAAAGTTGTGACAGAAACAAGAAGCAGCAGCAAGAAAAAATCGCCTGGGATCTAAAGGAACAAGCCATACAACTAGGGAGAAAATATTCAGAGTGAGGGCCAAGATATCATCCTGCAACGGCAGAAGTTAGGAGGGGGCAAGGATACGGGGCTATCTCGTCTCGAGTGGCTGAGTGAGAAGGAGGCTGTGGCAGCAGCAGACACTTCTTAAAGGGGTCATGTCTGCACCTGAGCAGAGTTTTACAGTGACGGACCTGCTTGCTCGGAGCACCAGTGCCAATTTGGCTGCACACAGGGGGCACCATGGACTTACAGGGAGACATTGTCGGAGTGAGTGCCAAGGCAAGACGCGCTCTGTACAGAAGTGACAGTGGTATCTGTTGTTCCCTGTTGAGCCCTCTCTCTGACCAGTGCACGAACACAGCTTGGCCATAGCTGTGAGGTCATCAAACTGGATAACAGAGAGTGCTCTGCCCAGAGGAGTCCCCGAAACCCCACCTCCTCTAACTCACAGTCCCACTCAAACCACTTCCAGTATTTCCTCAATGAGTCAGGTGCTCCCTGCTGAGCAGCGCCTAAACTCACACTGGAGGCAGCTGGCCATAGTTTCTGGTGTGGCTTTTTGAGGCAACTATAAGCACAACATCTGTGGATTGCTTGCTGAATCTTAACAGGTGGCTCTGGAGGTGTAGAAGCTTGGGTTAAATTTGGCCTGCAGCTGAACTCCTCTCTAGACTGTGTCACTGGGCATCTATCACAAATCTACACTAATAAGACCGGGAGACTTAGGAGCTTTGCTTAGTACATAGAAACAGACATGGAAAGGCAGCCAAAATGGGAAGACAAAGAACCAGAAACCATATGAGAGAACAGAACAAAGATCCGTATATAATGGACTCAAGTAATCTAACAGATGCAGAGTTCAAAACACTGGTTATAAAGATGTTCGATGAACTTTTTGGAAGTGTATATAAATTCAATGAGAACTTCAATAAAGAGATTAAAAAAAACATAAAAATGGGAATAGAAATTATAAAGGGAACCGGTCTGAAATAAAAAACACATTATCTGAGATGAGAAGCATATTAAATGGAATAAATAAAGTAATAAACAAAATGAATAAAGAAAAGGATCATATGCCCTACCTAGAGGACAAGAAAGCCAAGGATACACAATTAGAATGGCAAGAGATAAGATGACAAGACTATAAAAATAATTTAAGGAGCATATGGGACACTATTAAAGGTCTAAGTATCTGTCAGATCCCAAGATGTCAAACAACTATTTGACGAAATAATGATGGAAAACTTCCCTAACCTGGTGAAGGAAATGGAATAAAACCTCAGGATGCTCAGAGAGTCCCAAAAACCAGGGATCCAAAGAGGCCCACACTAAGGCCAACACATAATTAACATGC
>NW_006440638.1:4299366-4303807 GCF_000325575.1 Pteropus alecto | reverse complement strand
CCAGCCTCACCTTTGCAATATGTTTCAACACTTGTGTATGGGGTAAAGGATTGAAAGAATAGCAGGGAAAATATAGTTGAAAACTTTTAAGAAATTAATAATAATAATAATAATAATAATAATAATAATAAAAGAAAACAAGACCTGGGATTCTGAGAAAACATGGCAGAGTGAGAGACATACTCAGATCTCACTTCTTGAAACAATAAACTGAATATCTAAAACTCAACAAAAAACTCCCAAACTGTGTACCAGCATGTCTGAGTGTAGGATCTGCGCATAAGAGCTACCACAGGTCAGAACCCAGGCTGTTGGGCGATGAACTGGGACAAATAAAGAAGCTGCCTCTCGCAGCTGCTGGAGCTTCTTGCAGGAGGAGGGGGAGGGATGAGGTGCCGCGACTTCCCCGATCAGCCTGGACATGCAAGGACATTTCTACACAGCCGGCAGCAGGGCTCAGTCATCAGGGCATAAAGCAGAGAAGCAGGACTGGACAGCACAGAAACAACAGTTGATTTTTACCGGCCTGGTTGCAAAATCATGGCTGAGCCGCAGCTCCCAGACCCCAACCCAGAGGGCCACTATCCTCATACCCTCTGAGACCAATCACTGCGAATCCCCAGGGAAATCAGAGTAAATGCTACCAAAACTGTTGCTAACACTGACAGGGACTAAATCTGAGAGTAGCTAATGTGATTAAAATCGACAAAAAAATAAAAGACCTTAGGTTTTATATAAAGCAGGGATGCAAGAGGCTTAGACACCACCTCCTTGAAACCAAAAGAAAGGCACATTCTTTGCAGCAGGCTAAAGAGAAACCTTTATATAATAAATCTTGTTTCTGGGAAAACAACAGAATACACTTTGATTAATGCTCAGGCAGAGAAATAGTCCATTAAACACCATGAACAACCAGGTGACAAGACATATCAGAAAGAAAGAGAAAATCTTCAGAAAATAAGGATACGGACAGAAATATGTGACTTAAGTGACAGAGAATTCAGAATGGTACTTCTGAAAAAACTCAGTGAGATCCAAAATGCGTCGTATGAACAATTTCAGAAATTGCAAAAACAGCTAGATGAGCAGAGCAAGGAGATTAAAACCCTCAAAAAAAGAAACAAATAGATCTTCCAGAGATAAAAAACACATTGCAAGAGCTGTACAATGAAATAGCAAGCTTGGGAAATAGAGTCAACCAAATGTAGAAAAGGATCAGTGATATCGAAGACAGAAATCTAGAAATAAATTAGAAGGAAGAAGAGAGAAACCAAAGAATGAAAAATAATGAAAGAGAAATTCAAGAACTAGCTAATACCATCAGGTGAGGAAACATAAGAATAATGGGCATTACCAAAGGCAAGGAAAAGAAACAGAGACTAGAAAGCATTTTCAGACAAATAGTGGATGAGAATTTCTCAAATCTAAGGAATGATCTGGAGCTGAGAATTCAAGAAGTCAACAGAACACACAATTATCTCAACCCAAAAAGTCCTTCACCAAGATACATTGTGTTAAATTTATCAAAAATCAGTGACAAAGAGAATTCACAGGGCAGCCAGGGAGAAGAAAACGGTAACATGTAAAGGAAAACCCATTAGATTATCATTGGCCTTCTCAGCGTAAACCTTAAAAGCCAGAAATGAATGGAATCAAATATTTAAACAATTAAGTGAAAGGAATTACTAGCCAAGAATAATGTATCCAGCTAAGTAATCCTTTAGATATCCTTTAGATTTGAAGGAAAAATTAAGACCTTTTCAGACATACAAAAATTGAGAGAATTCTCCACTACGAGGCCTGCATTACAGGAAATTCTGAAAGGGGTCAGCTCACCTAATACAAAATAACAACAAAAAAATACATAATTAGGAGTAAAGTGACTATCAGGCAAATAGAAGCAGAGGAGTGCAATCCTTACTAAGAACAGGGCATTATAAGTTTAAACAATAACAAGAGATTTGCTATAGTAAGATTGTATTGAACATTCAGCATACATAGAAACAAATTGAGATAACAATGACTGAAAAGGGGAGGATTCAAAGATCTAAATTCACAAAGGAGAAAAGAGATAAGGCACACACAGAAGAAAATGGATGACTATATATAAAACTATCTCTTTCATATTTGTAATGATAACCACACACTATAGAGTAAGAACTGAAGTATATAACATAAAACAAGAAGAATCAGAGACAAAATCCACAAAAACCAACCAAAATAAAGAAAACAAAAACACAAGGACAAGGAAGCAATAGAAGCACTGAGTTACCAGAAAGCAAAATATAAAATGGCTATAAGAGGACCTCATATTTCAATGATCACCCTAAATGTACATGGACTGAACTCACCAATAAAAAGGCACAGAGTTGCAGAATGGAAAAAAAAAAAAAAAAAAAGCAACAAAAAACACAACCATATGCTGCCTCCAGGAGACACGCCTCAGCTCCAAAGACAAATATAGACTCCAAATGAAAAGGTGGAAAAGGATATTTCAAGCAAATGGCATTCAGAGAAAAGCAGGAGTAATGATACTAATATCAGATGAAATAGACTTCAAAACAAAAATAGTAAAAATAGATACTGAGGGACACTTTACAATGATAAAGGGAATCATGCACCAAGAAGATATAACACTTATTAATATCTATGCTCCCAATCAGGGAACCCAGAAATGTATAAAGCAATTACGTACAGAATTAAAGAAAGAAACAGACCAAGACATTATCATAGTAGGGGTCCTAAATATCCCACTGTCAGATATGGACAGATCATCCAAACAGAAAATCAATAAGGAAATAACATCTTTAAACAACACATTAGATCAACTGGACATAACTGATATTTACAGAGCCTTCCATCCCAAGAGCTGCTTATACATTCTTCTCTAGTACACATGGAACATTCTCAAGGATTGACCACATACTGGGACACAGAAATAACCTCAACGACCATAAAAGGGTTGAAATCATACCTACCATATGCTCTGATCATAATGTATTGAAACTGGAGATCAACTGCAAAAGAAATCAAGAAGAACCACTAACATATGGAGATTAAAGAACATGCTACTGAAGAATAACTTGATCAGATAAGAAATAAAAAGGGAGATCAAGAGATACATAGAAACAAATAATAATGATAGTACAACATATCATTACAAGAAAATAAGAACAAAAACAAGAACGAGCCCGAATAAACAACCTAACGCTTCATTTTAAACAGTTAGAAAAGGAAGAATAAATGAGGCCTAAAGTCAGCAGAAGGAAAGAAATCATCAAAATTAGAGTAGAAATAAATGAAATTGAAAACAAAAAACACAATAGAAAAAATAAATGCAACAAAGAGATGGTTCATTGATAAAATTAATAAAATTGACAATCCCCTGGCTAGACTCACTAAAGAAAAAACAGAAATGACACAAATAAACAAAATCAGGGATGAAAGACAGGAAATTACTAGTGACATCGCAGAAACACAAAGGATCATGCAAGAATACTATAAAAAAGTATATAACACCAAATTTAATAACCTAGAAGAAATGGACCAGTACTTACAAAAATACAACCTTCCTAGACTGAATCTAGAAGATCTGGAAAATCTAAATAGACGGAACAGCAGTATGGAAATAAAAACAATCATCAAAAACCTACAAAAAAGTAAAAATTTCAGGACCAAATGGTTTCACCAATGAATTCTACCAAACATTCAAAGAAGATTTAATAATTATTCTCCTCAAACTTTTCCAAATAATCGAAGAGGAGGCAATACTTTCCAACTCACATTATGAGGCCGGTATTACTCTGATACCAAAACCTGGTAAAGATAACAGAAAAAAAGAAAACTACAGACCATTATCTCTCATGAACACAGATGCAAAAATCCTTTAGATACTAGTGAACTGCATACAGTAAGATATTCAAATGATTATACACCACGATCAAGTGGGCCTCATCCTAGAGGCACAGGCATATTTCAACATACGCAAATCGATTAATGTGATACACCACATAAAGAAATTAAAAAGTAAGACTCATGTGATCATATTAATAGATGCAGAAAAAGCCTCCAACAAGATACAGCGTGCATTTATGATCAAAACACTTAACAAAATTGGTATAGAAGGCAAGTACCTTAGCATAATAAAGGCCATATATGACAAACCCTCAGCCAATATTATACTTAATGATAAAAACCTAAAAAAACCTTCCCTCTAAGATCAGAAACAACCAAGGCTGTCCACTATCGCCACAGCTATTCAATATAATATTGGAGGTCCTAGCAAGTGCAATCAATCAAGAGAAAGATATAAAAGGCATCCAAATAGGAAATGAAGAAGTCAAACTGTCACTATTTGTGGATGACATGATTCTCTGTATAGAAAAACCTAAAGACTCCACAGGAACACTACTAGAAACAATAAGCAAATACAGTAAAGTTT
>NW_006440638.1:4290068-4298321 GCF_000325575.1 Pteropus alecto | reverse complement strand
ACCTCTAAGGCATGGGAAGTAAAAGCTAAAATAAATGAATAGGACTACATCAAACTAAAGAGCGTCTGCTCAGCAAAAGATACCGTCAACAAGGTAAAGAGACAACCATCCGAATGGGAAATACATTTGTAAGCAATGCCTCCGATAAGGGCCTAACATCCAAAATATACAAAGAACTCATACGACTCAATAACAACAAAAAAACAAATGATCCAATCAAAAAATTGGCAGAAGACCTGAACAGACACTTCTCCCTAGAGGACATACAAATGGCCAACAAATATATGAAAAGATGCTCAACGTCGCTAGCTATTAGGGAAATGCAAATCAAAACCACAATGAGATACCATCTCACACCTGTTAGAACAGCTATAATCAACAGGACAAGTAATAACAAATGTTGGAGAGGATGCAGAGAAAAAGGAACCCTTATGTACTGCTTGCGGGACTGCAAATTGGTACAGCCACTATGGAAAGCAGTATAGAGGTTCTTCGCAAAACTAAAAATTGATCTATCATATGATCTAGCAATCCCACTACTGGGTATTTACCCAAGACTTGAAAACTCATATCCAAAAAGATATTTGAGCATCGATGTTTATAGCAGTATTATTCACAGTGGGTGGGACATGGAAGCAACTGAAGTGTCATACGATAGATGATTGGCTAAAGAAGCTTTGGTACATATATACAATAGAATATTACCCAGCCTAAGAATAGATGAAATACTGCCATTTGGGACTACATGGATGGACCTCGAGATAATTATGCTAAGTGAAATAAACCAGACTGAAAAAGTTGAAAATCACATGATATCACTTATATGTGGGATATTAACCTAAAAGCAACAAATGAACAGGACAAACAATGACTCAGGGACATGGACAATGGACTAGTGGTTGCCAGTGTGTAGGGGATAGGGGAGGAGGGGAGAGGTGGACAGGGTAAAGGGTTCAATATAAGGGGGTAAGGGAAGGGTGTATGGGTAAAGGGGATCAAATATATGGTAGCTGAAGGAAACTGGACTTTGGGTGGTAATCACACAATAGAATATATAGATGTCAAATTATAATGTATAACTGAAAATTATATAATTGTATTAACAATGTTAACCCCAATAAACTTAATAAAAATTAAAATAAAATTTAAAAACATAAAACAAGACTCCTACATATGCTTCCTATAAAAGACTCCCTTCAGATTAAAAGACACACACAGACTAAAAGGAAGAGGATGGAAAAAGATATTGTTTTGATGGACCTAGAAGGTATTTAAGTGAGACAGAGAAAGATAAACACTATATGATTTCACTTATATGCAGAATCTAAGGAATAAAAAGAACTAATCAAAAACAAATATAGTGGACAATTTGGTGATGGACAGAGGGGAGGAGGATTTGGGGGGCTGGGAGAATGGGGTGAAGGGTTAAAGAAGTACAAATTAGTAGCTGATGGATGGTTATGGAGAGGTGAGCACAGCATAGCGAATGCAGTTAGCATTAATACATTGGCTAGCTGGAGGGTCAGAGGAGGGAGGGAACAATTGGGGGGATCGTTTTACAAACTATGTAGATATCTAAGCAGTGTACTATATACCTGAAACTAATTAAAATAAATAAATTTTTAAAAAAGAGAAAAAATGCAACCAATTTCTGAATATTAATTTTGTATCTTGCTACTTTACTGAATTCGTTAATCAGTTTTAATAGTTTTTGTTAGAATCTTTGGTATTCGCTATACATAGTATCATGTCATCTTCAAATAATAACCATTTTACTTCTTTTGTAATTTGAATTCATTTTATTTACTTCTTTATTTTCTCTGCTGTGGTTAGGAGTTTTGTTCACATTCTTAATTACGCCATTTACATACCTTACATAGGAGTTTTGTTCACATTCTTAATTACGCCATTTACATACCTCAATTGTCATAAATCCCCAACCATTTCATCTTTGTGAACCAGTAGAGACTGCAGCATTATTACATTTTAGACTATCAAATACCTGAAGTATCATCAAGCACTAAAATTTGGATTTCAGTATTTTTGGAATAGGAAAAACCAAACCAAACTAAAAGAAGTAATGTATACTTATCACATGTCTCCCTGTTTTACTCAAAGATTTATAGGATTTTCTTGCATTCTCCTCTTGAAAAAAAAAAAGAAGAAGACATTTAGAGGTACATAAAGTCAATTTGCAAAGAGCACAAAGTGAGAAGGGTACTTGAAATTATGGAGACTTTCAGTATTTATTAGAATTTATAATGTCCAAATAGAAGGTTGATAGTAAGATGTTTAACCTAATGTCTTTTTATAATTTGAAATGTATAATTATTCATCAGATAACACAGTTATGGAGTGAGAGACAGAGCCTGTAACCTGTCAATTGGACAAGGAGTTACACTTTCTCTAGATCTTGGATAGCTGAGAGTGAAGGATAGGCAAGTGGAGAGCTAAAGCAATAACAATAATTATCTACAAACAAGGTGTCTCAGAAGAACTTTGTTGGGGTACAGCAAGAGCAAGTAGCTCTTGGAGGAGACATAATCACTGACATGGCAATGTTGTGATATTCCAATAGAAATAGTCATAAATAATTGTGTGCCTGTATACACATAAGATTTACATTCTCTTCTATTCTTTAATTACCTATTTTATACCTGGAGTTTATAAAATGGTAATGGAAATATATATCTTGGGTATAGGAAATGGTTGAAAGCATTAACTATAGAGACAAACAGCTTGAGGTTTGTTCAATCCTGACTCTACTATTTCTTAATTTTAGAAACTTGGACTAACAGCATAATTAAAAAAAAAAATGGTGTGTACTTTATTCTGTTACTGTAAGAGTTAGATGAATAACTACGTAAACTGTGTAGAATATGGTGTTAGCATGTAGGTATTAAAGAAAAGTGAAAATGGAGGTGTGACATCCTGTTACAAAGTGGTTGTCATATAATTTCTTTGTTGTTGTGAACATTAAAGTCAAAAATGAAGCAATCAAAGTGATAATGTAGGAAAAGGAGTAATTTAAAAAAATATATTTTTAAGAAAGAATTATCAGGATTTAGTGGTTGAGAGAAAATGAAACCTGTGCCTTGAAAAGCTAATTCAAGGAAGGAGTTGACCATATAATTGAAATTCTTATTCAGCTACAGGGAGAAGTGTAGCATTACTAATTAAAATCATATTCTGTTTTGTGAACAGCATAAGGCTATTTTCTTTAGTACAAGGCCAAGAACCATGTCTACCATGATGTATATATTGAAATGAGTTAATGAATTCATCAGGAATAATAAATTCAGTAGGGAGTGCTTTTGGAAGTGGGGTATAAGTGCTATTTGTAGATTTTTTTTCATGTTAGAACTGAAGAAGATATATGCATCAATCAAGCAAAATTGGATTTGGGAGAGATGTAAATTGAAGATTGTTATTCATAGTGTAATGTGGGAAGCTGAGAATAATGTTCTATCCCGGAATAAGTCAAATAAATAAATTAAGACCTTGAGGTTTGAAACAGTATAGAATTTTGCGTATCTTGTCAGTAATTTCACTGGCTATTCTATCTAAAACAGCACACTCTTCCACCTATAAACACATCTATCGCACTGTATCTCCTCATCCTACTTCTCTTTTTCTTAGCATATATCATTAACTAAAACCAGGACATAGACGTCATAGAATCAGATTTTTACCATTTTGTTTCTGTACTTCAAATAGTGCAAGGCACGTGCTAAGTTCTCAATAAAATATTTTGAATGAGTGAATGTGTTGATCAATTAATTACAGAATAATTTAGATGATAAAGTTTCAGAGTCGAGGACTCCAAGAGTCATCTGTATAAAAGAATAGCTAAAACATAATTAATACATCTCAGAGAAAAATAGTTGTCCAGGATAAGAACAGAGAATTAGAGTTATTCATATTTAGAAAGAGAGAGCATGAAGCAAAGATGAAACATCTTTTAATTGTAATCAGATAAGTATTTTGAGAACTAGATTAGCAAATTACCACAAAAACGATGGAAGAAAAGAATATCAGAAGGCAAGTTGATTAAATTATTCAAAACTAGAATACAGGTTTAAGAAAAAGAAGATGTATTTATACAATAGTTTATATCTTGTATTTTGGAGGCCAATTAAAAATATAGTCAAATGCATATTAGGATATATTGTAAAATGCATATTAGAATTAAAAGTATAGTCAAATGCATATTAGGATAGAATATTTGAATATGTAAACTAAAGCATAAATGGATGATGAGACTGTAGATAACTCTATTAAAGACTTAATTTTCTTTGAAATTTTAATAATTTTGTAACAAATAAATATCATTTATTTTAATGCTCTGAATCAGAATTATTTTCTTAAGTATTTAAGATGCAATAAAAGGCATTTTAATGATTATTTTTTTGTGACTGAATAGGTTGTATTACCATTTTTGACACAGTTTGAATTTTGTTATATTTCTATCTCTATAAGCACATAACTAAAATTGCTGCCTTGAGTTACATTTCATGTAATGTTAAGGTTAAAAATGCATGTCATTCCATTCTGCTCAAGACGGAAAACTTTGCAGGCAGCTAGACATAATTACTCTGTCAATATAAGAAAATTATACAACTGCCAGCCAGTCCTACTTAAAATGATATTTGAAGGGCATGCTTATGCACTATTTATGTTGAGGCTATAGAAAATTTGTTAGCCTGTCAACGTCTTCTCAGCCAGGTCTTTTCTTGATTCTTTATCAATATTGAAATATATTATATAAATGAGAATTATATCTGCAATGGGATAATTATGGATAAAAAGAGATGTAAATAGCTATAACTGTGAGTTACGTAATCTGAAATATTCATTAACATCTGAAGTCTACACACTGTCAATATTGTTGACACCATCCGACATTAAAATAACCAGTAGTTTAATCAGCAATCCCTACAAAGGTATACTTAAGGAGCTAGAGGACATATATATGTTATCTAATTTAATTCTGAATTCTGTTCCAGAATTATGTGCAGTGTTCATTACTTTCGTTTTATGAATGTGGAGATTTGGCTTGCCCATGATTGAGTAGATATCAAATGAGAGAGTTGTGATCCAATCATAGGTCCGTATCACTGCAAAATCATTGCTTTTTTTCAAATATTTAATCATTATTGACATGTGAAAACTACCATCAACTTCAGCATTTATCTTAAAGTTTATGTATTTATTAAATAATGGAATATCAAGGCTTCATGCCCTGCTTTATATTATTACTAGGAAAAACTAATTGATTTATGTTATTTAGCTTTATATTAATTGTTTAACGAACTATAAAAATGATTTATCATTAATTTGTCCCTAGTTATTTTACCAGAACCTCTCCATTCTTAAATGTTTTTTTTTGTTTCTTTACTTAGTTGATGGATTTCATTAATTTGTATTATATTCAAGAACAACTCGATTGCTATATGTATTTAATACTAGTAAGTTTGATAAAAACATTTATACTTTTAAAGCCTTTCCATTATGAAGATACTACATTCAAATGAGAAATATTCAAACAGTAGAAATAGATAAAAAATGATTAATGAATATTGCTTCCCCCTAAATCTCCAGATATCCATAGGGTGTGTGCAGATGAGAGATTTCTACATTCATTCCATACATAGGGTGTGGGCATATGTGAAATGTTTTGTTTTTCTGGATTAGCTAATTTTCTCCTAATTTTCTATTTCACTTTTATATAATCCTTATTATATTTTTGATGGCAATGCTATCAGTGAAAATTATTTGGTTTTATCTATAGGAAATAAATCTGTCTATAAATTATATGTGAATTTAATAAAAAAAAAATAGGTATATTATTGGGAAGCTTATAAAATTAAAGAAAGATTGAAGAACAGGCTCAGAAATGATAGGACCTTTCTGCTTTCTAATCTTGTCTAGTTGCTAGCACTGGAATAATGATTAAAAAAACAACAATAAACAAACAAACAAACAAACCAAGAAAAATTCTAATCGCTGTTAGTTTTTGTCAGTTTACTCAAGATTGTAATTATAGTGGAGAACCATTTAAATTGTCTAGACAGGAGCAGAGGAAATTATTTAACACTCCCTTCAGACTGTAACTAGTAACAAAACACAGGTAATGGCACAGAGGTAAATTGAGTGATATAGCCAGAAGGAGATAGAATGGAGATTATGGCCAACAACAACAAAAGCCCACTAGAGTATTATAAGAATTATGGATTGAGCTTCATTGTCTCCTATATTTTCACTCACTTTTTTATCCTTATTGTCATTTGCACAGCATTTTGGAAAATTTCTTTGTCTTTTCCTTCTAGCACGTCTATTACTTAGCCTTGTTTTATTTCAACACATATTTTAAATTATAACAGTTCTTTATAAAAATGTTTAACATTTTAATAGTTAAAGAGTAACATACAAATATGGTCTTTAAATTTTTAAAGCATTAAATGTAAGGGTTAAGATTCATTTGACTACTGCTCTCAGCATTAGTCTACTACCTTAACCCCATTGTCGGAGCTTGCAGCTTTTTTTGTTTTTTTTTTTAGTTTATAGTTTCTTCTACATCTTTCTATATAATTTCTTCCTAGCAATTATGAAATAGCATTTGGTGAAAATATCTGTTTTACATAAATCGTATTGTAAAGTATATATTCATTTGGCAAATTATTTCTTCCTGACAAATCGTGTTTTAGGAAACCATACCAGCATATATAGAGATAACAAATTATTAATATTTTAAAAATTGAGCTATGTTCTACATATAGATATAATGTATAAGGCTCAGAAAATTTATAATCACCACAAATCAAGATACACAAAGTTTTCTTCACACTGGAGGCCCCGCATTTTACTTCTCCCAGCATACATGCCTCTCATATAAAGGTGACTAAATTCTGACTTCTAACATTATAGAACAGTTGTGCCTTTTCTGAACACAATATAAATTGCATCATACAGTGTATAGTCTATTGCATTTGGATTCTTTTAGTGATTAATTTTAACCTAATGCATCTTTGAAAAAATCACTATTTGATTACTATATTAAATGAATATACCAAAATTTATTTATCTATTCTATGATTGATGGGTATTTGAATTATATTCAATTTGGCCTACTTGTATTAAATCTGCTGAGTACACTCTTTTCTGTGTCTTTTGGTGGATATATATACTATTTTTTTTTTATGTAGCTAAGACTAAAATTGATAGGTCATAAGATAGATGTATGTTTAGTTTTTGTGGATAATATCAATTTTTAAGAAGTTTTTATACATTTACAAATAAAATATCAATTTATGAAGTTTCATTTTTTTTGTACATTCTTGCCAATTCTTGGTATTTATTTCATTGTTGTCATGGATGTATACTGGCATGTCATTATGATTATAATTTGTAATTCCTCAATGAGTAATGATGTTAAGCATTTTTTCCACCAAAGTCTCAATGGCCACTTGTCTATACTCTTAAAGTTGTTTTAAGTGTTTTGTCGTATTTTAAAAAGACTTTACATTTTTTATTCTTTTATTGATTTATAGAATAATCTAGATATGACGACAGCAAGATAAATGTATTATGAGTATCTTCTCCCAGTCCATGGTTTATTTATTTTAATTTTCTTAATATTATTTTTTAATGAACAGTTCTTAATTTTAATCAGATCCAATGAATCAATGCTTTCCTTTGTGCATAATACTTTTTAGAAAAAGAATTATTAACCTTAATGTCACGAATACTGTGCTTTATATTACTTCTACAATCATTAATTTTTATTTTTCACATTAAGATCTATGGTACATTTTCATTTATATATGTTTTGTAGTATATAAGTGATCACAGTTCATATATCTCAGTATGGTTATCTATTTGATTTTGCAGTGATCTCTTTTGTAAATTAGATTACTGCACATATGTATGAGTTTGTTTCACAACTTTATTCTGTACTGTTGATATATATCTCTATATTTGCACCAACACCATATTGTGTTCATTACTGGAATTTTTAAATGTTTGATATGTTTTAGTATAAGTTTACATCATTCATTTCTTAAGATTTTTTGGCTATTCTAGATCATCATATTACTATACAGCTTTTAACATCTAATTGAAAATTTCCAAGAAACATATCTGTTGGGATTTTGATGACCATGACACTAAAGCTATCTATATATAATATAGATAGATAGATAGATAGATAGATAGATAGATAGATAGATAGATAGATCTACATCTATATCTATA
>NW_006440638.1:4258686-4290024 GCF_000325575.1 Pteropus alecto | reverse complement strand
TATATCTATATATATTTTAAATAAATATCTATCTATCTATCTATCTATCTATCTATCTATCTATCTATATATATTTTAAATAAACTTGTCACTGTTCTGTCTTAAAGCATATAAACAGTATATTTCTTCATTAATTTTTATGTTCTGTTATTGGCATTTTTTAGTTTAACTGAGATGATCTTGCACATATTTCAGTAGATTTATTACTAGGTATATGATAATGCTTGATGTTATCATAATGACTATTTAAAAAAATGTATATACTAAATATTTGCTTCTGCTATAGAGATATTATTTTAAAAACTGTGTATTGATCTAGTATCCAGTATCTGCTAAATTCACTTATTACTTTTTGATAGTTACTTAAAAAATATTTTAGATTCTGTACTACATGACCATGCCCTCTGTAGATTATGAGGTTACTTCTTCCTTTTTAACTCTTATATATTATCATAAGTCTTGTTGAATTAACTTTTTATCAAAATATAATGTCCTTTTTTTCTCAATTATTTTTGCTCAAAGTTTTTCTTTGCCTAATATTAATACAGTGGCACAGCCTTTTGGGAGATTAGTATCACATGGAATATTTTTCCTATTTTTTTTACTTTCAATCAATCCATGTCCTTATATATAATTTTTTCTTGTACATAGCATATATGCATTAGTTGTACGAATCCAGTCTGTTAATATTCTCTTTAACCAGTTTATTTAGTGCTATTACATTCAAGGTAATTACTGAAAGCTTTGCAAGAGTTTCTCTGGTTTATTATCTTGATCTTTCTCTACTGTTTATATGTTAATAAGAGGTTGTCCATTCATATTTATTAAAATGCTATAAGAACTTTGCTTATTTGTCTGAGATATTTTCAATAAAGGAGGATGGCAAGAGAGTCAACCAGCAGCCCAAGAGCTGCAAAATGCCAAAACGCAAAATGGCTTTACACTGAGACATCAAGTTCCTATCATCTGTCTTAGTTAAACTCATACTTTGTTTTCAAATTTGAGGGAGACAACTTGTCCTTTTCTTTCTCTTTTGTTCTGACAATAATTATCTGCATGTAGACTATTTCCCCTAAGGATGTGGTAGAGAAGGAAGGAATCAACTATTTGAAAGTCTTATACATAGACTTTCAAATAACGCTACTGATCTCTGCCACATTTCTCACTCTTGCCCTGTCTGAGAATCTAAGCATTTCAATCTAGGGTTCTTCTAGGAAGGAGATTTCAGTGTAATTTCATCCATAAATATTGTTTTTCTCAGGCTTATTTATCAGGGTTCTGACTGATGAAAATTTTCTTTTTGATTCATATGTTTTATTCGAATTACAAGATATTCTTTAGCTGTCATGTATATTTATCCCTACAGAAAATATTATTGAGTACCTTCAATAAGCCAGGCATTCAAGGCATTGAGGATAAAATAATAAACACCTTCCGATTTTTTGAGCTTACACTTTAACAGAGAATGTAGATGAGAAATTAATAAACAAACAAATATTTAAAATTTAAATAATTATATATAAGAAAGTAGGAGAATGTTTGATGAGTACTATGAAGAAAAATAAAGCTTGTTGAATGTGTGAAGAGTGACAGGAAGAGCAACGGTTAAGAAATTAACTGTTGAACATAGACTAAAATGAAAGAGAGACATAAGGATTTAGCTGTTGCATTGTCCTATAAGTCACCCTTCATATAAGACCAAGGGCCATGGAGATATGTCAAGAGGATTTTGAAAGAGGATTCTCCCTCTAAGAAATGGTACTTCTTAATGACATTGTGGAATAGTTCTTTTATACCTACTCTAATAATCAGTTATGGGTTTTCTTTTTTTTTTTTTTTTTAATTTTGGGTTGAATAATTTAGATAATTTAAGATATACTTAAAAAGACTTAAATGTGTAGTTAATATAACTCAGCATATTCACCCTTAGTTTCTATATTGTCTGATTTAAATTTATAAATTAATCTGGACTTAATTTATTTCTTTAGAAATTTTTAATGATTGTTTCCATAGATATTTTAGATATTCCTACCCCATCTCAACATAAATTTCCATTTGAAGATATTACAAGAATTATCATTTGATTCATTAATAATAAAATGACATGAAGCAAATAAAACATAAGAAAATAACTGTAATACATATTATGAAAAAGTGGCCAATTTCTGTATTGTCTTAAAAATTAGTAGTTGGTAGTAGTCAGTAGTACTCTTGTTGCATAAAAGAAGGTCTTGCTCTGGCAGCAGTCATATTATTTTTAAGTGATTAATTTCTTAGAGTAAGCAATAATTTAAAACTATTTCGATACTTCACTCATTCAGCTGAATTTGATGCCATCTCATGTTTCATAAGCTGTCTCAGAGTTTGTTTTAGACTTTACTAGTTGTTTTAACATTTTTTTTTTTGATTTCGTATTACAGAATCTTTGGAGACAACCCTTCCAGTCCATAACAAGTATCTTATCCTGTCAAATATTAAAACTCATCATGTTATAGAAAAATGTTAATAAAATGCATTTTTTGTAATTATGTAAAATTCATTAGGAATTTTCCATTAGTAGCAAAGCTCTGATTTCTAAACTGATTGTTTTAGGGGGGAAAAAGTGTGTATTTATAGCCATATGTAGAAAATCAATATATGTTTTCTAAAATTAAAATAATCAGAACAGAGTTTGGAGAAACATGACAGAATGAGAGATGTCCCCATATCTCTCTCCTTGAAACAATAAACTGAATACCTAAAACTTAACCAAAAACACCCAAACTGCACGCAGGCATGACTGAGTGTGGGACCTGAACTTAAGAGATACCAGAAGTCAGAACCCCAGGTGTCCAGTGGACTGAGATAAACAAAGAAGCTACTTCTTGCATCCGGAGCTCCCTGTAGGAGGAGCCGGTAAGGTAGAAGGTGTGTTGAGTTCCCTGAACAGCCTTGCCTGGGAGAGCTGTGAATTCCATGTGGCCTAAGACAGGGCCCAGTCATCAGGGCAGAAAGCAGAGAAGAAGGTATAGCAGAGAAAGAACAGTTGATTTTTATGGGACACAGTTTCAAAACCAAGACTGAGCCACAGCCCCCATTCCCAAACCTAGAGGGAATCTCCCCTCCACATTCTCTGAGACCAAAAACCGAGCCCCAGTGGAATCTAAGCAAACACTATTGAAACTGTCACTAACACTGACAGGGACTGAGACTGAGAGAAGCAAGTGTGATTAAACATCTATAAGGAAAAAAAAAGGCATTAAGGTTTATATAAAGCAGGAACCCAAGAGGCTTAGACACCACCTGCAGGAAACCAAAAGAAAAATGCCTTCTTTGTAACAGGCTAAAGAGGGACCTTTATATAATACATCTTTTGGAAAAAGAAAAGCAGAATATGCTTCCATTAATGCCCAGGTGGTGAACTAACCCATTAAATATCATGAACAACCCAGGAGACAAGGCCTCTTAAAAAAAAGAGAAAAATCTTCAAAAAATAAGCTTACAGACATAGAAATATGCAACTTAAATGATAGAGAATTCAGGATGGTAGTTCTGAAAAAACTCGATAAGATCCAAAATGAGTCATATCAATAATTTCAGGAAATGAAAAAACAACTAGATGAGCAGAATGAATTCTTTAGCAAAGAGATTGAAACTCTCAAAAAGAACCAAATAGATCTTCTGGAGATAAAGGAAAAACACAATGCAAGAACTGAAAAATGAAATAGCAAGGTTGGGAAATAGAGTCGACCAAATGGAGGAAAGGATCAGTTATATCGAAGTCAGAAATCTAGAAATAAATTAGAGAAAGAAGAGAGAAACCGAAGAATGAAAAATAATGAAAGAGAAATTTAAGAACTAGCTGATACCATCAGGAGAGGAAACATAAGAATGATAGGCATTATCAAAAGGGAAAAAAAAGAACAGGGACTAGAAAGCATTTTCAGACAAATAGTTGATGAGAATTTCCCAAATCTAAGGAATGAATTGGAGCTTGGAATTCAAGAAGTCCACAGAACACTTAATTATCTCAACCCAGAAAGGCCTTCACCAAGACAATTGTATTAAAATTATCAAAAATCAAGTACAAAGACATGTGAAGAACCTATATAATGAAAACTACAAGACACAATTAAAAGAAATTGAAGAATATACAAAGAAATGGAAAGATATTTCGTGTTCTTGGAATGGAAGAATCAACATGGTTAAAATGACCATATTACCTAAAGCATTTGACAGATTTAATACAATCCACATCAAAATCCCATCGGTATTTTTTAAAGAAATAGAACAAAAAATCATCAGATTTGTATGGAAGCACAAGAGACCCAAATTGCCAAAGCCATCCTGAAAAAAAAAAAAAGAACTTCAAATTATACTACAAAGCAACAGTAATCAAAACAGCATGGTACTGGCAGAAAAATAGACATACTGACCAGTGGAACAGAATCTAGAGTCCAGAAACCACCCCATGTTTATATGGGCAATGTTTTTCGACATAAAAGGCAAAAGCATACAGTAGAGAAAAGAAAGCCTCTTCAATAAATGGTGCTGGGAAAACTGGAAAGCCACCTGCAAAAGAAGGAAACTAGACTGTTGTCTATTACTACACACCAAAATTAACTTAAAATTGATTAAGGACCTGAATATAAGACCTGAAACAATAAAATGTATAGAAGAAAACATAGGAACTAAACTCAAGGATCTTGGACTTAAAGAAAATTTTATGAATTTGACTTCAAAGGCAAATGAAATGAAAGTAAAAATAAATGAATGAGACTACATCAAACTAAAAAGCTTTTGCTCAGCTAAAGAAATCATCAACAAGGTAAAGAGACAAGCATCCAAATAGAAAAAATATATTTGCAGGCAATGTCTTCGATAAGGGCCTAATATCCAAAATATACAAAGAACTCATACAACTCAATAACAACAACAACAACAACAAAACACCAAACGATCAAATCACAAAATGGGCAGTGGACCGGAACAGACACTTCTCCCTAGAGGACGTACAAATGGCCAACAAATAAATGAAAAGATGCTCAACATCGCTAGCTATTAGGAAAATGTAATCAAAACCACAATGAGATACCACTTCACACCTGTTAGGATAGCTGTTAACAATTGTCCAATAACAGATATTGGAGGGGATGTAAAGAAAAAAGGAACCTTCATACACTGCTGGTGGGACTGCAAATTGGTACAGCCACTATGGAAAACAATATGGAGGTTCTTCAAAAAACTAGGAATTGATCTACCATATGATCTCACAATCCCTCTAATGGGTTTTACCCCAAAAGACTTGAAAACCCATATCCAAAAAGAAATTTGCACATCAATGGTCATAGCAGTGTTATTCACGGTGGCCAGGACATGGAAGCAACAGAAGTGTCCTAAATACAAGAATGGCTAAAGAAGCAATGGTACATATATAGAATGGAATATTACTCAGCAATAAGAAGAGATGAAATACTGCCTTTTGCGACAACATGGATGGACCTTAAGATAATCATGGTAAGCGAAATAAGGCAGACAGAAAAAGTTGAAAATCACATGTTATCACTTATATGTGAGATATAAACCTAAAAGAAACAAATGAACATGGTCATGGTCAACAGACTAGTGGTTACCAGAGTGTAGGATGGAGTGGGGACGTGGGAGGTAGACAAGATTAAGGGTGTCAAATATGTGGTGACAAGAAGAAATCTAACTCTGGGAGAGGAACACACAGTGTAAACATATATATGCCTTACTGTTAAAGTGTACAGCTGAAACTTATTGGATTTTGTTAACTAATGTCACTATTAAACAAACAAACAAACAAATAAATAAGTAAATAAATAAAATTAAAATAACAATATCTCAAATAAAAAATTAAAATTAAAATAATCTGTGAAAGTTAATTTAATATCTATTCCTTCTATGTCTAGGAGTCATTAGTTGAACTAAACAATGACAAAATTCCAGTAATATCGATTTTTTAAAAATGTAAATTATTATTGTTAATTTTGTTTTTTCTGATGTTCTTGTTTATTATAATAATGGGTGCTTCAGAAACTAGGAGTTTTATGAGGGAATGAGTTTATATGTGAAAAAATAATTTATATAGTATGAAATGATTTATATAGTATCACAAAAATTAAGAGAAAACATTAATTCACTGACTTTTAAGGTTAGCAGAGGGGAGAAAAACTCAATATTTTCCATGAGTAACAAGGCAAATTTTATGGGTGTTAGAGTAAGAAAAAAAACTGTAAAATGAAGAAATGAAAATTCATTTTCACAATGGCGATAAGGATCTTTTTAAAGCAATTATAAATTTCTATATGGATGATAAGTATTATAGAACACAACATAGTTTTGTGCTTAATTTATAATGATGCTAATCCCAGCCACTGGACTGAGATCTCAGGAGATTTAACAACTACAAAAAAAATAAAAGCATGAGAGATATGACAACAAAAAGAAATGTAAAGGAATAACTCATAACTTTTATATTTAAATATCTAAAAATACCTGCATCATTTAAAACCCTCAAAGTGAAAAATTAGTATACATTGATATACATAATAAAACTTCAGAGACAAATTTTATAGAATTAAAATCATAACATTCTGAAAGAAGCTTTAATAAATATGTTTAGTGCACTAGTAGCTGCCCTAAAAATAATTACAAAGTTTGTTGAACAAAAGCCAGGAAAGGCAAAAATTAAATGGATATCTTAATTGCTATTTTCTCATTTTATGTCTTTTTCAAATGAGACAAAATTAGCAAGCAACAATGAAATTGGAATAAATAAATAACAATGTAAAAAAATATATATGCTATTAGCTTTATAAGTTAGATGCACAGGGTCTACTCAGAATTAAAATAAATAGACTAAAATGATAATGTTACTAAGAGTTATCAAGTGCATAGTAATGTTTAAGTACATAATATAAGCAGACAGAATGTAAGACAATGATGATCGATTTCAATACTAAGGGTAATGAATCTAGAGAACTAGTTATGGATATATGTATTTAAGAGATATCTTGTAAAGAATTAGTAAAATTGAAATATTTCTATAGAAACTGGATATACACTCCAGAATATACTTCATGGACACATTTTTACTTTAATCTAAAGCCATCACTATGATAAATATACGATGTTTTATTCTGGCTAATATGGTACCCATTCTTTTGGAAATTGCTCTTTTTCCTCCAACTATTGATTACTCACATGTACCTATGACCAAGTAGGTGGAAATGGGGCAGGTGCCAATAATGGGGTAGTTTCTGGTTGGAGAAGGCAGAGACAAAACCTTTTTGTACTTGTCCATAATCTAGATTTACCCCTGAAAAGTGCTAACCATTGTGTTCTCTTCAAAATGGAGAAAACACACCTGAAGTGCAAAGAAATGAATACAAAATTAGAGAAACAGAAATAAATTGGGAGAAGAAAGAGAATGACTAACGTGGTTTAACTTCATGGTTTTCTCATCTGAAAACTAATCTTACTTGCTCTCTTTATTAGAGCCAATAATTATCTTTTGGCTTACATTATGTTGAAGTGAGATTCTGACATTTGTTAAAGAAAGAGTACAAATAGTGCCTAAAAGAGTCATAAACATATATTTATTTTCATGCCAAATAGGGCTACTTCTTTGCTTGTTAGCTCACTTCTTTTGTAGTATTTTCTGGCATTATTGGCTTATTATTATTATTAATTTTGGTTTCATGGACAATGGAAACATTTATGTTGTCTATACTTCCAATGAAGGAGCCAAATATTCAACAAGTAAAAAATTACTCCTACAAGTAGTCTGTGCCGTAATATACAGTGTAAGTTATCCTCAGCACTAATGTCAGTAACCTTGATGTCTTGAGAAAGACAACTCTAAGAACTCAGATGAGATTTCCAAGAGAATATCTAGTGATTACTGTCCCATTCTGACTTTGAGCAGCTTAAAATACAGGTTGTAGTGTTAATTTTTAAATGTATCAATCAACGTCTATTTTAGATCAAAACTAGGAACTATTTTTTATAGATTAGTATTCGTAAAATATATCATCTTTTGAATCTAAGAGGACACATTGCAGATAGATATCAAGAACCTACTTTGTGTCAAGCATTGTCTAAAGCATAGGAGACAGATCAGTAAGATATAGTAACTATTTAATGTGCACTTAGCTGACGGGAGGAGAAAAAAGTGGTACAGAAATAATTATTATATAATGTCATAATTTTCCCAATAAAAACATAGCTTGACCTCTCTAAGACTAGAGAGAGAGAGAGAGAGACCATTTCTATGGATTTCTGCACAAACCAAGCAGGCTATTTGTGTCCAGTGACTAAAGGAAATGGCAAGTTGAACATTGTCTCCTTTGATCTACCAAGGTTGATATACATTCCTTACTTTTTAAGATCAATTTACTAGTTATCCACACTTTGAATTGAAAGATTATGGTCTGTAGACTCAGAATCACATAGATTTAAATGTGAGATTTACCGCTTTTTACTATGACAATTACTTAACTTTTCTAAGACTAAGTTTTCACATCTCCACTATAGGTAAAGGCTATTTTACCATGATGCTATGAGAAGCTTAACCTTAAATGCCTCTCACTTGAACAAGATCTTTCTTATAGAATTTTTAAAAAAATTTCAAAATACGCGGCCACACAAATCGTATAAATTTCAGGTCCCTCAAAATATGGAGCTTCAGGTCTATAATATCATCATTGAATATAATAATTGTATTTACTCTGAAAATTAAATGAAAAACATAAGAAATGGCTCTAGTATAAGACTTGAACAATAAGTTGTTAATATTAACTTATCCTCATCTCCATTTTAAAATAGATATATTCCTCAGCAGTTATTAATACCTATCAATAGGATAATAAACTATGAGATAAATGTGTGTTCCAAAGTTGTCTAGACAAACAAATTAAAATAACTAATCTTAATTTTTAAGGCTATTTTCCTCACAGAAAGATAATTTGACTCAATTCTTTTCTGACCTTGTATGAAACATGCTTCATAACAAACATTTATCTCATTGCTCAGAATCTCTGAAAATATTCTTAATGCCAACTCTCACTCACTATTACCCACATGTCAGTTATAAATTGCCTTCCAAATATTTTCCCTTGTGTTTATAAAGTATTCTGCTGGTCTTAGAATATGTTACACTTAAACTGTGGCATCACATAACAAATAATGCTCAAAAATTTTTAGGTAGTTTGCAATTTTATGCATCTGATGCACATGTTTCAAAAACACAAAGGGACATACTCAGCAAATCTAGTGCTTGAAAATTAAAATTATGATGACATTTCTTACGTGCATTAATGAACAGAAAAAAATTATCTTTAACACTAATCAAACACTTTGCATTTCCATCATATTTTTTATTTACATTTTTCAGATTTCTATAGTATCCACGTGTTAAATTGGGATGATGTCTCTGCTTTTAATCTGCACCCTGGGGAAAGAACAGTTACATATAACTAAATTTTGAATTCTAGAGTCTGCATTCTCTTCTGTCTTGTGGTTGCTGTTACTTTTCCAAAATTTCTTTTTTACTACTTGGTTTCCCCCAAGTTCCACTAACCAACTGCAATTCCAATTCTAATCTGAAAAGAAATCAGAAACTATTACAATTATAAGTTTACTCAAAATTTATCTAAAGCAAATGTGAACTTATCACTCAGGAGGTGGGACCTTTGAATATGTCCAATTCTAGAACATATTAGCATTAGTTTACTAGTATGTATTTTGGTTACCGATACTTCACAAACTTGAGGTTAAAACTTAAAATGGGTATTCCATAAGAGATCAAATGCAAACACTGAGTTAGATACAGTGATTGAATAGAACCATGGGTAGTTTCTTTGGAGAGGTGGTGAGAATGTTCTTAGAGGGAAAATGGATATTGCTGACTAGGAGATCAACCTGTTATAGAACTGACTAGACGTTCATCAAAACTGTTTCTCTCTCATATTTCTAATACAGAGACTATATATTCCAACCTCTTACACAAATAGTTATGATTATTTTACTGAGTTACTATCAATGGAATGGGAATAGAAGTGCTCTGCATCACTTCAGATCTTGCCCATAAAAAGCCTCATGTGTGATTCTCTACCTTCTTTTTTTTGCTGGCTGGAACACTCGTGCCCAAGAAAAGCCACAAAATTGTGCCATATTTCAGGTGGCACAGACTCCATCAGCTTGAGATCCAAAAAATCTCTAATGAGCATAACTTTGTCTCCTTATCACCAAAAGGAACAGTTTGGATGCTCTGTGGACTATCTATGTGAGTTGGCAATAAAGCCACTTACTGACAGCCACTGAGTTTGGTGGTTATTTTTTTATAGTAGCCAACATTATTATGTTTCCATACACACTGCTTTGTTTAATTATTTGTTCACATATTTTTTTTTTTGTTAGGGATTTTTAGAATTGCACAGCATACACTAAAATTTCAGAATCATTATTTACATCCTGTTTTCTGATTAAATTAGTAATTCTTATGTTGTCATTCAAGAGTATGGCCACATCATATCTTGGGGAAAAAATAGACTTTGGAATAAAACAAATCTGGATTTAAATTCGAACTTGAGTTACCTAAATAAATATTGCACTGATACTTACTGTGACTTAACTTCTCTAAACTTCTAAAAGACTATCATGATTATTAGCATTAGTAATAATACTAATTAGTCTTCTAAAAGACTAATATGATTATAATAGAATACAGATGCTCCTCAATTTACCATGGGGTTACATCCCAATAAACCCATATTAAGTTGAAAATATCGTGTCAGAAATGTATTTAATACACTTAACCTATCAAACATCATAGCTTAGCCTAGCCTACCTTAAATGTGCTCAGAACACTTACATTAGCCTATAGTTGAGCAATTATCTTGAGTTTTATTGTGAGAAATTGCTTTCTGCTTCTTGTTACCACCACAAGAGACACAGATGGGTGTTTGGAGACATGATAGGTTACGCAAACACAAAACACAATATCCAAAAAAAAAAATGCTGACAACACAGAATGATGTAAAGTATTGGTTATTTACCTTGTGATCATGTGGCTGACTAGGAAATGCAGCTTGCTGTCATTGTTCAGTATCATGAGAGGGTATCCTATCACATATTGCTAGCTGGGGAAAGATAAAAATTCAAAATTCAAAGTAAGCTTTCTATTAAATGTGTATTGCTTCCACATCATAAGGCCAAAAAATTGTAAGTTGAGGATCCAGTCAAGGTGGCATAGAAGGTAGATGCTGAGCTCACCTCCTCTCATGATCACACCAAAATTATAACAAAACTACAGAACAGCCATCACTGGGAGTCACCTGAGGTCTGGCTGAACAGAAGTCCTACAACTAGGGACATACATAAGAGGTCACCTCTAGACAGGTAGGAGGGGCAAAATGAGGAATGGCCTGGTCCTACAACTACATTTGGCAGTTGAGAATCACAACGGGTCTCTTGGCTGCAGAGGCCCCTGCCTCCCAAGTGGAGTGAAGGGTTCTGGCTCCACGCTGGGCACTCTACCCAGGGTTCCAATGCTGGGAAGTGAAGTCCTCACAAACTTTGGTTGTGAAAACCTGCAGAGATTGTGGCTGAGTGACACAGAGGGCTGTGGGATTTGCAGACTTTACTCTTAAAAGGCCCACACCCAGACTTACTCATGACAGACTCACTTGTTCTGAATTCAAGAGCTGGGCAACTGCTCAAGAGTGCCAAGGACACACGGGGAGGAACTAAATTGTTAGACTTCATGGCAAGGACTGTAAGAGCATCTTTCTCCTAGACAGAAGTGTTGGCAGAAATAATTGTTCCCTTGTTGAGCCCTCCACATTCCCAGTGTGCTGACACTGGTGAGCATATCTGAGTCTGGTTAACTCCATATCTGATTAACATAGATCACTACACCCAGGTGAATCCGAGATCCCAACTCTCCTTGTAAGCCCACCCAAACTGCCTCTAGTGGCTTATTCCATACAAATGGCCTGTCTTGACTCATGCTACGAACTTTCCTAAAATCTATCAAAGACTATAAAACCCAGAGAAGTAGCATCTGGTCTCGGCGTGCCCTGTACCTCTTGCCGAGCAGCCCCAAGCTTGGCTCTAGCTGCAGCCAGCCTAAGTTCCTGGCTTGGCCTCTTGAGTCACCTAAGCCCATCCTGGGTGGCAGCCACCAAAAAATTGCTTGATGACTCTTACCAAGTGGTGTCTGAAATGCACAGACTGCAGCTGAACTTGGCCTTCAGGGAGGCCCATCCCAGGAGGCACTGGCACTGGCACACCCAGTGGCCTGCTTCAACTGGCACCAGAGCCAAAGCACCTCCCAGGGAAGCATCTGAGGAGGACACACCCAAAGAGCAGACTGTGCAGGTACCAGAGCATTGCTAAAGTGAATCCTGCTCCATTGGGTTGGCCCCTCACTGTCCAATCCTCATAAACAACCAGCAACCAAGGCTCAATTATAACAGGAGGGCAACCCATGCAAGGAACACACCTTTAGTACCTGGCTCAGGTGACCGGGGAAGGCTGTGCCATTGGACCCCACAGGACACTTACTATGTAAAATCACTCTACTAAGACTGAGAGACTTAGGAGCTCTACCTAATACACAGAAACAAACACAGGGAGGCAGTCAAAAGGGGAGAGACAAAGAAACATGTCTCATGTAAAAGAACATAACAAAGCTCTAGAAAAAGAACTAAACAAAATGAAAACAAGCAATCTACCCGATGCAGAGTTCCAGACACTGTTTAGAGGATGCTCAAGGAACTTAAGATAAGAGTAGATGAACTCAGTGAGAACTTTAACAGGGATAGAAAACATAAAAATGGAGATGAAAAACATAAAAGGGAACTAGTCAAAAATAATACAATATCTGAGATGAAGAGTATATTAGAGGGAATTAATAGATTGGATGAAGAAGATGATCAAATCAGTGGTTTAGAGTATGGGGTAGTGGAGGACACCCAATCAGACAGCAGTGAGAAAACAGAATCTAAAAAAATGAGGATAGTTTAAGGGCCTCTAGGACAACATCCACATCTTAGGGGTACCAGAATGGAAAGAGAGAATGCAAGAAATTAAAAACCTATTTGAACAAATAATGACAGAAAACTTTCCTAACCTGGTGAAGAAAATAGACATGCAACCCCAGGAGGCTCAGGGAGTCCTAAACAAGATAAACCCAAAGAGGCTCACACCAAGTCACATCATAATTTAAATGCCAAAAGTTAAAGACAAAGAGAGAATCTTGAAAACAGCAAGAGAAAAGCGTATAAGGGAGCTCCCATAAGTTGGTCAGATGATTTCTCAACAGAAACTTTGCAGGCCAGAAGGGTTTGGCACAAAATATTCAAAGTGATGAAAAGCAAGGGCCTACATCTAAGATTACTCTATGATTACTTTACCCAGCAAAGCTATCATTTAGACTCGAAGGATAGATAAAGAGCTTCCCAGACAAGAAAAAGCTGAAGGAGTTCATCAACACCAAGCCAGAATAACGGGAAATGTTGGAGGGATACTTTAAGAAGAAGAAAAAAATACATATCAAAAATACAAATAAAGAATTGCAATAACTGCATCTCTATCAACAAGTACTTCAAATGAAAAAAAAAATTAAATGCTCCAATCAAAAGGTAGAGTGGCTGAATGGATAAGAAAACAAGACCCTTACATATGCTGCCTACAAGAGACTCCCTTTAGGTTAAAAGACATACAGAGTCTGAAAGTAAAGTGTTAGAAAAAGGTATTTCATGATGGACCTAGAGGGTATTGTACTGAGTGGAGTAAGACAGATATAGAAAGGCAAACACCATATAATTCACAGACATGTGGAATCTGAAGAACAAAATAAACAAAACAGAAATAAACTCATAGATACAGAGAACATTTTGAGGGTTACCACATGGGAGGGAGGTTATGAGGTTCAGTAAAAAAGGGGGAAGGGATTAAGTTCAAATTGGTAATTCCAAAATAGTCATGGAGATATAAAGTATAACATAAGGAATATAGCCAATAATATTATAATAACTATGTATGGTATCAGATAGGTACTAGATTTATCGGGGTGATCACTTTGTGAGTTTTATAAATATCTAATCACTATGTTGTACACCTGAAACAAATATAATATTATATGTCAAGTATAATTGAAATATATACATATGTTATTTAAGAAAATAAAAAGTCTTGAAAATCAAGATTTGATGAACTTCCATGTTGGTGAACACTCCAAAGTGCCAAGTGGGTGGTGCACCCAGATAGGGCATGGGAGCTCTGTGTCCACCTCTTACACTTTACCCTATGCATCTTTTCCGTCTGGATGTTCCTGAATTATATCTGAATAATAAACTAGCAAACATAAGTAAAATGTTAAAAAAATTATAAGTTGACCCATCGTAAGTTGAGGACTGCTAATACATGACATAAAGAGGTAGGCACAATATGGCACAGAAACTCTGAAACTACAACCATAGATTAAACCACAGATAGAGTTCAAAGAATATTTTATTGGAAAAGATGATTGTAGAGGTGGCTCTGAGTGATGTCGTGACTATGACAGACAAGAAGATTGAAAAAAATATTTCCCTCAAAGTTTTTCTAAGTATTTTCATGAAATTATCTCATTTTAAGGTTTAAAGAAAACTAAGACAAATTAATATAAAAATTAGTACACCTGTGCACATTAAAAATTTCCATGAGGCCAAAGTGCAGTGCTAAGTAAACCAGAGCATTTCTATTATATACAGTTTCTGGGTTTTCAACCTGTGAACAGAAAATATCCCACAGGCAAATTTCGCTCCCAGTGTTTAGAAAATTAAACGCAACTTTTAATCTTTAATCTTCCCACACCACTGCTCATGTTAATGTCCTGTTTAGGAAATCCTACTGAGCCATTTTAGTGAACAAACACTCTGAAAAATCCTAGTGTGAGAATTAATCATTGGAAAAGAGTCAGCTTAAGGAGAGAAGAAGGGACAGCTTTAATAGTAAGTGATTAAAAAGTGTCATAATCAACAAGATTTTTATTAAATTTATTTCTTAACATAGCATGATTTTGCTTAGTATTTTAAAAAATGATCAAACAGCCAGTTATGCAGATTTGTTCATAGAATTTTGATATTTGGTTCTAGTTATAAAAGTACATGGAGGGTATTTTTAAAAACTACTCTCACCAATAATCTGCTCAACCAAAGAAAAGCATGATATATATTGTGGAGTATTTAATTCATTTTAGAACTTTCATAGGATTGGCATCATTTTTCATCATGAAAACTTGAGAAATTATCTGTGATTTTGAAAATAAGCTTGGAGTAAACAGAATTTCGGATCATATTTAATTAATTTCATTCAAAATGAAAATAAAAGAAAAATACTGCTATTCTAAGAGTAAAATTTATTTAAAGAATAAAAGAAATCACTGAAGTAAACACTTAACCAGAGATCAAAGAACTTATGAGCCAGTGGAGGGGTTAACAATTACCTTATTTATTCTCCACTCACAGTTTAGTGGAGAGTAAACAATTAGAAATTTCCAGACCTCATAACTACATTAAAAAAAAAAAGAAATATTAAGTGAAAGAAATAAATTATTTCATTTTTCTTAGTCCTATTTAGTGTAGTAGATAACCATTTGTTCAAAGCAATGATAACACCACTATATTGGGTGATTATAGCATATAGATAAGTAAAATGAATGGCAGAAATATTACATGGAATGGAAGGAAGAAATTAGGAAAACTTTATTATAAGTTACATTCTCTACCTGTGAAGTAATACCATGTTATTTAAAGAGGACTTAGTTGTAAATGTATTTTGCAAACTAGAGTAACAATTGAAAAGAAGGAAAATCAATATACTGAAAAAGGAACAAGATTGGAATCAAATAAATTCTCAGATAAAATCAGAAAAGGCAAAAATTAAGAGAAGATTAAAAGATAAACAAATAATAAGCACAACAAATAAAACATTATTACAAACATGGTAAATATTACTCCATCTATATCAGTAAATTACTTTCAATAGAAAGAGTCTAAATAAAACAACTAAAGTCAAAGATTGTCAGACTAAATTAAAAAGAAATACAGATCCAACTACATGTTGTCTAGAAGAAACTCACTTAAATACAAAGACACAGATTTATTTAAAAGAAAGAGTTGAAGAAAGACATATCATGCTAACACTATAGTAACCATTTTAATTTTTTTAAATTATTAATTTATTTCTCATGGTCTCATTGGCTAACTGTCGGAAACCAGCAGACCAAGTCAAACCAGGTACCTGAATGGGGGAGTGGGGACTGAGAAAAAAGAGAAGACAGACAGGGTGCAGGAGGGAGAACAGATCTCACAACTGTCTCTCCGAGTTTATTTCTTATGCTCCTTTTTATACATAATCTGTTCCTTTGTGTATCCCAAGATAACATAATTAAAGTAACATCCTGAAGGGCCAGGTACAATGGACACTTCCTTTGACACTCCCTTCAACACTCCCTTTGTCTATACTTAATCTTCTTCTTCCTGGAATTCCATAGAACCAGCCTTTTCCTTTTTTTATGCAAGCAGGCCTCCCGAGATAATCCATGCACTCTTTTGAATTTTGGGAGCTTTAGCTCCCTACAGCTAAGGAAATCCAATAAGTTTTAACTGTACACTTTAACAGTAAGGCATATATATGTTTACACTGTGTTCATCTTCCAGAGTTAGATTTCTTCCTGTCACCACATATTTGACACTCTTAATCTCGTCTACTTCCGCATTTCTCCTCCACTCTACCCTCTGGTAACCATTAGTCTATTGACCATGACCATGTTCATTTGCTCCTTTTAGGTTTATATCTCACATATAAGTGATATCGTGTGATTTTCAACTTTTTCTGTCTACCTTATTTCGCTTACCATGATTATCTCGAGGTCCATCCATGTTGTCACAAAAGGCAGTATTTCATCTTTTCTCATGGCTGAATAATATCTCATTATATATATGTACCACAACTTCATAGTACATTTCTGTTGCTTTCATGTCCTGGTCACTGTGAATAATGTTGCTATTCACGGTGTGCAAATATCTTTTGGTCCTGGTCACCGCGAATAATGTTGCTAACATCGGTGTGCAAATATCTTTTTGGATATGGGTTTTCTAGTCTTTGAGGTAAAATCCAGTAGAGGGGTTGTGGGATTATATGATAGATCAATTTCTAGTTTTTTGAGGAACCTCCATACTGTTTTCCATAGTGGCTGTAACAATTTGCAGTCCCACCAGCAGTGTATGAGGGTTCCTTTTTCTCTGCAGCCTCTCCAACATTTGTTATTACTTATCTTGTTGATTACAGCTTGTCTAACAGGTGTGAAGTCGTATCTCATTGTGGTTTTGATTTGCATTTCCCTAATACCTAGTGATGTTGAACATCTTTTCATATATTTGTTGGCCATTTGTATGTCCTCTAAGGAGAAGTGTCTGCCCAATTTCTGATTGGATTGTTTGTTTTTTTATTGTTATTGAGTCGTATGAGTTCTTTGTATATTTTGGATATTAGGACCTTGTCAGAAGCATTGCTTGCAAATATCTTTCCCATTCAGATGGTTGTCTCTTTATCTTGTTAATGATTTTTTTTTTTTTACTGAGCAGAAGCTTTTTAGTTTGTTATAGTCTCATTCATTTGTTTTTGTTTTACTTTCCTTGCTTTTGAGGTCAAATTCATAAAATCCTCTTTAAGTCCAACATCTTTAAGTTTAGTTTCTATGTTTTATTCTATGCATTTTATTGTTTCAGATCTTATATTTCAGTGCTTAATCTATTTTGAGTTAAATCTGATATATGGTGATAGACAACACTCTAGCTTCATTCTGTTGCAGGTGGCTTTACAGTTTTTCTCAGAATCATTTATGGAAGAGGTTTTCTTTTCTCCATTGTATGTTTTTGGCTTTTTTGTAGAAAATCATTTCCCATATAAATATGGATTTACTTCTGGATTCTTGATTTTGTTTCAGTGATCCATGTGTCTGTTTTTCTTCCAATACCATGCTGTTTTGATTACTGTTGCTTTGTAGTATAATTTAAAGTTGGACGGAATGATGCTTCCAGTCTCATTCTTTTTTCTCAGGATGGCTTTGGCAGTTCGGGGTCTTTTGTGTTTCCACACAAATCTGATAATTTTTGTTCTATTTCTTTAAAAAACGCTGATGAGATTTTGATTAGAATTGCATTAAAGCTGTATAATGCTTTAGGTAATATGGTCATTATAATTATATTGATTATTCCGATCCAAGAACACAAAATATCTTTCCATTTCTTTGTATCTTCTTCGATTTCTTTTAATAGGGTCTTATAGTTTTCATTATATAGGTCCTTCACATGTTTTCTTATTGTTTCTAGTAGTGTTCTTGTGGAGTCTTTAGAGTTTTCTATATAGAGAATCATGTCATCTGCAAATAGTGACAGTTTGACTTCTTCGTTTCCTATTTCGATGCCTTTTATATCTTTCTCTTGTCTGATTGCAATCGTTAGGACTTCCAATATATATTGAATAACAGTGGCGATAAGGGACAGTCTTGCCTTGTTCCTGATCTTAGAGGGAAGGTTTTTAGTTTTTCATCATTCAGTATAATTTTAGCTGAGGGTTTGTCATATATGGTCTTCATTATGTTAACATACTTACCTTGTATACTAATTTAGTAAAGTGTTTTGATCATAAATGGATGCTGTATCCTGTCAAAGGCTTTTCTGCATCTATTGTTATGATAATATGATTCTTAAAATTTAATTTGTTTATGTGGTTTATCACATTAATTGATTTGTGTATATCGAAGCATCCCTGTGCCCCTGGAATAAAGCACACTTGATCGTGGTGTATAATCTTTTTAGTATGTGCTGTATTCAGTTCGCTAGTATCTTATTTAGGATTTTTTTTTTATCAGTGTTTATGAGAGTTATTGGTCTGTAGTTTTCTTTTTTACTGTTATCTTTACTAGGTTTTGGTATTAGAGTAATACTGGCCTCATAACATGAGTTGGAAAGTATTGCATCCTATTCGATTATTTGGAAAAGTTCGAGGAGAATAAGTATTAAATCTTCTTTGAATGTTTGGCAAAATTCATTGGTGAAGCCATTTGGTCCTGGAATTTTACATTTTGGTAGGTATTTGAAATTGTTTCAATTTCATACTGCTGATCAGTCTATTTAGATTTTCCAGGTCTTCCTGATTCAGTCTAGAAAGGTTGTATTTTTCTAAGTACTGGTCCATTTCTTTTAGGTTATTAAATTTGGTGTTATATACTTTTTCATAGTATTCTTGTATGATCCTTTGTATATCTGCAGTGCCTGTCATAATTTCCTTACTTTCATACCTGATTTTGTTTATTTGTGACATTTCTTTTTTTCTTCAGTGATTCTAGCCAGGGGATTGCCAATTTTCTTAACCTTCTCAAAGGACCAGCTCTTTGTTGCATTTATTTTTTCCATTGTTTTGTTTGTTTGTTTGCTTGTTTGTTTTCAATTTCATTTATTTCTGCTCTAATTTTGATGATTTCTTTCCTTGTGCTGACTTTAGGCTTCATTTGTTCTTCCTTTTCTAGTTTTTTTAAGATGGAGCATTATGTTGTTTATTTGGGCTTGTTCTTATTTTTCGAGATAGGCCTGTAATGATACAAACTTTCCTCTCCTGACCACTTTTGCCATGTCCCAAAGATTTTGATATGTTGTATTTTCATTATCATTTGTTTCTATATAGGTCTTGATCTCTCTTTTTATTTCTTCTCTGATCCAGTTATGCTTCAGTAGCATGTTGTTTAATCTCCAACTATTGGTGGTTCTTACCACTTTCTTTTTGCAGTTGATTTCTAGTTTCCAAGCATTATGATTAGAGAATATGTTTGGTATGATTTCAACCCTCTTATATTTGTTGAGGCTTTCTCTGTGTCTCAGTATGTGGTCAATTCTTGAGAATGTTCCATGTGCACTAGAGAAGAATGTATAAGCAGCTCTTTTGGGATGACTGGTTCTGTAAATGCCAATTATTTCCAGTTTGTCTAATGTGTCACTTAAGGATGTTATTTCCTTATTGATTTTGTGTTTGGATGATATGTCCATATCTGTTAGTAATTGCTTTACATATTTTGGGGCTACCTGATTGGGAGCATAGATATTAATAAGTGTTATGTCTTTTGGGTGCATAATTCTCTTTATCATTAAGAGTGTCCCTCAATATCTTTCTTTACCTTTTTTATTTTGAATTCTAGTTTGTCCGATATTAGTACTGTTACTCCCACTTTTCTCTGAATGCCATTTGCTTGAAATATCACTTTCCATCTTTTCCCTTTGAGTCTACATTTGTCTTTGGAGCTGAGATGTGTCTCTTGGAGGCAGCATATGGTTGGGTTTTGTTTTTCAATCCAATCTGCAACTTTGTCCATTTTTATTAATGAGTTCAGCCATTTATATTTAGGGTGATTATTAAAATATGAGGTCGTCTTATGACATTTTATCTTTTGTTTTCTGGTAACTTAGTGTTTCCATTGCTATCTTGTCCTTGTGTTTCTCTTCTTTATATTGGTTGGCTTTTGTGGGTTTTCCCTCTAGTTCTTCTTATTTTATGTTATGAACTTCAGTTCTGAATCTTTAGCATGTAGTTACCATTGTGAATATCTAAAAGATCGTTTTATATTTATAGTCGTCTATTTTCTTCTGTGCGGGCCTTATTTCCATTCCTCTTTGTGAATTTGGTTCTTTGAATCCTCCCCTTTTCAGTCATTCTTCTCAACTTGTCCCTATGTATGCTGAACATTCATTACTATCTTGCTATAATAAATCTCTTCTTATTGTTTAAGCTTATAATATTCTGTTCTTAGTAAGAGTTGCACTCTTCTGCTTCTATTTGCCTGATTGTCACCTTACTCCTAATTATTATTATTATTTTTTGTCAGTTTTTTCAGGTGAGCTGACCCCTTTCAGTTTTTCCTATAGTGCAGGTCTCGTAGTGTAGAATTCCCTCAATTTTTGTATGTCTGGAAATGTTTTATTTCTCCTTCATATCTAAAGGAGAGCTTTGCTAGATATATTATTCTAGGCTTTGAGTTCCTGTCATTTAATAGTTTGAATATTTAAGTCCACTCGTTTCTGGTTTGTAAGGTCTGTGTTGAGAAGTCTGACGATAATCTAACAGGTTTTCCTTTGTAAGTTACTGTTTTCTTCTCCCTGGTTGCCCTGAGAATTCTGTCTTTGTCATTAATTTTTGATAATTTTACTACAATGTGTCCTGGAGAAGGCCTTTTGGGTTGAGATAATTGGGTGTTTTGTTGACTTTGAATTCCAAGCTCTAGCTCATTCCTTAGATTTGGGAAAGTTTCACCTACTATTTATCAGAAAATGCTTTCTAATCCCTGCTTTTTTTTCTTCGCCTTCGAAAATGCTCGTTATTGTTATGCTTCCTCTCCTGATGGTTTCAGCTAGTTCTTATATTTCTCTTTCATTCTTTTTCATTCTTCGGTTTCTCTCTTTTTCCTTCTATTTTATTTCTAGATTTCTGTCTTCTACATCACTGATCCTTTCCTCAATTTGGTAGACTCTATTTCTCAAGCATACTATTTCATTTTTCAGTTCTTGCAGTGTGTTTTTTATCTCTAGAAGTTCTATTTGGTTCTTTATGAGGGTTTCAATCTCCTTGCTCTGCTCATCTAGTTGTACTTTTCATTTCCTGAAATTGTTGATGTGACTCATTTTGGTTCTCACTGAGTTTTTCAGAAGTACCGTCCTGAATTTTCTGTCATTTAAGTCTCATATTTCTATGTCTGTATGCTTATTTTCTGTAGATTTTTCTCTTTCTTTCTGAGATGCCTTGTCACCTTGGTTGTTCATGGTGTTTAATGGACTATTTCTCTGCAAGAAGTGTATTCTGCTGTTTCTCCAGAAAGAAGATATATCATACAAAGGTCTCTCTTTAGCCTGTTGCAAAGATGGCACTTTTCTTTTGGATTCCAGTAAGTGGCATCTAAGCCTCTTGGATCTCTGCTTTATATAAATTCTTAATAATGACCTTTTATTTTCTTGTAGATATTTAATCACACTTGCTTCTCTCAGTCTCAGTCCCTGACAGTGTTAGTGACAGTTTCGGTAGCTTTTGTTCAGATTCCCCTGGGGCTCCTCATAGTTCCTTCTCTCAGGGTTGGTGGGGGAGACCTCTGGGTTGATGGTTGGGTCTGTGGCTCTCCTTGATTTTGCAACTGCAGCTAGTAAAAATCAACTGTTGTTTTTCTGTTGTCCCTGCTTCTCTGCTTTCTGCTCTGATGACCGTGTCCTGCAGCCTGCCGCACGGAGCTCATAGCACTCTCAGGTAGGGCTGTTCAAAAAACTCGCTGTACTATCTCTCCTCTTCCCCCTCTCCCCCGCCCCCCATGGAGCTCTGGCTGTGAGAGGAAGCTTCTTTATTTCTCCCAGTCTACTTTCCAACACCTAGGGTTCTGACCTGTGATAGCTCTTATGAGAATATCCCATGCTCAGACATGCTGGTCTTCAGTTTGGATGTTTTTTATTGAATTTTAGATGTTCAGTTTATTGTTGTTTCAAGAGGAGAGATCTGGGGTTGTCTCTCATTCCACCATATTTCTCCAAGCTCCATACTAATTTTTGACAAAAGGAAATTATCAGGGATAAAGAGACATGTTACATAATGAATTGTAAAGGGGGTCATTTCTTCAAGAATGTGTAATTATTAATGTTTATGCACATGTAACAGCATCAAAATCATAAAGCAAAAACTGACAAAACTGCATAGGGAAATTGATAAATCTACAATTATATTTAGAGCTCTCAATACCTCTTTATCAAATATGAACAGATCCTATAGACAGTAAATCATTAAAAATGTAGTTGAACTAAATAGCCCTATTAATCAATTGGGTCTAATTGATATTTGTAGAATACTTCATCCAACAATAACATTTAAGTCACATTTTTCTCAAATTCACATGAAAGATTTACCAAGATTTATCATGTTCTGGGCCATAAAACTGACTTAACAAGTTTAAGAGAATAGGAATCACACGATGTCTACTTTCAGACCACAATTAAATTAATCTAGAAATTAATAACAGAAAGAGTTAGAAAACTCCAAAATACCTGGAGATTAAACAACATACTTCTAAATATCACAGAAGTCAAAGAAGAAGTCTCAAGAAAAATTTAAAAAATATTTTGAACTAAATGAATATGAAAATACAACTTATCAAAATTTGTAGTATACTTAGAAGAAAATATATAGTGTTGTATGCATATATGAAAAAAAAATGGTCTAAAATCAGTAATCCAAGCTTTCACCCGAGGGAACTAGAAGACAAAGAGCAATATAAATTTAAAACAAATAGAAGAAAAAAATAATAATAATTAGAGCAGAAATCAATGAAATTGAAAATAAGAAATTAATCGAGGAAACCAATGATACCAAAAGTTAGTTCCTTGAAAGATTACTAGAATTGATAAACCTCTATTTAAGCTAACCAAGAAAAAAGACAGAAAGGGAGAGAAAGGAGACACAAATTACTAATATGGGAAATGAAGGAAGATTTATTACTACTGATGCTATGGACATTAGAAACTAACTAATAGAGGAATACTATGAAGGACTCTATGTCCACACATTTTAAAACCTAGGTAATGGATCAATTATTTTAAAGACACAAATTACCAAACCTCAAAAAAGAAGAAATACATAAATACATACATATCTAGTAAATAAACTGAGTTCATTTTTAATGACCTTTCAAAACAACAAAAAAAGCATCATTCCCAGGTGATTTCACTGGTTAATTCTACCAAACATTTGAGGAAGAAACTATTCTGATTCTTTACAATCTCTTCTAGTAAATAGAAGCACAGAGAATACTTCCTAATTCATTTTATGAGGCCAGAATTACACTAATACCAAAATAAAATAAAGGCATTACAAGAAAGAAACACTATAGACCAATGTCTCTCTTGAAGATAAATGCAAATATTCTCAACAAAATATTAGCAAATCAGTCCAAAAATGTATAAAAATAAACACCACAACCAAATGGCATTTATTCCATGTGCAAAGCTGATTCAACATTTGGAACTCAATGTGTTTTATAACATAAACAGGTTGAAGAAGAAACATTATGTGATTACATCTATAAGTTCCAGAAAATTAATTGGCAAAACCCCAACATTCATTTATTCTAAAAATCTCAGCAAATGAGAAATTGAGAAGATTGAGAAGAAAAATAAAAACATTTTGTTTATAAATGGCATGATTTATGTGGAAAATCTCAAATTCACAAATAAGCAAAAAAAAAACAAATACAACAAAATTAAAAAAAAAAATTCCTAGAAACAGTCAATGATTACAGCAAGGTTACAGAATAAATGGTTAATTTCTAAAAGTTAATTTTTTCCTATATATTGCACTAAACAGTTAGAATTTGAAATTAAAACCACCAAAAAAGAGAGAACTACTTAGGCGTAAATCTAACAAAATACATACATTGTATGTATGCATAAAAATACAACACACCAATGGGAAAAAAAATCAAGCAGATCTACAAAGCAAAGTGATATTCCAATTTATGGATAAGAAAACTCAATACTATTAAGACGTCAGTTCTTCCCAACTTGATCTATAAATTCAGTGCAGTCTGATCTATATTTGGTAATATTGCCATACTGATTCTGCTTATGTGGAATATAAAAGTATTCAGAATAGCTGACAGGCTTCGAAGAAAAAACAATTCTGACACTATGAGACTACCAATATTCAACTTTACAACTTACTATTAAATTATCGTAACTTATCACACCTGTCAGAATAGCCATTATCACTATGGAAAACCAGTCTGGAATTTTCTTAAAAAATTAAAAAGGGAGGTACCTTTTGCCCCAGCAACTGCACTTCTGGTTATTTACCCAAAGAAAACCAAAATACTAATTTGTAAAAATATATGCATCCTTATGTTCACAGCAGAGCTGTTCACAATAGCCAAAGTATAGAAGCAACCTAAATGCCCATCAACAGACAATGAGATAAGAAAAAGTTATGGCTCATATATACAGTGGAATAATACTCAGCCTTAAAAAAATGGAATCCTATCATTTGTAAAGTCATGGATGGACTTAGAGGTTACTATGCTGAATGAAATAAGTAAGAGAAAAATAAATACCATATGATTTCATTTATATGAGGAATCTAAGGAACAAAAAGAACAAACTAATCAATAAAAGATTGAAATACAGAGGACAATCTGGTGACGGCCAGAGGGGAGGGAGATCGAGGGTTTGAGAAAAAGAGAAGTGCAAGAAATACAAATTAGTAGTTGATAGATAGTCACGGGGTTGGGAAGCATGGCATAGGGAATGCAGACAGCAATAATGTAGTGGCTAAGTGTAGAGCCAGAGGGAAGATAGAGTATTTAGGAAGATCGTTTCATAAACTATATAAATGTCTAACCAATGTACTGTATACTTGAAACTAATAATAAAAAAAGAAATGCTTAAAAAATTGTCCTTCTTAAAACAATAAATAATTTAAAGCTCTAGAATGTCAAAGTGATATGTTTATTATTTCTGACAATAAAAACACATATTTATGGTAGAATTACTACAAATTACCAGAGAATAACACTATGTCTCTTTTAATGTATTAGTTTTCTGTTTCTGATGTAACATATTACCACAAACTTAATAGGTTAAAACTACACAGGTTTATTATTTTACACTTTGGAAGTCAGAAGTTCTAATTGGGTATCACTGGGCTATAATTGAGGGGTCAGTAGAGGTGTATCTCTTCTGGGGGAGATCTTAGGAAAAATATGTCCCCCTTCTTTTTCTAGTTTCTGGATGCTGACTGCATTCCTTACCCCATGGCGCAATCTTCCATCTTCAAATCCAGCAGCATATTGTCTTCCAATTTCTCTCTTGCTGTGGTTTCTTTCTTCCTTCCTCCTTCTTATAATGACTCTTATGATTAATATTTTGGGTCCATCCAAATAATTTAGAATAATGTCCCCATATCGAGGTCCTTAATTATATCCTAAAAGTCCCTTTGCCATATAAAATCACTTATTCACAGATTCCAGAGATTAAGAAATCTTTGGAGGCCATTAAGTTAGCCTACTGCATATGTTTATTTAAAAGATTAACTTCCAGGTGGATTGAGTAATTTTTTTCTTAAAAAAAAACTTCAAAAAAAAGTCAAATTAAAAAAAATAAGCTAAATTAAAAAAATATGTTTAAACATATGAAAAAAAAGAATTTGGACTTGAAAAATATTCTTACTAACCTAAAACACTTCAGTTTTAGGAAATTTAAATTAAACATATGAAACAGAAATATCATAAACATTAATTTTTTAGATATTTCTATTTAAAAAAATAAAAAATAAATCACTTTAAAACACATTTATCTTGTTATTGGGAATAAAGTCATGGATTACATTACAAAAATTGAGAACAAATTCTCATGTGTATTAGAATTTGAAAATAACTATATTATTTAAAAAGAGAAGATCAAAAAGAAAAAAAAATATGTCAGACATTCATGTGTGATAGCAAAGACTGTTTTTAAAAAAAGTAATAATATTCAGATTATATATATATACATAAGTACACACACACACACAAACACGCACACACTTATGTCAATAGAATGTAAAGGAGACTGAATTATTATGGAGGCAGTGAGATTTGTAGAGTTCACAGACTCCTATTTCTGGCTTTAAAAAATAAATATAGCCCAGTAATTTCTGATTCTCTAAATCACTGTTGATTTCTGATGAATCATGGAAATCAGTGGTGGGGCTGGTATTAAATATTTACTCCTTCTTAGGTCTGTTTTAATGTTCAAGATGAGATAAAGTTACATTGTACAAAATGCAAACACTTTGAAGAATTTACTTTACATTCTGAGCAAGATTATAGAACCTAAAAATGAGCTCGTTATTTTTTGGCACATCGTAAAAGGAAAAACAAGTACTTAGACCCAGGCTAGCGACTGAAATTAATGCCTTTGGAAGATAACTAGACTGTACGTTAACCTGAAGAGAATTTTCTACTGTACACGGTAGTATACCGTCCTTAAAATGTCTATTGGCTAACAAGTACTGGTCTGTATACAAAATCACTTGGTAAGCTACTTAAAAGTTTGATTTTATTTATATGAAATATCCAAAGATCACAAATTCATAAACACAGAAAGCGGATTTTGATTGCTAGGGACTAGAGGTATGGGGGATGGGGAATGGCTGCTTATTGGGTATTGGGTTTCCTCTGGGGTAATGAAAAGTACTAGAACTACTTTAAAAGTACTGGTGGTACTACAACACTGTGGATGCCCTTGTACACTTATGGATAAAATGATAAACTTTATTTTATGTGTATTTTAGCTCAATTAAAAATGTAAAATGCAGATCTCTGGCCATATTTGAAAAGTGAGTAAGGATAAATGCCAAGTAATGCATATTTTGAGTTTGCACATTAGGAAATTTTGAAATACAGCTACTTTTGTAAATTATTAATTCTATATCTAATTCTGTACATTTATCAACAGTTTGGCTAAAGTTATAGAGGACGTTCTGGTTATCTACTGCTATATAACACATCACCTCAAAACTGACTTAAAACTATAACAACTATTGTTTTAGTAATCAGAAGGTGTTTGGGATAGGGATCTTGGAGCCTCAAAGCATCATTTCCCCACTACTTCTCTACTATCTGAGGCAGCAACAAAGGCATTCCAGCGTTCATGGGGAAGGGCAATAAACTTCGACTTTCCATAGAAGATCCGGTGGAATGGGAAATGTTGTTACAGCCTTATTTGGAAAATATAACTTGCTAGAGGACACGACCTTTAAACTTAGAGTTGAATATATGCTCTAGGTTGCAGAACAGCTGAAAACTTGAGTTCAATCTACCAGGATGAAGTTTGAGTTACATTATATGCCTTTGCTTACACAATCCTATCACCTTCATAAAGAGAATGAGAAAGCCTAGTAGCAGTGTGGAACACATAACTTAGTGTTATAAGTCAAAGAAAGTTCATTCTAATTGTGAAAAGTTGATAAATTAATTTTGTGCAGTATTAATACAAAGAAAATTCCTTTTTCTTATGCCTTGGATGAGTGATCATTTTACATTAGCTTACTCTGATATAAATTTATCTAGAGTATATTGTTTATTGAATGTTCCAAAAATTACTGAAGTATTTCCTTATTCTTGAGATTTACTTTGCTTCTTCTTTCTTCAAATAATGATACAATGAGATTATATGTGTACACCCTCCCTTGCTTCTATCATGACCTGTATTTAAAGTAATTTATTAAAGATTAAGTCATAGAATTAAAATAACTTTATCAAAAGGTAAATACTTTGTATAGCTACTTGCTCATTTTTTTCTATAAATAATTGTTTTGAGTTGTTCTATACCTGTATCACTGACTAATTTTATTTATTTTCATTGGAAAGTGTTTTATCTATAATACATTTACATAAAATGTATAATACATTTGCATATATCATCATGTTCAATTTTTAAAAAACACCCTAAGGTATAACTTATTATCTATACATCTATTATAAATAATAAATGAGCAAATGGGATTTAGGAAGGTTTAGAAATTGTCTAAATTTACTTAAATCACAGAATCAAGATTCTAGATATTTGGACACTAAAATCTAACATCCTTCTTATATGTTGTGCTGTAGGATGTGAAAATGATGTAATTACAGCACAGAAAGATTAAATTGAAAGATAAAAGTCACAGAACACTTAAGTGTCAGGCCTAGAACCTGGTTTGTTTTACATGCTCTCCAGTTCTATTTATGCTTTTTTTGTACTAAAATGAGAATTTATGTATATCTCTTACCAGAGAGAAATAAAAGGTCAAGATACCTGTAACTTATAAAGAAACCTGAATTACAGATTCTATTTTATGAAATGGTTTGCTAAGAAATTATTTTTTGAAGCAAGTGCTCTATATTAATGAACTTAAAGACCAGAATACAACAAATAAAATGGAACCCTTTCTTTAAGCCCCTTTATTTGGAAAACTTGGATTTTAACATTAACTGTTTTAAGCTACTTATTAATCTTAACCAATTTATTTTTAACAGATATACATTCTGTATATCACACCCAAATTTTCTTAAATGGAAAGAGTTAATTATTTAAAATCGCACTTTATATGTATTTGTCACTGTAACACCTACTTAGTACATCATTGAAATGACAGAAGGTGCCAAGTTGATTGATTTTACTTTGCTCGTTTGTTTGATATTTTTCCTCTTTGTTAGTCCTCAAGACCAGGAGGCAAATAATAATAATAAATTTTAAAAAATTAAAAAAACAACAACAACCCAAACAATTATGTTGTGTTCTTTTTTAAAATACATCATATTTCCTTTGCAATCTGTACACACTGGATAGAAAGTACTTCAGAAACCAGTCTCCAGACATGCATTATATGGACTTTCTTTTTAGAGTATTTTTCTTTTTTTTTAATTTTATTTTATTATTAGTTTCAAGTAAAAATTTCAATCACAATTTAAGGTAAAATCGATTCTCTGTCTTACAGTTTGCTAAAAATAGATGAATATGACTCTTTTTGAAAATGTAAAATTTAAGAAGAAAACATAGACCAAACTGTATTAGTTGTACCATTACATTAACAATCTTTTTTTTTTTTTTTTTTTTTTTTTTTTTTTACATTTGGCTATATACCTAAATGAAAACGTAGTAGGGAGAATCTTAGAGAATCAGAATAATATCAGAGGAGAAGAAGTTGGGAATCCTCTTCTGCCCTAGAGTAAAATAATTTGTGGCATATTTTTGAATCTTCGATGATTTTTCTTCATCATTCTTTTCTCTATGTGGATCATACACAAAAAAATATTTGCACAGGTTCATCCAAGTTCAGACAGGCTGGCACAATGTCTTTGGTTAGTCTTATTATGAATACTGGGCCTTAAAACAAAACTTGCCACACTCTCCAGCTAGAGCCCTTTCTTTTATAAACAAAGAAAGTTTACAGTCCTTAGTGTGAAAGTCTAAACTCTAATCATAATTTAGACTCAAGACATGAGGGAAATAATAATAAGCATGAAAAGTTCCAGGTTCAAGTCAAGTTGATATCAAGTTAGTATTATATCTTCTCAACAAAAGCATATCCAGGAAACAAACCAGTGTCATAGAGCAGAATGAAGAAATAATTGATATTCAGAAAATAAGCTTTGAAGCCAAAATTTGATCTTGGACTATTTATTTAATCTCTGAAGGCTCAGTTTCCCCTTTATGAAATAGGTATAGAACATAACTTGTAAAGCTGAAATAAACTATCACATCTGTAGTACTTTTTCATTGTTCTTTATGAATAAGTAAGTACTCCATTATTTTTACTTTCTTATTCTGTTATGGATCAGTTACCTAAAGTTTAGTGGTAACTTCAAAATATAGTGCTTCTTCTTAAGATCAGTTTATATTTTCCTCTCACAATAGTAAGTCTAACCTCTATTATAATAGGTTTTTCATGAACATCGCATTGCATAGTGTTCTTTTCCATCAAATGTAAACCTTAGGAAAAATCACCTATTATCTTACTTAAAACCAAAGTCCAACTATACTCTCCTAAAATTTAATGTAAGTCTGGATTTAGATATCTTAAATATAAGAAAAAGACACTTTTAAACAAATTAACATATTTGTAAAGTACTAAAAAAACAACCAAAGTATTTTTCACTATCCCAAAGATTCCAAGAGTAAAAAGAGATGGGATTGTATCCTAGCAATTTCCGCAAGTGTAACTTCAGTTTATCATAAATAGAGCCAGACATGGTTTAGCATAGAGCATTATAATACTATGAAATTTAATATCTAACTCATAATTTTCATTTTTCATGTTCTGTAAAGTAACCATCTACGTAAAGCACATGAATTTCAAATTTAAAATTTTATTATATCAATGTTTTAAAAATATGTTTTATTTTATTATAACAATCATATTTTAATTTGAAATAATGGCCTCCGTTTAATCTGCACATTTATTATGAATTATGTTTCATGAGATTCTGTACCTTGATTAGAACATCAACAAACCAAATTAGTGAGTTTGAGTTTCTTCTTTTTCCCTATATTTTAACCAATAATAATTTTTAAGAAGACAGAATTCTTTTCTTTGTGCTTAGCATGGTGAGCAAAAATCCATCGTAAGTTAATATGCACAGATATTTTTGTACTTTTTATCTTGGAGCTTTTAACAGTACTTACCACATCATATGTACTCTTTCTATATATAGCAGTATTTGAGTGAATGAATGAATAATATATATAT
>NW_006440638.1:4204967-4258667 GCF_000325575.1 Pteropus alecto | reverse complement strand
TATATGGAGATAAACATGATTAATAAATGAATTACAAAAATATTTTATTAACATCTAATTATCTTTCTTAGATAAGGACAATAATTGCTTTAGGACCTATCATAGCCATAAAAACAAATAAATGAACATGTATGTGGATACACACACACCACATCAGGGATCTCCAAACCCTAGGCTGTGGATCAGAATAGAACTGGGTCACACAGCAGGAGGTGAGCAGGGGATGAGCCAGCAAAATTTCCTCTGTATTTTCAGCTGCTCCCCAGCTCTATCATCACAGCCTCAGCAACACCTTAGATCACCAGGCATTAGATTCTCATAGGAGCACCAGTCCCTGGTGACAAAAAGGTTGGGGACTGCTTCATTACATGATCTCTCAGTATCGTTTTAGTATAATTTTCCACTGCCTTCTTTAAACAGTATCTGTACTTGATTTCTTTTTGTGACATCACCTTTCTAATTTTCTCTGCCTCATTGAATACTTCTTTTGTTTTGGTTTCCATGGCTGACTTCTTTGGCTCTGAGCCAAAGATGTTTGGTTATATTCTCAAGTACTGTATCTCCTTAATAAATATTACATCCACCCCGGGGTGGGGAGAAGTCAGTAAACACCCTTATCCTCCACCCATAGTAGTCTAGAATGCTGAGAATTCTAATGAAGATCATCATTACACTCAACAATTGGTCAAATTGAAAAGCTGGCACCAAGTATGACAAGAATCCCTACCTCCCCTGCTCTACCAACCCTCACAGCCTTACCAAAGCTATTTCAATTAGATTCTTATCTTCGTTTAACAGTATCATCACAAAAAATCTCCAGGACTCACAGGTCACTTATTACACTCCTTTCTCTAAGCCTCATTGCTTTATATGTCTCCTGCTCTGATTTCACTTTCTGCTGTGCCTTCAGTAACTCTTAATCGTTATTAGCATCCTGTCCATTCTCCATCTTTTAATTGCTGTAAGTGAAAGCTGACTTTTGGTAAGTTCTACGATTCATGCTGCCCTCTCAAGAGTGAATTCTTCATTTTCTCACTGATTCTCCATCACTGGCTTGTAGGAGATGCAGATATTCTCTTTGTAGCTTATTGCTACCTTCTGACCATTCATTCTCCACCACTATGTTTGAAATTCGTGCTATTAGACAATACTAAAATCATCTCTCCTTATTAAAGTTATCTTAGGTAGCTGAAACTTCTGCTCCTAATTTCTTGAGGACTTTAACTCAGAAAGGAGGAGACTTTGACACTCAAGTAGAAGTGGTAATAATACACTTTTATAGACATTAAAATATTTGTCCATTAAATCAACAAGAATCCATATTTCGTTGAGAATTTTATTTTTCTAATTATTGTCATGTACACTAAATATTCATAGAAATTCTCTGAGAGGTCTTTAAGTTGTACTTCTGTACAAGGAAGGTCATAATTTTGATATGTTAAAAAATGGAAATGTTAGGTCACAGACATCTGTTATTTACATTGGTTATCCATGGACTTTTCTATGTTTATCCCTTACAATTAATCAGAAAGAAGTGACTGGTTCTAGCTTATGGCTTGTAAGTAGAAATGTCATATGCTGCTTCCAAGCCAAAGCATTTAATTAATTAATTTATTTTTAATTTTTTTTTTAAGTAAGTTTATAGGGGTAGCACTGGTCAATACAATTATATAATTTTCAAGTGTACATTATCATTTGACATCTGCATGTTCTATTGTGTGTTTACCACCCAAAGTCCAGTTTCTTTCAGCTAACACATATTTGATCCCCTTTACCCACTTCACCCTCCTTTTAAACCCTTTATTTGACACCTTTTATCCTGTCTACCTCTCACCTCTTCCCCCATCCCACTAGTAACCACTGGTCTATAGTCCTCTGGTAACCACTAGCTTATAGTCCATGTCCATGAGTTTGTTTGTCCTGCTCATTTGTTACTTTTAGGTTTATATTCCACACATAAGTGATATAATGTGATTTTCAACTTTTTCTGTCTGGCTTATTTCACTTACCATGATTATCTCGGGTTCACCCATGTTGTCGCAAATGGCAGTATTTCATCTCTTCTTACGGCTGAATAATAGTCCACTGTATATATGTACCACAACTTCTTTAGCCAATTATCTATTGGAGGACACTTTGGTTGCTTCCATGTCCTGGCAACTATGAATCATACTGTTATGAACATCAGTGTGCAAATATCTTTTTAGATATGGGTTTTCAAGTCTTTGGGGTAAATACTCAGTATAGGAATTGCTGGATTATATGGTAGGTCAATTCTTAGTTTTTTGAGGAACCTCCATACTGTTTTCCATAGTGGCTGGACCAATTTGCAGTCCCACCAGCAGTGTATGAGAGTTCCTTTTTCTCCTCATCCTTTCCAACATTTGTTATTACTTATCTTGTTGATTATAGTCATTCTAACAGGTGTGAGATGGTATTTCACTGTGATATTGATTTGCATTTCTCTAACAGCTAGTGATGTTGAGAATGTTTTCATATATTTCTTGGCCATTTGTATGTCCTTAAGGGAGAAGTATCTGTTAAGGTCCTCTGCCCATTTTTTGATTGGATCGTTTGTGTTTTCATTGTTATTGAGTTGCATGAGTTCTTTGTATATTTTAGATATTAGGCCCTTATCGGAGGTGTTGCTTGCAAATATATTTTCCCACTAGGATGCTTGTTGATGATTTCTTTTGCTGAGCAGAAGTTTTTAAGTTTGATGTAGTCCCATTTATTTATTTTACAAGCCAAAGCATTTAAGAGCTAGTATATAATTTTGCAATCTGTCTCTTCCTCTGATGCAGTGATACAAGGATACATGTGTTCTATTGTCAAACCATCTGTTGGCCTATTCTATAAAGGAATATGTGGAACAAAGCCCTTTATCAAAACTTTTTGGTAGGAGTAATTAGATATAAACTATTATTTTATTAAATAATTGAAATTTAGGAAATAATTTGTTACTAGAGCATAACTTATCCTTTCCTGATAAGATGGCATGATGATCTCCAACTCTGAATGATGATAATGTCTCTCCTTCCTTCTTTGATGGTAAAATAAATGGCATAGTTTATATTCTGAATCTGTGATGTTATTTGGACAATGTTTTCAAGCAACTCTATTGCATTTTCTAAGAATATTTTTGATACAACTTTTATAAAAATGTTAGTACATACCTTCTCCTTTCCCATCTCAGATATCTCCTACCATTTCTTTATCTTCAGCTAATGACCTTACTTTCTATGTTGCTGAGAAAATAGAAGCTGTCAAAAGATAATGTAAGCCTAATACTTCTTGGTCAAACTGCATCTGTAGTATTCTATTCTGTCTTCTCTGCTGTTACTATACATAAACCCTTCATAGCACTTTCAGAACAATTCCTATTATGTACTGGATTACATAATGTGTTCCTTACATAGAGACCCCACTTCATGAGATCTCCAGAAAAAAAATTACTGCAGATTTCCTGCACCATCCATTATTACTTCTCTAACAAATTATTTTTCATGAGCATAAAAAATACGCAGTTATTTCTTCCACCATAAAAAAATAATAATAATTTCTTTCAACTCCAAATTCCACTTGTCTCATTACTTGTCTTATTTTCCAGAAAAAAAAAAAATCTCCTAAAGTTGTTGTTTTCAATCTTTGGATATAATTTTTCTACCCCCATTCTTTTTATAATCCCCTACAATTAATTTTTAATATCTGCTCTTCTAAACTTTTATCTGAAAGTCACAAATTTCTTCCATGTTTCTAAATGCAATAGTCAATACAAATCTAAATTTTACTTTACAAATGAACAATGCAGGATAGTTTCTTAATTTCTCCTCCTTGAAATGTTTTCTATATCTAGCTTTCAGAATACCACACTAGTGGTTTTTCTCTTATTTCAAGTACTCTTCTTTCTCAGTCTCCATTACATAATAGTACCTCCCCTTTATCTTGGCTTTTTTTTTTTTTAATGCCTTTGGGCAAAGTCTTTATACCATCTGTTTTCTTCACTTATCTTTATTCATTTCCTGATCTCATTCATTCTGGGTACTGTTAAAGAAAAATGTTTAATGTCACATTAAATATGGTAATGCAAATTTTATTCAGGACAATTGTGATCAGTATAGGAACAACTGCAATGGGATATTACAGTAGGAGAGAGAGATTGGACTCCACTCTGAATAAAATATGAGCAAGTGGGAATTTATAGCTAAGAAACAGAGTGGAAGCCAGTGGATGGAAAACTACTAAGGGGAAACATCAGGGATAAAGGGGAGTTCTGACTGAATCAAACTAACAAGATTCTTGCTGAAGACATACAAGGGCAATTAGATACCACCTAGGGGATGGTGGAAGATAAGTAACCTCATTAGATATCATGGATGATCAGATATTAAAGGTGGTGGGTCTGTTTAAACTGACTTATTATGGTTCTTGATAAAACTAGATTTACAAAGAGTGCACAGATGGGCCTAGGAGAAGAATCATGAGCTTAATTAAAGTTTGGTTAAGCAAAGAATATTTGTCAGCACTTAAAAACATCTATATATTTATGATTTCCAAATGTGCGTCTTTAGTTTGGACCTCTATTCTGAACTTTAGATATATATATTTAGCTACTCACTTGTTTTCATTTTAATTCTGATACACAAATAAATTCTACCATATTTTAGTACATCATATGTAAACAAGGCCATATGGGGCACAAGGGCAAAGGAGGAGAGAGCTCAAAGTTTTCACATTGGCTCTTAAATAATTTGGTCTGAAAATGAAACATATAATTTTCAATAACAGACTTTCAGCAGAACTCATCACCTAATCTGTCTAAATTCAAGAGATATGGTAAACTGGGAGAGCACATGGATATTTGGTGATGAGTAAATATCTCGGTTATACCATGCACATGTTGATAACTCTCATATCTCTATCCATGGAACTCAATTCTTTCTGAGATCTGCTCTGGTACTTCAAAATGCATTGTGATATTTTCACATAGATGTGTTTTAACTATCTCAAACATAACAAAGGCAAAATAAAAATTGTGATGTTCCATCCCACTCAAACACATTCTTCTTCCAGTCTTCATTATCTCCGTCTGTTACACATTTACTTGAGCCACAAATCTGTGAGTTAGCTTTGTTTACTCTATTACCCTAACTTTTCATATCCCATCTGACATTCAGTATGCTTGACTCTACTTCATCGATTTTTATTAATGGTATTTACACTTTAGACTAAACCACTATTATGTTGTACTCAGACATCTGCAATAGCTTCTAACTTGTCTTCTTGTTTCTACTCTTAGTTTTCAAACATTTATATTTCTTACAGAATGTAATATCATTATAATAAAAATAAAAGCATATACTCTCATTTAAACCAATATGTGACCATCTTCCTTAGTACCAGTGACCAAGAGTCTGACTCATTGTTAATTGCTGTTCATAAATATTAACATTAATTGTGTGTTTAGTCATGATGTAAACCATTTGTACAACATTAATTTATTAAAAAGACATTTAGGTAGTTTAATAATGGAAAAAAATAACATTGCATCTTTTACAAATGCAACCATCTTCTAGTGATAAAAATTTCTGACGATTTTAAAATGACAAATAATTCATTTATTCATTCAGTGTAGAAGTATATTTTAAAAACCAAATGATCTGGATACTTGATTAAATTACGGCAAATCCAAAGGCCAGGATATAAAGATAGAAACATGCACAATTTATTGTACATTTTTATAAATATTAAATTATGGTATGTGTCATATAATTTGGCAGCAGTGAATACATTCTATATGTGTGTTGAGCCTAAGGAAGTGGAAAGTCAAGGAAAGTTTACCAGAGATAGTGACATTTGTAATATATGAATTTGGTGAAATGCCTTCTAAACATAAATATATTCCAGATCAAAGAAACATGTAAAGAAACATATAAGAAAATTTGCATATTTGAAAAATCTGCAAATAGTGTGATAAAGCTGGGTGATAGAAGATGAAGCCAGAGGAGATGTCTTTTATGGTATCACATATAGGGTAAAAATAGGAAAACTAAATACAATCTGAAATGTTATTTGTCTTCTTGAACAATGTGAAATATGTATAAAGACAGCATCTAGATAGACAACACTTAAATGAGAAACAATACAATTCACATTTTTTCATGCCCCTCAACAAGAAATAAGATTTTCTTTCCCTGATTCCCTTCTAGAATTTTGTGTATATTTCTTATGACACTCATTTCTATTCACCTTTATATATGCATGTATAATTATATATGATCTTTCTAGAATAATGAGCTCTGTAAGAACAAGAATTGATGTCTCTACGTCTTTGTTTCCAGTGGTCTCTGGCCAATAACACTGGATGACTACTTGTCAAACAAATAAATGAATGTAAAATATTTAAAACATCTTCTAATAGCTATGCTGGCTAAGTCTATTAAAATTGTGAAACAGAGTAATTATTTTTTCTTTGTCATACTCTCTTCTTCTTTCCAGAGCTTGCTTTATCTTCTGTGGTGCTCTTCCCAATTCTACCCCTCACCTCAAAACATACACATGCACCTCCTTATGCACACATGGCCCACAAATAAAATTATTAAATAGACAGGGGACAACCTAAGTTTATAAGGCCATCAGTTTAGAAGTGATTAAAAGAGAAATTTCCACTTGAATTTTTCATATTCCATCCTAAAGTTTATTGTCAAAAGCTTCCTAAGAGTTTTTCCTTATAATAGTGGATACAATTTTAACCCAAAGTAATAGTGTTGACATTGTGGCCTTTCAGAAATCAGCAGCTTGATAACTGAAGGGAGGTATTTTAATATTAGGCAAGCATCTCAACATTCCTCAAATATAACCATAAAAATTATTAATTTAGTCTTATTACTATCATATTAGAGTTAAAAGCTACATGCAGTGAGAAAAAAATAAAAGAGTAAAAAGAGTAAAGTTGTCAAGATTTAATCCATTTGAATCAATAAGAACAAAACCAAGATTTAAGAACAGTTTTTTTGTAAGAAGCCATATCTATCAGAGACCAATAAGGAGACAGAAATCACACAGTAAATTTAATAAAAAATGTTTAGTATAATTTTTATTTTTTTGGCGAGGCAACCCTTGGTTGACCTCACAGATTGCAAGGACAAGGACCTTGTCAGCTTACAATCCTTTATTTTTTTATTTTTTTTATTTTTTATGCCTACAGCACCTGGTCTTCCTAGATGGTCTCCCATCCAATTACTAACCAGGCCCAACCCCGCTTAGCTTCCAAAATCAGATGGGGTCAGGCTTGTTCAGGGTGGCACAGTCGTAGATATGTTTAGTATAATTTTTAACAGAATTAAAGAAGTAGGAAATTGGCTACTAAGAGTTAAAGGGAACTTTAAAAAATACAAGGATAGCAGATATATGGAGCAGATGCTATCCCTAAGGCTACGATAGAGCACCCAAGGAGGAGCCACTCCCCATGCCCCCTGCTACACCCTCATTTCAGAGGATGTGGCAGTAGTTCACTTAGTAGAGAAATCATTGAGGTGCTTCTCTTGTGAACTTGTTGGAAATATTTGATGCTGGGAGAAGTCATCCACAGAAAAAAAGCCATGCCTCAGAACTTGTAAAGACACCTGAGAAGGTGCTGAGAGAGTCCGTTCAGTGGGAAAAGTCTTTCTGGTTGCATTACATTGTGAGACTCCCAGAGAAGATATAGCCAAAAGTTGCTAGCTGCTGGAAATTCCTGACCTACATGTACTACAGAAGTTTGGGAAATCACACTCTATAGGAGCTAGGTTCTGGAGACAAATTTGCCCTACAAGCATTCAGCTTGGGAGAAATCATACTCTACAGGGGTGGAGCACAGGAGAAAACTGAAACCTACAAGTCTATCAAGAGAGAATCTACAAGAATCAAATGCTAAAAAAATTTAGTCCTTGCAGGGTCCTAGCACAAGATAAATCACACGTGTATCAGAGCTGGTAACTGGGAGCCTGGTGAGCAAGACACATTGGAACCAAGAAGAAAACCACCCTCCTCCTTCATGCTTTCAGTACCTTCTATTGAACAGCATTAACATTGTTCCAGATGACAAAATAAAATGTTTACAAATTCCACCTTCATTATCACAGAGCCAGCAAATAAGGGTGAATTTGGAACTGAGAGGTAATAAATTGCTAATTTGACTGCTCATTTTCTATATACATTTTTTTACCTCCATTTGAACTTTCATACTAAAAGAAAACAATGCTGTATTTACACCTAATGAGATATAACCATTCTTTTTATAACTGAAAATTTATCACCTCTCCCCCAAAGGAAAAGTCACGCAGTTCCTACTGTTATTGTAGTTATCACTCTGACTATATTGATTACTTCTTAAATTCTATAATGGTTTCAGTACATATTTCAGCATTTTATTCAACATATATCTACAATGTTATCCAGCTATTCTATTCCTAGATATTTACCTAAGAAGAGAAATAAAAACATATGTCCACCTGAAGACTTATAGCAGCTGTAGTTTATGTAGTCATAAATTGGAATCAATCCAGATGCCCATTAACATGTAAATGATACATAAATTGTGGTATAGCCATACCGTGGAATACTATTTAGCAACAAAAAGAAAGAAGCTATTGATACATAGAACAATAAGGCCAGATTTCAAAATAATAATGCTGAGTGAAAGAAGCCAGACAGTGAAAATACATATGATATGACTCCATTTTATGAAACTATATGAAATGAAAACTAACGTATAGTCACAGAAAACAGATTAATGTTTTCCTAGAGATGGGTTTGAAAGGGTGGGGAGAAGAGTAGGAACCAAAAAGAGGAATTACAAAAGAGCATGAGGAGACTTTTGGAGTTAATAGATGTGTTAATTCTCTTGATTATTGTGGTGGTTTTATAGATATATACATGTTAAAACTCATAAAATTGCGCACATTATATATTGCACTTTATTGTATGTCAATTGTACTTTAATGAAACTATCAAAAATACTATCGACAGTAATACAAGAAGTCAAAATTGAATTCAATGATTACAGTGGAAGTTTCTTGTGTGAGAAGATAACAGTAGCATGGGACAGTGACTAAAAGGCAAAAGACAGAATGATATTTGTAAGAGTCAAATCAACTAAAATTCTGCCTGAAGATTATTTTTATCCTAAGAGCAATAGAGCATAAATAAATTTAATAGAAAGCCTACATAACAAAGGACATGAAATATATATATGTGCTAACAGGAAAATGTTGAATATCAAATAGTTCACTCCTCCTTTTGATAAACATGAAGCTGAAATATTTTTTACCAAGACTGTACTGTAATAATGTTCTTTAGTAAAGTATAGTCTGCTTCTATATATCAATATATTTTTCCAATCATATCACTATGATTGTGTTTTGTGCAATATTGTTATTGACAAAATATTTCTGACATAGGACTTTGTAAGAGCAAAATCCACTTTGATTATGAATCAGGGCAATAGACCAGCTAGCATAAGTATTTCGGATTTTATTTATTCTAGGTTTTTATTTATTGCTTAAAGAAGTCACAAAAAAAAGCAAACAGTTCACTTCCTGAGTTAATTTGTGTTGACAAAGAGTACTGTGGTACTAACCAGAAGTCAGAGTAGATATGTTCTGGAAGGTGAGATGGAGGAAGGGTAGATAAGGAGGAATATGGTAACCAAATCTTTTTCAATAAGGGCCTTTAAAAATTATTATTTTGTAGTGGTGGTGAATATTTAAAGCTCTTCTTCCATAATAAAAATAAAGATTAGATAAAATCAAGTCTATAAAAATACTATAAAATGTTTCATAAGAATTGTATTTATATGGCACCAAATAAAGATTTGGACAACTATCTGCATTTTTCTTTAAATTAAACTCAAGTTAACTAAAAACATTACTTACATTAATATCTATTTAATTATAACCAGAAAAATGATTATCATGAGATATTTAAGAAGAGTCTGAATAATGTACTGCATAATAATGTATACTTATGCATTTTATACATGGTTAGACTTAACAACTTCTAGAGTTTTTTCTAATAATGTTTTAGTGGAAAATAAGCACATAAAATGCAAAATAAAGTGTCACTCAGTTGATAGCCATAGAACTAATCTAGTATTTTTAATGCATATATAGTTTACATACTTTCGATTTTTATATTTTCAGTTTATATACCTCTTTTGCAAGGTTTCTGTGATACATTAATAGACAATTCTTATAATTAGTGATTCTCAGTATATATATTATAAGAACGGACCTCTAAAATTATACCGTTATATAGGTTCCTTGGAGAAACAGATGTCAAGATGGAATAAAAAGTACAAAGCTTTTATTAATAAAAATGCTTGTGTGAGGGAAGTATAGAGAAAGTCAGACAAGGCTAGAAGAACTCTCAAGGTGATGTAAGTTTGACCTTCAGTCAAAGAAATAGAGAGAAATTTGGATGGAACAGTTTAAAGAAGGTTCAACAAAGATGTCAGATATTTCTTGAGCCACAGTCATCTAAGAGTAGTCATGTGTCTCCCAGAAATGTTTTTGCTTTAGCTCTCCTGCTGCATTTAGTTCTTAGGTTGAGAAACCTATCAAAAGCATGGCCTAAGCAAACCAAAGCAATGAATGCTGAGTGCAGTATCTGGAGATCTTAATAAACTGGGTTCGCTACATTTGGAGGGCTTCATGTATACTTATTGACTTGGAAAACATGTACAAATATGTTCACAGCACTTCTTGTTTCAGCTCTAATATGTGAACTTGAAAGTTCTCCTACCTTATGATAATAAAATGCTAGACAAACTGGAAATTAATTACTTTTCTTGGACTAGTTAGGGAAATAAAATTGAACAATTAAATATATAGTTGGCAGATGATGAGAGCCAGGTTTCTCATTGTTGAAGTAAGAGGGCAAAGACTAATATGGGGGAAGCCTGAATGATCCATGTAGTAATAGATTAGAATTGGAGACATCAGTATGGATTCATATTTAGCTTAATAGAGATAGATATGAAGATCTATCTATCTAGAAATAAATATAGATATGGATATAATTATGTATATGCACATATACGGGGTAGTATACATACTTACTTTGTTAGTTAAGACTACCTAGAAGAAAGGATAGTCTAATAGGAACAAACAAACTTGGTTTCTAATATTGCCTTCCAGTAAAAGGAACAAGGACTCCCTGGAAAAATGGCTGATTTTAGGGATGTACATGGGGAATTTTGTAATGCCAGAAAGTAAGGAAGTGCTAAAACCAAGAAAAACAACAAAATATGGCATATGTCAAAAAAGACAAAAGAGCCAACAGACTGAGCTCCCAATGGCCAAAGGTAGAATAATTTGAGAAAGAAAACAATTATTATGTTCAACAGGAATACCGTGGTCTACTTGTCAAGAGTCATACTAGTTAAGGTGAGAGCTATCACGAGCTGTTTTTTTCGTTGTTGTTTCCTTAGATTTTAGTGTTTATCTTAATGCACTGGTCTTTTTTATGTCTTGTTGATAAATAATTTCTATCCCTAGGTCAGAATGAAATTCTCCTGTTTTCTGTCTATAAAATACTGTTTTGTTTTGTTTTACAACAAAGCTACGTATATAAACGTACAAAATTGAATAAAATGTTGTAAAATTACTTTGAACAAATTTTTATCTGTTAGATCGATTAAAAAAATAGAAAGTTTTTATTTTATCTTCACTTATTCCTTCTTCAATGGTCTTTCTTAGTCAATGTAGATCCAGAATTCTAAGCTATATTATCTTCCTTCTTTTTAAAAAACTGCCTTTAACATTTCTTGCAAGGTGGATCTATTGGAAAGGAATTAGCTCAGTTTTTGTTTGTCTGACTAAATCTTTATTTCTCCTTCACTTTTTAAGGATAATTTTTCAAGGTATACAATTCTAAGTTGATGAGTCTTTTTTTCTCAACACTTTAAATATTTTGCTCCATTCTCTTCTTGTTTGCATGGTGTCTGAAGAGAAATTGGATGTAATTTCTATCTTTGTTTCTCTTTAGGTAAGTTAGTTTTTGTTTTTGTTGGTTGATTCTCTCCTCCCCCCCCCCCCCCGACTTCTTGCAGCCAGATATAACTTGTCATTTTTCCCCATTGCTTTCTCTTGCTTAAATGTACTTGAAACGACCTTTCTGAATGTGGAAGAGACTTCAGTCTGATCCCGCCCGCCAGCCGGAGACTGTTTATCCTGCTTGGGGTTCTCTGAGCTTCCTGGATTTGTGAATTGGTGTCTGACATTAACATGGGAAAAATTCTCAGTCATTATTGCTTCAAAAATTTCTTTTTTTTGTCTCTTTCTTCTAGTATCCCCATTATGTTTATGTCACACCTTCTGTAGCTGTCTCTCAGTCCCTGGATACTCTGTTCAGGTGTTTTCAGTCTTTATTTTACTAATACTTTGTTCTGTATTAAAGGATACTTTATTTCACTTACAGTGTTTTTAATCTCTAGCATTTTTTTTGGCTTTTTTAGTATTCCATCTTTGTTTACATTGCTCATTTGATCTTGCATGTTGTATACTTTATCCATTAGAACCCTTACTATATTAATCTTAGTTGTTTTATATTACTGGTCTGATAATTACAACATCTCTGCCATGTCTTGTTCTGTTCTGATACTTGCTATGTCCCTTCAAACTGTGCTTTTACTTTTTTGTATATCTTTTAATTTTTTGTAATAGCCAACTTCCTGTACTGGGTAAAACAAAGTGCTATAAATAAACTTTTATTAATGTTGTGATGAGGTGAGGGGAAAGGAAACTGTTCTACAGTCCTACAATTAGGTCTCAGTTTTTTAGTGAGCCTATCCCTATTAATTGTAAACTGCATAAGTATTTCTCAGTTTATTCTTTATGTCCCCTGACCCCCACCTTTTTAGGTGGGACAGGGTGGCTAGAGTTGGCTAGGGGTTGGTATATCTCTTCTCCAACATAGAAAGCTAGAGCCACATGGAGTTGGGTATTTCCCTTCCACCAAGATGTTTAGGTTCTGATAATACTCCCAAAGGTTAAGTTCTGATGAACTAGAGTCCCCTGTGGTCATGCCTTGTTAAGAACAGAGAGTTCTGTATATTCAAAATGGTTTCTTTTTCTCACTCTCTGATTGAAGTCTATGGAGATTTTCCTTTTATATTTATTGTAGTAATTTGGTCAAGCTCCTGGAGGTAAATATTACTATATTGTGAGAACCTCTCTCTGATTGGGTGCCTTGGAGTTTTGAACTCTTCGAGTTGTTGATACTTAGCCTCCAGCAATTCATGTTTTCTCATCCCAACACTGGTTCTTACAATGGTTTCTGATTGTGAGTCTTTGCTCTGGTAAGTTGTGACTCCCTGTACTCTACAATAAGCTAAACATCTAAACTCAACAGAAAAACACCCAACTGCATACAAGCACAACTGAACATGGGATCTGCTCATAAGAGCTACCACAGATCAGAACACCAGGAGTTGATCTATAGACTGAGAGAAAGAAAAAATCTATCTCTCACAGTTGGAGATCCTGGCAGGAGGAGGGAGAGGGAAAAAGGTCTGGTGGGTTCCCTGAACAACCCAGCCTGGGAGAAATGTGAGCGTAATGCAGCCGGCAAAATGCCCAAGCATCAGGGCAGAAAGCAGAGAAGTGGAGACAGCAGAGAAGTGGAGACAGCAGAGAAGCGGAATGGCAGAGAAACAACAATTGATTATTAACAACTGCAGCCTCTATCCCCCAACCCAGAGAGCCCCTCCCCCCATATCCTCTGAGACCTAACACTGTGTAATCCCAGGGGAATCTGAGCAATGGCTACTGAAACTGTCACTAACATTGACTGGGACTGGGACTGGGACTGAGGGTAGCAAGTGTGATTGAATATCTATAAGAAAAAAAAAGTCATTATTAAGACTTTATATAAAATGAAGATTCAAGAGGCTTAGACGCCACCTAATGGAAACCAGAAGGAAAACACCTTCTTTACAAAGCTAGAGAGAGAACTTTATACAATAAATCTTACTGGAAAAAACACAGAATACATTTCCATTAATGCCCAAGGGGAGAAATAGTTCATTAAACACCATGAACAACCAAGGTGACAAGGCATCTCAGAAAGAAAGAGAAAAATCTCTAGAAAATAAGCTTACGCACATAGAAATATGTGACTTAAATGACAGAGAATTCAGAATTGTACTTCTGAAAAAAAACTCAATGAGACACAATATGATTTATATCAACAATTTCAGGAATTGAAAAAACAACTAGATGAGCAGAATGAGTTATTTAGTAAAGAGACAGAAACTCTCAAAAAGAACCAAATAGATCTTCTGGAGATAAAAAGTACACTGCAAGAGTTGAAAAATGAAATGGGAAGCTTTGGAACAAGAGTCAATCAAGTGGAGAAATGCATCAGCGATATCAAAGACAATAATCTAGAAATAAATCAGAAGGAAGAAGAGAGTAATTGAAGAATAAAAAATAATTAAAGAGAAATACAAGAATTATCTGATACCATCAGCAGAGGAAACAAGAATAGTGGGCATTCTCGAAGGGGATGAAAAGGAGCAGGAATTATAAAGCATTTTCAGACAAATAGTTGACAGAATTTCCCAAATCTAAGGAATGAGCTGAAGCTTGGAATTCAAAAAGTCAACAGAACATTCAATTGTCTCAATTCAAAAAAGATCTTCTCCAAGACACATTGTATTAAAACTATCAAAAACAAATGACAAAGACAGAATTCTCAGGGCAGCCAGGAAAAAGAAGACGGTAACTTATAAAGGAAAGCCCATTATAATATTGATGGACTTCTCAGCACAAATATTACAAGCCAGAAAGGAGTGGAATCAAATAATCAAACTATTAAATAAAAGGAACTAGCAGCCAAGAATAATGTATCCAGCTAAGCTCTCCTTTAGATATGAAGGAGAAAAAAGACCTTTAAGACATACAAAATTGAGGGAATTCTCCACTATGAAGCCTGCATTACAGGAAATACTGAGGGGTCAACTCACCTAAAATAAAATGACAAAAAAAAAAAAAAAACATAATTAGGAGTAATCTGCCTTGCAGGCAGATAGAAGCAGAGGAGTGCAACCTTTACTAGGGCATTATAAGCTTAAACAATAAGAGAGATTGCTATAGCAAGATTGTAATGAAAGTTCAGCATACATAGAAACAAAGTGAGATAACAATGACTGAAAAGGTCAGGATTCAAAAGTTCACATTCGCAAAGGGAAATGGAGATAAGGCATGCACAGAAGAAAATAAACATACACACAAACACACACCCACTATACACACACACACACACACACACACACACACACACACATACTACCTTCTACATGTTAGTAATGATAACCACACACAAAAGATTCAGAATGGAAGTATATAACATAAAACAAGAAAGACCAAGGGGAAAACCCCCAAAAGCCAACCAAAATTAAAAAACAAACAAACAAACAAACAAACAAAAAACACACAGAAACACAAGGACAAGAAAGCAATGGAAACTTTGAGCTATCAGAAAGCAAAACATGTAATGGCTATAAGAAGACCTCATATTTCAATAATCACCCTAAATGTAAATGGACTGAACTCACCAATAAAAAGGTACAGAGTTGCAGATTGGATCAGAAAAAGAAACTCAACCATATGCTGCCTCCAGGAAACACATCTCAGCTCCAAAGACAAATGTAGACTTAAAGTGAAAGGGTGCAAAATGACATTTCATGAAAATGGCATTCAGAGAAAAGCAGGAGTAGCAGTACTAATATTGGACAAAATAGACTTCAAAATAAAAAAGGTAAAGAAATATACTTAAGGACACTTCATAATGTTAAAGAGAATCATACACCAAGAAGACACAACACTTATTAATGTCTATGCTTCCAATCAGAGAGTGCCAAAATATATAAAGCAATTACTAACAAAACTAAAGGGAGAAACAGACTAAAACTCTATTGTAGTAGGGGACCTAAATACCCCATAGTCGGATATGGACAGATCATCCAAACAGAAAATCAATAAGGAAATAACGTCCTTAAATGATACATTAGACCAACTGGACAGAATTGACATTTCAGAGCGTTTCATCTCCAAACAGCTGCTTATACATTCTTCTCCAGTGCACATGGAACATTCTCAAGGATTGACCACATACTGAGACACAGAGATAGCCTCAACAAATATGAGGGTTGAAATCATACCAACCATATTCTCTGATCATAATGCTTTGAAACTTGAGATCAACTGTAAAAAGGAAACAGGAAGAACCACCAATACATGAAGATTAAACAAAATGCTACTGAAGAATAACTGGGTCAGAGGAGAAATAGAAAGAGAGATCAAGAGGTACATAGAAACAAATGATAATGATGATATAACATATCAAAACTTTTGGGACACGGCAAAAGCGTTCATAAGAGGAAAGTTCTTATCATTACAGGTCTACTTCCAAAAGCAAAAGCGAGTCCAAATAGATAACCTAATGCTTCATCTTAAAAAACTAGAAAAGGAAGAACAAATGAAGCTTAAAGTCAGCAGAAGGAAAGAAATAATCAAAATTAGAGCAGAAATAAATAAAATTGAAAACAAAAATCAATAGAAAAAAATAAATGCAACAAAGAGCTGATTCTTTGAGAAGGTTAATAAAATTGGCAATCTTCTGGCTAGATTCACTAAAGAAAAAAGAGAAAGGACACAAATAAACAAAATCGGGGATGAAAGAAGGGAAATTGTAACAAACACTGCAGAAATCCAAAGAGTCATACAAGAATACTATGAAAAAGTATATAACACCAAATTTAATAACCTAAAAGAAATAGACAAGTATTTAGAAACATACAACCTTCCTAGAGTGTATCAAGAAGACTTGGAAAATCTAAACAAACCAATCAGCAGTATGGAAATAAAAACAATCATCAAAAAACTACCAAAAAGTAAAGGTCCGGGACCAGATGGCTTCACCAGTGACTTCTACCAAAAATTCAAAGATTTAATACCTATTCTCCTCAAACTCTTCCAAAAAATTGAAGAGGAGGCAAGACTTCCTAACTCATTTTATGAGTCCAATATTACCATGACACCAAAACCTGATAAAGATAACACAAAAAAATAAAACTATAGACCGATATATCTCATGAACACAGATGCAAAAGTCCTAAATAAGATACTAGTGAACCGAATACAGCAACATATTAAAAAGATTATAGACCACAATCAAGTGGGCTTCAGTGATGGTTCGGGGCACTTCCCAAGGGCACAGTGATGGTTCAACATACTCAAATCAATTATGCGATACACCACATAAACAAATTAAAAAATAAGAATTATATGATCACATCAATTGATGCAGAAAAAGCCTTCAACAAGATACAGCATCATTTATGATCAAAACACTTAACAAAATCAATATACAAGGCAAGTACCTTACCATAATAAAGGCCATATATGATAAACTCTCAGCTAACATTATACTTAATGGTGAAAAACTAAAAACTTTCCTTCTAAGGTCAGGAACAAGCAAGGCTGTCCACTATCATCACTGTTATTCAATACAATATTGGAGGTCATAGGGAGTGCAATCGGGCAAGAGAAAGATATATAAGTCATCAAAACAGGAAACAAAGAAGTCAAATTGTCACTGTTTGTGGATGACATGATTCTCTATATAGAAAGCCCTAAAAACCCTATAAGAACACTACTAGAAACAACAAGCAAATACAAAGTTTCTGGATACAAAATCAACATTTAAAAATCCATAGTGTTCCTATACTCTAATAATGAATTGTCAGAAAAAGAAGTGGGAAAATAATTCCCTTTGCAAGTACAACAACAACAACAAGAAATACCTAGGAATAAGTTTAAAGAACATGGGAAGGACCTATATAATGAAAACTACAAGACCCTATTAAAAGAAATCGAAGAAGGTACAAAGAAATGGAAAGATATTCCATGTTCTTGGATTGGAAGAATTAACATAATTACAATGACCATATTACCTAAAGCATTATACAAATTTAATGCAATCCCCGTCAAAATCCCATCAGCATTTTTTAAATAAATGGAACAAAAAATCATCAGATTTGTATGGAAGCTCATAAGACCCCTAATCAACAAAGCCATCCTGAGGAAAAAGAACAAGGCTGAAGGCATCACTTTGCCCGACTTCAAATTACACTACAAAGCAACAGTTATCAAAACGGCACAGTATTGGCAGAAAAACAGACACACGGACCAATGGAACAGAATCAAGAATCCAGAAGTAAACCCATACATAGATAGGCAAATAATTTTTAACAAAAAAGCCAAAAGCATACAGTGGAGAAAGGAAAGCCTCTTCAATAAATGGTGCTGGGAAAACTGCAAAGCCACCTCAAAAGAATAAAGCTAGAATGTTGTCTATCACAACAGACCAAAATTAAGTCAAAATCGATTAAGGACCTGTATATAAGACCTGAAACAATAAAATGCATAGAAGGAAATATAGGAACAAAACTCATGGACCTTGGACTTAAAGAGAATTTTATGAATTTGACCTCAAAGGCAAGAGAAGTAAAAGCAAAAATAAATAAATGGACTACTAAACTAAAATGCTTCTGTTCAGCAAAAGAAACTGTCAGCTAGGTAAAGAGACAACCATCTGAATGGGAAAAGATATTTGCAAGCAACACCTCCGATAAGGGCCTAATATCCAAAATGTGCAAAGAACTCATACAACTTAATAACAACAAAAAAACAAATGAACAAATAAAAAAAATATGCAGAGGACCTGAATAGACTCTTCTCCCTAGAGGACATACAATTGACTAACAAATATATAAAAGATGCTCAACATCACTAGCTATTGGAGAAATGTAAATCAAAACCACAATGAGAAACCATCTTATATCTGTTAGAATAGCTATAATCAATAGAACAAGTAATAACATACATTAGAGAGGATGCCTAGAAAAAGGTAAAGTCACTATGGAAAACAGTATGAAATTTCCTCAAAAAACTAAGAATTGACCTACCATATGATCCAGCAATCCTTCTACTGGGTATTTACCCCAAAGACTTGAAAACTCTTATCCGGAAAGATATTTGCACAGTGATGTGCATAGCAACATTATTCATGGTGGCCAGGACATGGGAGCAACTGAAGTGTCCTATGATAGATGATTAGATAAAGAAGCTGTGTTACATACATAAAATGGAATATTACTCAGCCACCAGAAGCGATAGAATACTGCCATTTACAGCAACATGGATGGACCTCGAGATAATCATGCTAAGCAAAATAAGCCAGACAGTAAAAGTTGAAAACCACATGATATCACTTATATGTGAGATATAAACCTAAAAGCAACAAACAGGACAAACAGAGATTCATGGACATGGGCAATAGATTAGTTGTTACCAGAAGGTAGCAGGAAAAGGGGGAGTAGGGAGTTAGATGGGGAAAAAGGGGTCCAATAAATGATGACAAATGAAATCTAACTGTGGGTGGGGAACACACCATGCAATATATACATGCCTTACTGTTAAATTGTACACCTGAAAGAGTGGATTTCGTTAACTAATGCCACAACAAACAAACAAACAAACAAACAAACAAATAAATAAATAAATATTGTCAATGACTAAATTAAAAAAAAAACTGAAGTACCACTTGAGTGTTTGTAATTATTTTTTTCAAAGTCCATTGTTTTTTAATGAACAATATTTAATTGCTTCTTTTCTGTGTTCTTTTTTCAATAATTGCTGAAATCTTTTGTAATCAATTTGTAGGATATAGTCATTAGAGAAATCCAACTGATTTTAAGAAAATTGAAGAATAAATTTAAAAAATTCCTTTGTAAATTGGTAAATGGTCGTTATAGGACCCTTAGATTGTTATAAACAGTGTTTTATATTGTTGCAATATTTTTAAAATCTAGCTGGCGAAGACAGGAAGAGAGAAAACACATGTTGCTAACCTAAAATCTTTTTATATTGAATATTGGTTTAGTAACAATTTTTATAGTTTAATTTTAATTTATAAAAAATTATTTTATATTTTGAAATTATAAAATCTATTCTACTTGACAGACTACTGCAGCTTATATAGACTCAATTATAAATTACTTGTGCACTGCAGTCAATAAAAGTAACTTTCTCCTTCCCGTTGTTTCTAATTTAGTAAGAACTATTGTGTAATCTGAAATCATAATATTTATCTTCATCCAAAAACGTTTCAACTGAATGTTCAATAATATTAACAATGTCAGATATGTTCCCTTTAGTGAATAACCATCTGTAAGCTTTATACTGACAAAAAAAAAATAATAATAAAACTTTGTTTGAATTAAGATAACTGATATTTTAAAATTGATTTTATTGTGGAAAGAACATTTAAAATGAAATCTATCCTCTTATTACATTAAGTGTAAAGTGCATTATTGTTGCCTATATATACAATGTTGTACAGCTAAACTTAGAGCTCATTCGTTCTGCTCAAATGGTTAGTACTCCCACTTCCCCACAGCTCCTGATAACTATTATTTTATTATTTAATTCTATAAATTTGACTGTTTTAGATACCTCACATAAGTGGAATAATGAAGTATTTGTATTTCCATGACTGGCTTATTTCATTTAATATACTGTTCTCAAGGTTCATCCAGGTTGTTGCATATTGCAGAATTTCCTTTGTAAAGATTAAATAGTATTTTACTATATGCATATACTACATTTTTTATCTTTCCGTTCATTGACGGACAGTTAGTTTTTCTCCACATCTTAACTTTTGTGAATACTGATGCAATATAAAAGCTCCTTATACATTATTCAACCAGTTCTCCTAGTGTTAAAATCATATGTAATTATACAGTTATGAAAAACCCATACATTAACATGCATACAATAACACATATTACAGATTTTATTCTGATTTTTAATTTTCCACTAATGTACTTTTGTGGAGTAGTGGTCAGATATTTTGAATAATATCCATCAATTTGAGATTAATGTTTTCTAATGATCAGACTGGAGTTTTATAATTTGGAAAATACCATAGAAGTGAAATGCCATTTCTATTGCATCATACCAGGAGAAAATTATACTATCATGACTTTTTATTGCTGAAATTTACTTCGATAACTTGGTTATGGTAATGTCTGCTGAGTTTTTCCACTTTATTTTTCCCTCTTCAAATTATTTGCTAGAAGTGTATCATTAATTCCAGCCTATATGCAAGTGAAGAAAATTTAAGCTCCACCTGCTGAAGGGAGGAGAGAAAAGAGTTTAGGCACGTACTAACATCACCACTGTAATTCATTTATATTTTAGAAGAGATATTTTGAGGGTATGCAAAATTCTAATCCTCCTTCAATTTCCACCTATGTACTTCAGAATTCATCAGTGCATCTTGCCTACAATTATTGCTATAGAATTTTTCTTCCAGTAATGGTGATTTTCCATTGAACTCATTGTCCCTACATTTATATTTTGGACTTATTCTATAAAAAAGATGTGCCTTTTCCCATTTATTTACTTGTTCAATCATTTATTTACATCAGCATCATTGACTTTTAATACTATGTTATATTATTTATTTGTTTGTTTGTTTGTTTGTTTAATTTTATTCTTGGGCCATTGGAATATCTTTCAAGTTAGTATCTATGCTATTTTAACATGCCTGCAATTTTATTTTTAAGCACGTCCTTACTTTCTGGCACTACAGGAAGTTCTGGGCTCATCTTGTATTTTCTTTGTCTCAGCCTTAGAAGTAGGTGTTTATCTATAAAGCTTTGATTTCTTCTACTGGATAATGACATTTGGAAACTAAGATCTGAACAGTAGATGTGCTTGTTGCTACTAGAGTGTTGTTGCTTCTAGTCTGCCTCAAGACAGAGCTGAGAAATATATTGTGTATACTAAGTCTTGTATATAAAACACTATATTTAATTATGTGTCTATCCATCTGCAGATAAAGAGAAACACGTGTTGATACTAATATGTTGTACTCTAATCCAGTAACACTGGGTTCATTCTAGCCCTCCTTCTTTCCTGTAAACTTATTTTTAACTTTTTTTCTCAGACTGTGAGAAACCCAGTTCATAATATTTCTACATTTTCACTCATGTCTTCAATTCCAGTATACATGTAAGATTGTTTCTTAAATGCTAACCAATGCTCTTCTAAGAAAAGTAAAAAGAAAAACAACTAGAATATGATATTTATGTACACTTATCTTTTGTCTTTCATCTCATAGTATCCAGTCAAAACGTTGCTTTTAAAAGTTACTTAGGTCAGCTACTTTATTCCCACATTTTGATGAGGTTTCTCATACATTAGTAATATAATAAATTTGTTTGTCACAGTCTGCATTTCTTCCTATTATACCCCCAAATGATTTGGTTTTAATTTTTATGCAGTAAAGTTCACTCTTTGTGCTGTACAGTTTCATAATTTTTAACAAAGATAAAATCAAATCTAGAACTAAAAATTTCCTTGTGTGACATCTTTGTAGTTAGCTAATCCCCAGCTCCTGTTCTAGCCTAATATTTTTAACTTTTTTAGAATGTCATATAAACAGGAATCCACAATATTTCTGTCCAATTCTAGGCAATTGTAAATAAAGCATATGTAAATATTGACATACAGGCTTTTGTGTGAACATACATTTTATTTGTCTTAGGTAGATACCTAGGAGTAGAATTACAATATCTCATAATAAATATTTATAAGAAGCTGCAAACTTTTTTTTTCAAGTGTTTTAACTAATTGTTTTCATGTATGAAAGTTCTAGTTTCTCTACATGATTGTCAGGAACTTGGAATTGTCAAAGTGTTATTTTTTAGGGTTTTTTTTTTTTTTGCCCCAGCTCCTGTTCTAGCCTAATATTTTTAACTTTTTTAGAATGTCATATAAACAGGAATCCACAATATTTCTGTCCAATTCTAGGCAATTGTAAATAAAGCATATGTAAATATTGACATACAGGCTTTTGTGTGAACATACATTTTATTTGTCTTAGGTAGATACCTAGGAGTAGAATTACAATATCTCATAATAAATATTTATAAGAAGCTGCAAACTTTTTTTTCAAAGTGTTTATACTAATTGTTTTCATGTATGAAAGTTCTAGTTTCTCTACATGATTGTCAGTACTTGGAATTGTCAAAGTGTTATTTTTTTAGGGTTTTTTTTTTTTGACCATTCTAGTGAATGTGTAGTGATATATTATTGTCAATTTACTTTGACTTTCAATGATGACTTAAATTTTTGAACATCATTTTTAGTGCTCGTGGGTCATTTAAATGTCTTTTTCCATGATGTGATGGTCAAAACTTTTTCTACTTTTCTTTTGTATTGTTGACTTTTAAGTTTTGATTACGTATTATAACCACATTTTACCAGAAATAAGTTTGAAAATATTTTCTCCCATTCTTTTGCATCTCTTTTCAAAACCTTAATAGTATCTGCTGGAAAACAGTTTTTAATTTTCACATTGCTAATTTTATAATTTATTTTCTACTGTATCTTGTAGGTTTCTGCCTTAAAAAAAAAACCTTTGCTTAACCTGTTCACAAATATTTCCTACTGTATGTTCTCTTTAAGTATTGTTATTTTAATGCTTACATTTAAGTCTAGGATACATTTTTAGTTAATTTTTTATTATAGTGTGGGTAAACAATTAAAATTAATTTTTTTACATAAAGTTATCTAATTTTCCCAGTGCATTTGTTGAAAAAAATTTATTTTCCTTCAGTACTATGTCAAATATCATCACCAGACAGATCTTTGAAATTAATTCCGTAATCTATTCTGTTTTATTAAAATATCTGTCTAACAACTTACCCATAACACATTTTTTACCGTAATTTTTCAGTAATTCTTAATCTCAGATAATGTGAAGATTCCAACTTCATTAATCTTCTTAAAATTTGTTTTGACTATTTTAATTCCTGGCAATATGTAAATTTTACAATATACTTGAAATTTTATGTTTAAGCAATGATGTTGGAATTTTGATTTTCTTTTTATTTTGTGTATTTATTTTTCATTTATATTTTTATTTCAAATAAAGTTGACATTTGATATTATAACATATTAGTTTTAGTTATACAGCATAGTGGTTAGACACATAAAATTTACAAAATGATCTCCCAGATTAGTCTAATATCCATCTGGCACTACACATAGTTAATATAATATTATTGACTATATTTCCTATGGTGTACTTCACACTCCCATGACTATTTTGTAACTACCAATTTGTACTTCTTAACCCCTTCACTGTTTTCACCCAGATCCCTAATCTCCTCCTATCTGGCAACCATCAGCTTGCTCCCTGCATCTGTGAGTATATTTCTGTTTGTTCATTTATTTTGTTCTTTAGATTCCACATATAAATGAGATCATATATTTGTCTTTCTCTGTCTGACATTTCATTTAGCATAATACTCTCTAAGTTCATCCATGTTGTCATAGTAAGATTTCATTCTTTTTTTATGACTGAGAAATAGTCCATTGTATATATGTACCAACTCTTTATCCAATTGTCTATTGTTGAGCATGTAAGTTGCTTCCATATCTTGGCTATTGTAAATAGCGCTGCCATGAAAATAGGGGTACGCACATCTTTCTAATTAGTATTTTGGATTTCTTCGATAAATACCCAGAAGTGAAAGTGTTAGGTTATATGGTAGTTCTACTTTTAATTTTTTGAGGAACCTCCAAACTGTTTTCCAAAGTGGCTATACCAGTGTGCAATCCCACCAACAATGCATGAGGGTTCCCTTTTCTCTATATCCTCACCAACATTTGTTGTCTTTTAATTTATTGATCATAGCCATTCTGACATGTGTAAGATAATACCTCATTGTGGTTTTAACTTTCATTCCTCTGATGATTAGTGACATTGAACATTTTTTTCATACATTTATTGGCCATTTGTATGTTCTCTTTGGAGAAATGCCTATTCAGGTCCTCTGCTCATTTTTAATTGCGTTGTTTGGTTTTTCTGATGTTTGGTTGTATAGGTTTGTTATAAATTTTGGGTACTAACCTCTTATTTGATATATCATTTCCATACATTTTCTCCCATTCAATAGATTTTATTTTCATTTTCTCAAAGATTTTCTTTGCTATGCTATAGCTTTTTAGTTTGTTGTAGTCCTATTTGTTTTTCTTTTGTTTCTCTTGCCCAAAGAGATACATCAGGAAAAAATATCATCAGAGCAATATTAGGTATTTTCTTCTAAAAGTTTTATGGTTTAAGTCTTACATTTAGTCTTTAATCCATTTTTAGTTTATTCTTACATATGGTGTTGTCCCAGAGGTCTCTTAAACTTTCTTCATATTTTTGTTCTTTTTTTTTTTGAATGTTCCTGTTGGGTGTTTTCTCTTAACTTGTCTTTTATATCGCTGATTCGATCCTCTGCTCTATCTAATCTACTGTTGATTCCTTCGTTGTACTTTTCATTACAGTTTTTATATTTTTTTTTATTTCTGATAGTTTCTTTTTTATGGTTATTATGTCTTTTTAATGCTCATTGTCTCTTTGTTGAAGTTTTCACTGAGATCATCTATTCATCTCAAGTTTATTGAGCATCATTATAACCAGTGTTGTGAACTCTGTATCTAGTAGGTTGCTTACCTTCAGTTCATTTAGTTCTATCTCTGAAATTTTTTCTCTTCTTTCATTTGGGACATATATCTTTGGCTGCCTCTCTGTATTTGTTTCCATTATTAGGTAAATCTGTTACGTCTCCTATTCTTGGTAGGGTGGCCTGTTGTAGTGCGGGCCCTATGTGGCCCAGCAATGCAGTTTTCCTTATCACCTGGGTCGGGTGATCCAGTAGTGTCCTTTGTGTGGGTCGTGTGTACCTTCCTGTTATAGTTGAGCCTAGATTGCTCTTGGCACATCAAGTGGATGAGATTGACTCCCAGGCTGACTGACTATGAGCACTGGCCATGCCCACAATATGTAAACTGCTGTGTGGTGGGTAACTTCATGGAATTAGCTTCAGTGAGCTCTTGTGCCTATTAAGACCACACTTTGGGTGTGCTACTTGTGGGCTAATTAGATGGTGCTCTTTTTTGGTCAGAAATTGGCCTCTGAATGTGTTGATGCTGGTATCCCTTGGGAAGGTCTCCCATTCAGGCCAAGGTCAGCCACTGCTTATAACCAGCCTGGGAATACCTAGTTGGAGCTACAAATCTGGGGATACCAGGTTCGCCGCTGACTGTGTTGCACATGGATGCACGTGGGAGAGGCCATGCAGCAAACTAAGAACAGCTGCCACCAGTACTGAACCTAGCATAACTCAGCAAAAGGCTTAGGTCACCCCAAGGCCTAAGGCTGCCTTCTGGCTGCCCTTAAGGCTCAGTCACTGAAAGAGCCTAGGGTGGTACTCAAGATGGATGAGGTGGGGTTCCAGGGAGTCACCATGTGGGGTGAATGAAATTCATCAGATTAATGCAAATTCAGGTTTAGCATCACTGCTAAGCTTAGAGCAACTTCACAAAATGCCCAGAGTATATTGTTTCTCAGACCCACAGACCCTGAGATTTGTCCAAAAAAGACTGTAGATCTGGCCAGGGTTGGTTGCCCACTACCCTAAGAATCTCTGTTGGCACACAAGCTGAGCCTGTTGATTATTGCTGAAAAAGCTTTAAATGATATGTAGAGAGGGGTTGGTTGCCCAGCCACCAAAAGTGTCTTTGACTATGTGGCAGTGAATGAATTGAGTGTGGCGGGATTCTAGGGAATCACCAGTGCAGGTTCAGATTTACCCTTATGGGGAAGGGCTCAACACAGGGCTCAACCTTACAACCTATAAAAATATTCAACATGACAAATATATATAATACAATTTTTTTTTTTTTTTTTTTTAGTTTCTGTACATTACTCCTTATTAATATGCCCATTCCTAGGTAAATTCCTTCTACGGTCCATTAATTGTCTTAAAAAATATAAATGAGTTTTCTCGCCTAGAGAGTTGCTATACCACCATTGTGGACAGTATACATAAACGGATCTTGTTCTGCTTCAGTCTAGAGACTCAACCTTTAAGTTGTGAGAGAAGGATGCCCATCATGCACTACTACAGTGAGAGCAAATAACACTGACCAACAAAAATTCAGGAGTCTTAAGTTCTATAGTGAAGGGCTAGTTTTTCGTGGTTAGTCTCCAAAAAGTATGATTTTCACACCTTTGCTATGACTGGCTATATGTATGATCCTAAATGTGATTAAGGTACAGATCATGATTCTTCTACAACAGTAAATTTGGCTGAAGTTTCTATGGCTGTGCAAATCAGAAAACTCCTGTATTGATATTGTTAAGAGTCTATGACAATCACTGGGACTTGGAGTCACCACTCATGCTCTCAGACATTTTACAATATCACGCGACACTTTAGTTTCATTAAATTGCCCAAGTAATATTTATGAAATTTTCTTGTTATTATTTAAATTATACAACTGTATATTTCTTATTTATATCTTGATACATTTACATATTGTTTTCCAAATATACTATTTGAACATATATTATTTACATCTAATACAATTATTATTATAAACTTCATGAAATTAAATTTTTTATCTAATTTTTTATAAAAACTTTATTTTTTTTCTTGCTATCTTTTAAAACAATCAAAACAATAAGCTTTTTGAGAGATTATTCTACTATGTCAAATTTGTCATTTTTTCTTGAATTTTGTGTTTGAAAAGAAGTAGTGAGGAAAGTGAGTAAGAAACTTAGATGTTTTTGCATATTGTTGATACATTAATGGGCTGACGTTTTTTGTTCTTTATATCATTCATTCAAGATTATCAAATATTTATCTCATGAAGTCACTTCAGCTCCTTTTAACTAGAAAAGCAGCTTATTACTTGTTTTTAGGCTATTACTGAACATTAATTATCTAGAAAGTGCTCAAGCCAGAAAAATTTGCTTTATATAAAATGATTTGCAATTACATTCTTGTTTTTTTATTTACATATAAATGTTATGAAATAAATTTTATCATAGCTAATTTTTTTCATTATTTACAAATGTACCAAAGGGAATTTCTGTTCCTATCATCTATTATCTATCTAATATCTATCTACCTATCTATCTACCTATTATCTATCTATCTGTCTATCTATCTACCTATCATCTTTCATAATCATCATCATCTACTTATCTATCAATCATCTATCACATCATCTATCTATCATGATTATCTATTATCTCTAACTAATTATAATGGATGTATATGTGTTTACAAACAAAACTGCAGTCTTGTTTGTTGTTTATATTCATTCTATCATGTTTAGAAAGACAAACAAAATCAAACCTTACAACCTAAAAATGTTTTTCTGTGTGATTGCCTGTGTGTGCAAGTGTGTGTTTTATATATATGTCTATATATGTCTATATGCATGTAAAAACAAAAGTTCTACTTAAGTTTCCTGATAGCTGACAGATATTCATAACGTAACAATTAATAATACAATTAATTATCTTAACAAAAGGATAAGCATATATGAGCATTGAATAAACTTAATTCACTGGAGTGAATGCTCTAGCAAGCAGTGTCCACCAAAAACCTATTTTTTTTAAAGGCTGCTTGTAAAACATTTTCTTCAAACTTAAACGGAAATATATATGCTTTTTTAGTACCTGTTACATTTCTTGTTTTATGTCTTATTCACTTTTATTGCAATTAATTTTAGTTCTTTCTGTTTCACTACTACTATAGAAGTTCTAGGTCAGAATTTTATTTTACCATTTTCACATTCTCAGATCATATCTTATTCTGAAAAATACTAAGTTCTTCAATGTTTATTAAATTAAACATAAAACTGTATTAAATAAATAAATTTACCTTAGAAAATAAAATTGTAAAGATATAATTAATAAATACTTTTATTTATTGATTTCAAATATGGAATTCTGGACAAAGAGAATTTAGTGGATAAATTATCTTATTGCTTGCCTGCTTTAATATTAGTTTTAAGGCTTTGGTCATAATATATATTTATAATTAAATTTAGAATTATCAAAATGTAAAAATTAATTGATCTTTAAGGAAAATAAAGAAGTGTATTACTTTCTTCTAATAAAGACTTAATAAGTCAAAATTTGTCAAAGAGATAAACTCCCTCAAGGAATTTTTGTAAAAGGGCTGACTAAATAACTTTAAGTAAGTTTAGCATAAACTGATCAAATCTACATATACAAAGAAACCAAGTTGTATTAGATACTGTTTTTGCTTTTTAAGTGCTAAATTAGAGAGTCATTGAAAGTCAGTCATTACAAGTTGCTCTTGCTATCATTATACTATTCCCAGAAGTCTCTGTATTTTCTTTTATGTTTGAAATTAATTCAATAATTTATATTATGGCAATCTCTGTCAACTGAGAGTGAGAAAATGGTATTCCATTGTGTAGATTTTATAGTTTACAAGAATATAACTTTTCAAATTGCTAATTATTCTAGAGTGATAGAAATAAAACAACTGGTATGTAGTGGGGTATTTTTGACATTGATAATGAAAAAGATTTCTCCAATTTATTAGTGAGGAAAGAGGTATAAGGCAAAATATTTTTACTTTTAGAAGCTTAGATTACATGGTCTGCACTGCAATGAACTCAATTTATGATTGATGAGGTAAAGTGTGTGATTAAGGTGTTGGAAACTGAAGCTCAATGATGTTTTTGGATGAGATCTAAAGTTGTGAAGCAAAGTGTTCAACAAAAATAAACAGAGCAATCCCAGTGCTGAATTTGTAGTATTCAATAAGTTAAAACCCCTATTTACATCGAGTACACAGTCTAATATAACAAATTAGACTGTGTATTTATCTGAAGAAACTCAAAATGCTACTTCAAAAGGACATGTGAATTCACATGTTCATTGCAGCATTATTTACAATAGCCAATATATGGAGGCCATCTGTGTCAATGGATGAATGGATAAAGAAGAGGTGGTACATATATACAGTGGACTATTACTCAACCATAAAAAGAATAAAATCACATCATCTGTAACAACATGGATAGACCTAGAGAGTATTGTGCTGAATGGAGTAAATCAGACAGAGAAAGACAAATGCCACATGATTTTACTTACATGTAGAAACTAAAGAACAAAATAAATGAACAAAACAGAAACAAACTCATAGAAACAGAGAACATTTTGATGTTTGCCAGATGGGAGGAAGGTTGGTATGTGGGTAAAAAGGGAGTGGGATTAACAAGTACAAATTAGTAGTTACAAAATAGTCATGAGGATGTAAAATATAATATAAGGAATATAGTCAATAATATTATAATAACTATGTATGGTGTCTGATGGTTACTAGGTTTATTGAGGTGATCACTTAGCAAGTTATATAAACGGCTAATCACTATGTTGTACACTTAAAACTAATAATATTGGATGCCCACTGTAATTGAAATTAAAAAAAAATAAAGAACATAAAAGAAATACTTTACATTTTATTCTTTATATAAAAAACTTTTAGAATTCTGTACTATTCATAAAACAGCAATACAAATAAAGTTTCTGGGTGTGACATATATGAATGAATAAGCATATCAAGGCTTGAGTTTCTGAAAAGAAATTGTTTGTTAATTTAACAATACTCTTTTCCAAAGAGAGTTTAAGGTATAAAATACGAAAAGACCAATAGTATAAACTAGAAGCCGGTGAAAAAGCAAATATAAGACATAAAATATGTTCAAGAATGAGGTATATATTGCATATTATAAAATGCTTTTTGAAAAATTGGTCTGCATAATTTTCTCTAGGTTTTTAGGTGGCCAATAAAAAAAAGCCTTTGTTTTTGTTAATAAGTACAAATAATTTCAAGTCTAATGATTTTTTTCTTAATATCGTCCACACTTGTTCTAATCTATTCTTTTTCTCTTTGAAATTCACGACACATATAAAATTTAAAACAAAATTTAGTAAAGATTTTTCCTCAGTAATAAGATATAATAACATTTTGGATTAACCTATCAGAGCAAAAATGTCCTAATACTTGCCATTGAATTTGAATCCAAAAAATCTACAAAGGTAAACCAAATAATTGACAATCAGTTATTTAATCAAAAAAAGGTAGACCAAGCGACTGACAATCAGTTTGATTTAAATTATCAAGAGTTCATGAGTAATTCCATCATGCATTGGCAACCTATACTAAACCAATTTAAAGAATAGTATTTTAAAGTGAATTCATTTTATCTATTCTATGTTTTGTAATATTATTGCTTCAAGTATATCTATGGAAAGACTGTATCGGTCAAGATCAAGGCCAAAATTAGAAAACACTAAGCAGTTTAAACGGGAAGTAATTTAATACAGGTTATTATATTCTTAAAGTGTCATTGCAAAAATTTTTAAATTGAGCCTTTCGAATGACATGAGAACAAAGAAAGCTGACCCATTGAGGATTTCTTAGATTTGTTAGATGCTAACGTACAACTACTGAGGTTACTGATGAAAAAAGCTATGTTGAAATTCATGAACCACCACCATTGCTGATGCAAATGCTGCAGGATACCTAGGAAAAACTGGAGAACAGACAATTATAGCCATGACCTAAAGATCTGTTTTTTTGTTTGTTTTTTTCTTTTTGCATTTTTGAAATCTTGCTTTATTTCCTTTCAGTGGTTATCAAAGTTATTAACAAAAGCCAAATGACTATGTTACTTATTTTTAAAGCCTGCATTTAATTTATATTTACAAAGTACATATAATGTTATAATTTTGAAGGCAATAAACAGGCAACCTTCAAATAATTAAATCTTTGGGTAAAATGTTTCTTTGTGAACTGAAATAAGCCACATTCCATACGATAGATATTTCATATAATATAGCTTGTTATTAGAGAAGATAGAAAAAATTATGGAAGTCTATCCTTATTTTGAGTTCATAAAAAAAGACTTTGTAAGGCACGTAAATGTTGAATCACTATTGTACACCTGAAACAAATTCAATATAATATACCAGCAATACTTAAATTTTAAAAAAGTTAGTTAGCTTTCTTGGGGTTACATTGTCAATGAGTGGTAGAGATGGGACTTGAACCCAGATGTGTCATCTTTTAGCCTGGATTCTTTCTCATTTCTCTAGATTACAGGACAGCAAACCATGCTCCCTGGGAACTTCCTGTTTGTTTGTTTGTTTGTTTGTTTTTTAATTTAATTTTATTATTAGTTTGAAATATACAATACATTCTTTAGGCAGTTATACAGTTAATAAAATGATGTCCCTGATTGCTCTTTCTCTCCTCTGGTTCTATACCTAGCCATTACATTACTGCTGACTACATTCCCTATGCCGTGCTCTCCAACCCCATGACCATCTATCAACTACTAATTTGTATATCTTTAACCCTTCATCCCTTTTTTCTAGGACCCCACTCCCTCTCCTCCGGTTGTCTTCTATATTTATAAGTATGTTTTTGATTAGTTGTTTTCTTTTTGTTCCTTTGATTCCACATATAAGTGAAATCATATGGTATTTATCTTTCTCTGACTATTTCACTCAGCATAATAACCTCTACGTCCATCCATGTCATAGTGAATGATAGGATTTCATTTTTTTTTTTAAATGACTGAGTATTTAGATGTCAGATCAAGAAACAACAACTATTTTTTTGTTTCTTTGTTTTTGACACTCTATAGTAGCTGAAGAATGGATAGTGGAAGCTTCTAGAAGAGATACATCATATTTTGACAGTCATGTTTAGCAACAGAAAACAGTTTATAGAAAAAAAATAGACTCTGTATTACTTCTGCTTTTCAAATCTCAAAACATGGAACCATAACTTCAATGGAGCTTTGCGAATGTAGATTTTAGCTACTTAGAATGTCTATGTCTCCAATCACAAGATGGATAGGATCAAGACTGAGTGAGGAGATTCAGATTATCCAGCCCAAAGATGTTAGCTAGTCTCCCCTATGGATGTTAAGAAATAACTTAAAATAAATCATTGGATAAGCCAGATATTTCAGTGAACAATGACTCAGACTTTCTGCTCAAAAATCCAGCACAAATGCTAATCATGTTTGTTCCAATTAAGATTTAGTTCAATTTTACTGATCTTTATTTCATTTTTAGGCAGACTTGGCAAATAACTGAAAAAAATAAATGTATCTTAGCTATCAATTTGTTAAAAGTCCAGTGTAAAATGTTATCACTGAAATACATTTTTGTTTGGAGTGTTGCTAGGAGTTCTACATGGGCCTTGGGCTTTGTTGTTGAAGTTCTGTGGCTGTGCATGTGTATGTGTGTCTGAGTGTGTATGTTTTACTTTTTTTTTTCTCTCCTTATTAACCTCCCATATATGATTCTAATATTTTATCTTCCAAGATCTTTATCTTTCTCCTCTTTTTCAAATACAAAGTATTATGGAGGAAAGATAATCAAACTTAATTAGAAAACTGAATCTGAAATCTAAACTCTACCAATTATTAGCAATATGAGCATGCTCAAGAAAATTTAAGTTTACTGCAGCTCAACATATTCATTTGTAAATCATAAGGTAAAGCTTGCTCAGAATATATAATCTCAAAAGACAGCAGCTCTCATTAATTCTAAAGCCATTTTACAAACTGCAGAACTTCAAAATTATACACATCTTTTACTCTAAGATGAAATCTTATGGATTGAATCCAGCTCTCACACTGTAAATAAGAGTTTCAGACGAGGAGATTCTGTCGTGGTGAGATGGATGCTAAGGAGAATTCCTCGTAATAAACTACAGCAAGTAGTCTATGTGGACAGAACTGCCCTTTTTACGTAGCATCAGAATAAAAAGAAATAGCATGACAAAGTCCTAAACCAACACAAGAAGAAAAAGAAGGAAGATGAGAAGAGAAAGGAAAGGGATTCATTCTCTGTGCTTAGAATATTTTAATAGAAACATGCTTGCAATAAACAGGAACTTAATTTCAGGTGATAAAATAAAAGAATAAGAGAAAAAGGTATTTTGCTTAGGAGATATATGTATATTGTGTATGTATATATACATATACATATATATAAAATTCAAATAGTATAATTAGTAAATCAATTAATTAATGAGAAACAGCAAGAGCCACAAGAATACATTGACTGATTTTAAGAAAAAGCTTGGATCATTAAAAATTAATACATAAATTGTTAATTTAATAATGTATTAAATAAAATAATTAACCCAATAATACCTGAATTATTAATTCAACAATAAATAATTATTCTTTTTAAGAGGCTGGACATTTTGATATATAGGATTGTTAGTAGAATCAATAGCATAGAACAGACTGTGGAGCTGGACTGTCTGTATTATAATTTAGTTTTTAGCTTTCATTAACTTTAACTTTGGTTAGTTTACAGAGCTTCCGTGGTTTTCTCATCTGTAAAATAGTACCTGCATCACAACATATTAAATGTAGTAATATGGGTAATGTGCAAAAAACAAGTGTATAATAAATTATTGATGAATATTTGCCTTATTATTTTTGTTATATTCACTTGGCTCTGAATCCAATATATATCACTATTGTGATTATAATTAGATACAATGTTGGCATTGTTCATACAATTATATAGTAAGTAAATGTTAATTTAGGAAATGTTCATGTTTTAATCAAAATTATGAATAACCAATTCAAATATTAACCAAAAAATTCTCATAAGATTTTGAATTGCTTAAGTAAAGGTATCATTCTAGTTATCTATGATCTATCCTGAAAGTGTTAGTCGCACTTTACATATATTAATAAACCATAGGAACCTATTACTTAGGGAAGCAAAAACGTATCAAAGTAATATAATGTGTTATATGAAATACAGATTTTTTTATACTGTGTAATTTTCAAATTATTGATGCAATTATGTGTTTGACATTATTTAACAATTGAAACTGTTAACAATCATAAAATATTCATTAGGGAGTAGACCTACAAACAACTAATATTCTAAGTACTCATCAGTCACATACAATAATTTGACCCAGGATAATATTTAAAACCTGCAAAATGAGTGATTAAACACTGAACTGAAAAATAAAATTAACAGAAATTCTGGGGAATAAGGAAGAAATATATAGAGAGGGAGACAGAAAGACAGCAAGATATTTTTTAAATCATTAAAAAATTACATTATACATTATATTTACCTCCATTTTAAAAGCCAATAACAATAACAGATTTGTTTTTCAGGGTAATATGAATGACTTGTAAAATAACCATATGTAGACAGTATATATATCCTGATATTTACATTTTATGCCCTATTTCTCCTAATTTGAAATGGGCATCTTTATTTCTATTCTTTTGCAATAAGGAATCAAACATTTCATTGGAACGTCAATGGTAAAACATTCTCCATTCTTAACATGGTCAAAGGGAAGTGAAAGAATTAAGAAATAGAGATAAATAGGCAAAAAACTCATTGTTGCAAGTGTTTCTATTTTTAAATCTATTTCAAATTAAAGTATATTTACTTTCAGTGTGCCTAAAAGGCCACACCTCCAAATTATCTGTTGATATACCTGTATATTATGATTCTACAAGATTTCTTATAGAATCTGTGTTACATACATCCTTCTTAGCTGTGCTACTAAATTTTGATCAATATATACATGATCTACTTTAAATAGAACTGAGCATGACTCTGATATCTGTCAGACACTAAATTGAACAGATTCTGAAAATCTGAATTACCACTTACAAGAAGAGTGACTTAATTTCAAGACTGTGTAAAGCAAATGTGTGTTATAGAGTATAAAAGAATTTTTTCATACATGTTGCCATAAATGATGAATGAGGACTAAAGAGTCAGATTTGAAAACTTTTATAGCAGATGAGTAAATTGTCAAGCTATGTGTATATTTTGGCAAATTCACTCTTTTATTTTCATGTTACTTTTTGAGTACCTATTAGGGAAGAGGATGTGTTAAATATGGAGGCAATGTTTAATGTATTATATATATTATAATCCATGACTAACACTTAGGAAAGTGTTTACATTTGTATACACATATATACATACATGTATGCACATACCACACATACATGTGGTTTAATGTATTATATATATTATAATATATAATATATGAAATTCTAGTGCCATCTCATAAGGATATACTTTCCCAAGTGATGGACCTACTGTGAGCTACATATATGAATTTAGATTCAATTCAACAATTACATATTTTACTCAATTATTTCTTATTAAAGCCTTTAATGAATAGTGCCAATATATGAGTTATATGTTAAAAAGAAGAATGAGACAAAACTAGATATCAGAATGGAGAGGCAAATGATTCCCAATTGATGAAGAATGATGGTTCAGCATGCCTTTTGTCCTCACTTCTTTGTGGAACTCTTTCTGCCCTAGGATCTGGACTAATGCTAATCTTCCAGTTTCCATGGGGCCAATCCTATGTCAAAAAGCATAACCATTGTTTTCATGTCAGACCAACCAGAGACCTTCCCTGAAATGTAAGCCTAACGAAGTGGGAAAAGGGAATTTTTCTCTTTCCTCCTTCCATTTGAAAGAGAATCATCTGTAATTAAGAGAGAGTGATCACTATACAGATCAAATAAAAGCTGAGAGGAGAGCAGGAATAATCATAAAATTTCTGGAACAAGATTATGGAGCCATTGTTGTTCTCTTTTTACTTAAGCAGGTTTGAGTAACATTTCTGTTTCTAGCGACTTAAAAAGTCAAGTTTAATAGTTTAAGAAGCAAACCTGGGTAGGATATCAAAGGTAATTTGAGATCAAATATTGTCAGGGACTGATAAAACAGGAAAGCACTGGGCTTAGAGGAGGCTCTTATTGAGTCCAGATAAATTCAGGTGGCCAGTTGGCTGTTGTGGATTGCCACCTCAAAATGCTACAGTTCCATTTCCAGTGATAATACCTCAGTGGTCTGAAAGCTCAGTTGTCTAATTCCCTTATCCGATTCTACTAGTCCAAATCATTCTGTATAGTCTCCATATTCTACACTGTGAGGTACAGGCAATATATCTATTGCCCACTTTTTAAGTCAATGTTGAACCACTTTCTAATAAACTTATTTGCTCATTAATTATTAAGTCATCTTTTTTTTTTTTGTGGTCCTGGAGTTTGTTACACTAAGGTACTAAGTGAGTTCATTAGGATTAATTATTAAAAAGATGAGAATTTCAAATAGTTGATTTCTTTTGCAGGAGCCTACTGCAGGAAGGACACCCACGTGGTCAGGGTGAATAGTAGACTAGCCAATGTGCCTAGATTCACTGATCAACCATGTTGACCAAAGCAGTGACAAATGTTGAGCCAGATTATTCTGACCACCAAGAGATTTATCTATATTTTGAAGAGTGACAAATCATTTGTGATAATGTTGAGAAAGTCTCAGAGTAATTTAAGGGCCACTTCTGAGGTTCTATTTTGTATTTGCTTCTATAAGAAGTGTCCACTAAAGAAGTGATAATATATACATACATATATATATACATATATGTGTGTGTATGTGTGTGTGTATGCCAACATTATATTTAAAACAGTCTTCAGAATTCAGTACTATTATTGTCTCATTTTATAGATAAGAAAACTGAGGAACAAAAAGATTAATTAACATGGCCGAGGTCACAGGGCGTGTCGTCAAAAGACTTAGAATTTTTGAACAGGTACATTTTACTCCAGATCTTGTTCTTTAGCCATCATGTTAGACTGCTTTCCATTTCTTAGATTTTATGTTTTTATTACATTTCTATAAAACTATAAAATTATTAATGCCGTTTCCATTTTGTGTAGTTTCTTTTGTATGGCCATGCAATACAAAATATTATATAGAATGATATGTGGATCAAAAAAAAAATAAACATGGACTGGAATATTAACATATTACAGAATATCCTAAATTTAGTATATAATGAAATAATAATGCAAAAAAAAAAAGTCGAAAATTTCCCCAACATCAACTGAAAAAAACCATATTGCAAAAAAAAAAAAAAAATTACAAAATTGGCAAGTCACGAAAGAAACAAATGTTTCAAATGCGATCCTGTGTTGATTTGAGAGAAATATTAATCCCTTTAGCAAGAGTCCCTAACCCCCAGGCTGTGGACCGGTACTGGGCTGTGGCCTAGTACTGGGCTGTGGCCTATTAGGAACTGGGCTGCACAGCAGAAGGTGAGCAGTTCAAGACCAAGCTTCATCTGTATTTGCAGCAGCTCTCCAGTGCTAGCATCACTGCCTCATCTCTACCTCAGATCATCAGGCATTAGATACTCATAGGAACACCGGTCCCTGGAGCCAAAAAGGTTGGGGACCACTGGCCTAAAGGATAACCTTTCTTACTAGCTGCCCCTCGTGTAATGACATGATGATATTAAATTTAAGTCAGATTATTTAATTGAATACATAAAATATTTGAACAGTATGAGCAAGATAAAAAATAATGGCATTATTTTATTCTAGAACAAAACAAATAATAAAAAAAGGAAATGTTTATAGCTGAGAGCCTTAGCAGTCACCTGAAAGACACCATAAAAGAGTTAACTGCATTATAAATAATATTCAATGCCTCTGAAAGTGAATGATGGAAGTAGGAATACTATTTGATCATCAATCACTGCTCGTCTTTCCCACTCCTCTGTTTTACCTACTTCTCATTCAAATTATTTTTTTAAAAAAATAATCTTGGGTAAGTTTCAATAAAAGTTATTTAATTATTATTGAAAAATCCTACAGAGAGGAAGGGAAAACCTCAGAAATTTATAAACTGTCTGTGCATAAAAACTTTCACATAAAAAGAAAATAAATTAATGGAGTTTCATCATGGAAATAAGTCGAAAAAATTCTTCATGCATTTTGTATATATATATATTTTTTTAAAAATTTGTATAGATAATTTTATAAAAAAGATTGAGGATTGTTAGCTTTATTTTCCATATTGATATAATGAATATAACATATTTATACTGATTCAATATTTTAAAGGTATTAACTGGAGTCTGTAGTTGCATCACTTTATAGAGATGAATATATTACTTGGCTCTCATTCTTAAAGATAAATCGTGTGGATTTCAAAGTATAAAATAGTAAATTCATTTTAGTATAAGAAACTCGGAAATATAATATCTATTATAAAAGCGTTAATAAAGACAAATTATATATATGATTATATTTGTTGATAAATTAAAATTGATCTTTTAAATCACCAAAAACATAATAATTAGATTAAATCTAATTTCATTCTCTTAGGTGTAGAACAGTAATTTAATTCACCACAGGTGAGGTCACAGGTTTTAGAAAGATAGCCTTATACCTCATAGAACTAGAGCTAAAAATTACAGCCAACATTAATGCAGAGGTCTGGAACCAAAAGCTGAGGGCTGACATGACTGTGTTTGTTTCTGTTTTGCTCAGCACCATAGCCCAATGTGAGTGCCACGCCTCTATGTTTTCAATGAGTAAATTTATGAAGAAACTAAAAAACAGTAAGAAGGCAAAGTACTTTCTCTACATGAGACTCTCCTATCTGCTTTTTTCTGCATGTTTGTTTCATTTTTCTGTCATTCTCTCTAGAAATTGATTCATTCTTATAGCACATGGTTAAATATTTAAAAATTGAGCATCTAGTTTGTATCTGATTTTTTGCTTTTGACAAGAAAAATACTTAAGAATTACATAGCTGTTGGCCTATGTAAAAGGTAAGGTAGATGAAATAGCTGGTAGAAATCAACAAATGTGAGACAGAATTATAATCTAGTAATATTTACCTGGACTCACTGATATTTGAGAGAAAAAACAGAATTATAGCCCAGGCAAAATTTTAAGAATAAGAAAGCAAAATAAGAGTTACAAACTTTTTCTTAAATGGCCAAATAGTAAATATTTCAAATTTTGTATGCCGCATATGGTCCCTGTCTCTTATTCTTCTATGTTTTATTTTACAACTTTTAAAAATGTAAAAAAAAATATTCTTGGTTCTAGGGCAATGCAAAAACAGATTGCAGGTCAGATAGAGACATAATTTTCCTACCTCTGATTTATGTAAAGCCTTGGGTCTTGAAAACACCTTGAGTAAAAGTGGAAGAGAAGACTGAAGTGCCTGCTTCACCCTGGTCTCAGAAAGTCTATCTGACACTGTTCTGTGCTGGGAAATGTTTAACAATTGGCTTAAAACAAAACAAAACAAAACAAAAAAAAAAAACAAGCAAAACAAACAAAAACAGAAAAATAAAAACCAGAGAAAACAAAATAAGAAATTAATTGCCAGTTTTATTATCTTTGAGCTAACCAACCAGTTCACCAAAGGAAGCTCACATTTTCAGAAGTTTATAAACTACTTAGCTACTCTTGGGATATTTATGCCACAGTGCCTGATTTAGAAGACAATATCAGGTCTTTTTGTCTTCTAAAGATCTGGTTGTTAAACATTTGCCAGAACACTATTAAAATACTCTCACCATGGATGATTTTAACATACCAACTTGACATCATTGAATGTGGAGTGAAGAACTATGCATATCATTATATAGTTTTTATATCATGAGATACAATGGTACAAATAACCTCAACAGGATATATAACAGTAAAATGTAATAAAATCATTAGGAAGTGGCAAGTTTGGGGTAGTTATTAGTCATATTTTTGATGAAATTTATTTTATTGTAGTTCATAAAATTTATATTATTTTTTTATAATTGGCTCCCCCAAATCTTGAAATTTAATAATTGGTTCTAGAAAATTGGTATTGTTAGGTAGCTAGTCAGACTTGAGTGACAGGATAACAAAGGAATAGAGGCCCAGCCTAGAGACTGCACAAAGAATACCCTATTGGTAGTTAGAAAATCCTTCCTGCATCCCCTGCATTTTGAGACAAAGGATGATCATAATCTATAGCTGGTTTAATCTGCCACAGATTCCTACGCAGAAGGTACTGCCCTAATTTGCCCACGATGTAATGCTCATTATACTGTCATTATAATACTATGTTTATGCCTAGGAGTTCATGAACCTAATTATAACAGACTGAATTCTTGGTAAGAGCATGCACAATAGGCAAAGTTATACAGCAGCCAAGTGTCAATCAAAATAACTTCACTTGCCAATCACCTAAAAATGACTTTGGAATCACCCATCATGGCCCAAATATAAGTCAGAGATTCCCACTTTTGGGTTGTTGCTCTTACAGCTCTCTTTGCTAAAACCATGATCTTCCTTGGAGCATGCTTTGTCTTTCTAAAATACACTTTTAATAAATCTTTTCTAAAACTCACTGACCTGTGATTCTTCACTGCTTCAATGAGGAAGAACTGAGGAAAAATGCTAATCACACTTCCAAACTGTTATCTCCTCCTGCTGTTAGGGTGACACCAAAGTTCAAATCTCCCCCAACAGTAGCAGTATGAACTACTCTACTAAAAGTTTAACATCTATAAAGAGGTTAGAGGGGCTCTCTTTTACAAAAGGTCTTGTGAGGACTGGAGTATAGGCAGAGTAGTTTGAGACTTTGATTTCAAATTTCTGCCAAAATAAAGCACAACTTTGCAGCACAAAAAAGACTAGAGAAACTACTTGAGAATAGTCACAGAGAAGAGGAAAAAAGAAAAAAGAGAGGAGACTTTCCTTAGAAATAATTGGAAGGAAGAGGGTTTGAGAGAAAAAAGGGATTGGGTGAGGATTTTTACTTGTGTATATGGGGGAAGCAGTCAGCAATTTTAGGATTTAAGGGCTAATGTGAATTCATTGTCATCACAAGCTCTGTAGACCTATAGATATTTGAATTCTATCTGAAGGACACTTTACAGTTTATACAGATCTTTCTCTTACTTTTTTTTTTTTCCTATTTGTTAAGTGAAAATACAGTTCAGAAAGGCTAAGTGACTTGTTCATGCCAAGAAAGTTGTATCTTATGGGGAAAAAAAAGACCAATTTCCTGTCATCTCGTCTTCTCACTAGTCTTCTTTAAATTTATTTTTGAAATATGACAAATTTAACTGATGTTATTGAAGCCTCTCAAGGCAATTTCAGTGTTTTGCTTTTGATTTTTCTTCTGTATCTTGAATAAAACCTTGAAGCAAAATTCCTTAATGAAACTAGATGCAATCTAAAAAAGATGAATACAATAGAATAGTTCAGAAAGCAAAGATGTTTCTGCAGGCACCATGCTGAATGCAATTAGATTATTGCCACTGTCTGATTCAATTTGACAAGAAAAAAAGCTACAGCAATGGCCTGTAGCAGAAAGCTGAAATAGTGACATCTAAAGGCCCCTACTACCTGATAAATTTTCCTATTAAAAACAGTCACAGATACATATCAAATTTGAAATGACTACAGATTGTATTTTCTGGAAAATTGGGTGTTGAACAGTGGCTGAGACATGAAAACAGATATTAGAGATAATTATATCAGGAATATGTGGTACTATGATATATATTCAGTAAAATAAAACAAACCAAAAACTTCCAGATTCATTGTCCTTTAATAGCTAATGTTGATATTTAGTATTTAGCACTTCTCTTAGCAGAAAATCCTCTCTCAAATTAATTCAATTGTCTGCCCAAATATGCTTTTTTCAGCCCCATTAAGGATGGCGAGAACATTTGTTGGTTATATATGTATTTTTCTCTTAGAAGACTATTATTAGCTATAAAGCGTGGCATTATTTGTAAATAATTCCACTTTATGTAAAAGTAGCAGGTCTAACCAATTTTTTTTGAAGCTTATAAAACTAAACATAGGCTTAATTTCTCATTTTGAAAGAATACCTATTATTTCTTTTTTTTTTTGTCTATGCTTAAGCAAATTTCTTTCTCAAACTTCTTACTAAATATATAATATATATTGGTGTCTGTTCACATTTTCTGTTTTGTAAACAAATATATAGTAATATTTTATCATAAATTTTCTTATTTCTTGTTCCAGTTTCTTAGAGAATTGAATTACTTGTTTCACATTTTTTTACTTCAAATACATTTTGAAAAGATAAGAATTGTGAAGATAAAAATAAAATAGTTGATACTTTAAAAAATGTTAATCTACAACATTTTTAGATGCTCATAACAATGTAAAGAAATACAGATGTTCAGCTCTTATAAAGAAATTTTCTATAGAATCCTTGAAAAATTGAATCGGCACTTGCATTTTAATCTCTATCTAATTATAACATTTAAAAAATATTGGCTGCTTTATGTGAAATTACTTTAAATCTACATAAAACATGTGATTAGACAATGTGCCAAGTGCACAGCAAGTTTCGGTGTATTAAAATCCCATACATTTCAATCTTTTGTCCACAGTTGGAAAATTATGGTAGAATATAATGTATTTGTATACAACCAAGCCATATTTTAAGTTACTTGAGGAGACTGACTATGGAAATCTTATAAGCAATCTTTTTATGTAATGAATACACTTTATGTAATTATATAGACTAACCCTGGATACTAAGTATTGTGTAGTGACTGACTAGGGGCTTGGAAAATGATAGTAAAAGGAGCTGTAGGGATTTTGATTTATGTTCATCAGAAAAAGCACATATTTAAACTAAATATCTTCAAAATAATCTTCCTGAGTTCAAAATTATTCCAGCTTTAAGAAAGGCTATTATTTAAAATTTCTTATTTTTATCGTTGGCTTTTAGATAACCCACAGAGCTTAAAAATCTATAGTTTTACCAATTTTCAAAAATAAAGATAATAAAACTAAATGCATTATTTCCAATGCTTTTTACAGTTCCTGAAAAATGAGAGACTTATTTTACTGCTTTTAGAAACAAAGGCCCAGCTATAACAAGGTAAATGCTAATAAAACAGTATGTTTTGGTTGTATATAACTGCATTTATATAAATAGATTTCTTAATACCTAAATGATTTAAAACATTATCTTTTTGTAGATTTTTTAGATTTATAATAAATTTTTAGCTCTTATGACTATTAAATAATTTGATTAAATTTTAATAAGACCCATAGGGACCCAAAATCAAAAACCATCACAGATAAATAGGTCATATAATGAATTATTATTTCCACTTTAGTAAACACAGATAAAGTAGTTTTGTGAGCATCTTTTCACTAGGAAGTTTTCTATTCCAGAAATGGGAGAGTAATATATTTTCCTCTTTTATGATTCTCAAAATCTAGCTATTCTTATAAAACTTAATTTTTTTAGGTAGTCATATTTCTTCTAATAGCCTTTGTATTTTGAACAACATAGTAATGTTTCCTCTATTATGGTTGTATGTTTTTGAGATAACCCTAAGCATGAGACTGTTATTAAAACCCTCATTCTTGTTCATGGAAGCAATGGCTAAAGGTAGACATGCCAAAGTTCACAGGGCAGACTCAGCACTGGTCGATGTAAGTAAAATCTCGAAACAAGGCTGTAATCAAAGAGATACAATGTAATAGAAGTGAATAGGACTAAACTCAGCCTGTCAGGGTTATTTTGATCAGAATAATATTGGTCAATAGACATTATAGCCATCAAGAAAAGATTATAAGAGGAAGTGTGATTAAAAATGATTCCCAGAAGACAGGAGGAACTTGTAAAAGATTAGGAAAGTGGGAGGAGTTTCTGTATGTGAGATCAGTAATTGATTAATAAGCAATTGTGCAGTGGATGGTGAATCAGATAAAAATTGACTAACTTAAGTATTGAGAAATTTTATTAAGACAATGAAGTGTGTGAAGTACTCTTGTTTGGAAACTGGGACTCAAATAGACACTCAAAGATGAAAGGCTTTAGTCACTGAAGAACCACATAATCTGCTTGAAACACTGAATCATAGAAGTTTATGATATCCAGGGGCTTTAGAGTACATGTAGGCAAAATTTTAATTTCATAGTCATGGAAACTGAGCCTAGAAAGATAATAGACTTGGATTTTCCATAACAATCCTGAATTGTTCATACAAAAGTCAAAACTTGCGAAGTACCCCAAGCAGTTGCTTTAGAACATGGGCTCAGAAGTTATATCACCTGGGTTAGATTCTGTGGTAGGATGAATGAGAAACCACCTAAAGATGCTTAATGGTGTTCCACATTTCTCTAAAACTGTTCATTTTTCTTCACTCTTTTTCTCTCTGTTCTTCATATGATTTAATCATTTTTTAAAAAATAAAAATAGATTTTTAAATTCATTTATTCTTTCTTCTGTTAGCTATTATTCAACTGCTGATTGCTGCTAGTAAAATTTTAATTTCAGTAATTCTACTTTTAAGTCCAGAATTTCCATTTGATTTTTTTTATAATTGATATTTTTATATTCTCTATTTGATAAGAGATTTTTATCATACCATCCCTTACTTCTTTAAGCAAGGTTTCCTTTAGTCCTTTGATCATATTTATAATAGATGTTTTGCAGATTTTGTCTTTTAAGTACACCTTCTGGGCCTCTTTATAGGCAGTTTCTGTTGCCTGTTTTTTTGTTTGTTTGTTTGTTTTTTCTGTCTGTGTCATATTTTCCTTTTTCTTTGCAGTTCTTGTAAATTGTTTTTCAGAACTGAACATTTCAGGTAATATATTGTAGCAACTCTGGATACTGATTCCTCCTTAGAACTTGTTGTTATTTACTTGACTAGACTGTTTTCTCTTTTTTTGCCCTTTTACACCATCCCCCAACCCCACCTCCTGTCTAATAGCCCTCAAAATATTCTCTGTATCTATGAGTTTGTTTCTGTTTTATTGTTGTTTATTTTGTTCTTTAGATTCTACATGTATGTGAAATCATGTGGTATTTGTCTTTATTTATCTGACTTCATTCAGCGCAGTAGCCTCTAGGTCCATCGAGACAATATTTTTTCTCATTCCCTTTCTTGTATTGACTGGACTGTTTTCAGGAGGCCTATTTCCCCTGCAGTCTACAGTCTCTGCCTCAGAGTGCTGCCTTGTGAAAATGCACTACAGGATGACAATGATTTTAGCAGGGCTTTCTTTGTCTCTTTTTGTAATCTTTCTGTTAGACTGTCTGTTATCACACACAGCTGTTAGTTTTACTTAATTGCCAGCTAATGGCTCTTTTGTTTTCAACAATGACATAGGGCATAAATTATTTCAGTTTATCCAATTTAATTCAGTCCCCTCTGCAGAGGAGGTCTTGAGATAAGTCTTTGAGCTTTTTTCTAACTTCTAGAAAGTTCTTAGCTATCTTTTCCTTAGTTCTCTCTTATAAACTTAATAGCCTAGTGCTTAGCTTGTTGCTGTCATGGAGCTACCAGCCTCTTCTTCATTGCTGCCCACTATAAACTTTGTTCTCAAAAGTGCCCTTAAGCTTGAGCTTTCTCACATTCTGTTAAAAATAAAGCCAGCTCTCTTTGGAGAGAGCTTCAGAGGTCTCTCTTTCTATGATCAGGCTTTCTGTTTGGGCAATATATCTGCATCACTGCCTCAGAGCTGGGGGTGGGAACGATCAACGCTTTTTATCTAACAGTGACATTCTTGCTTTATTAGCAGGGCACCAACTGGGAGAAGTACCCTCTAGTTTTTTTGGCTTTCTCTCTGCCATGAAATGTTTTCCCTGTGAGCAAGCTGGATCAAGGGCAATCAGGACCCCAATATTCTTAACTTGCTTTGCCTGGAATATAGCATCTGCCTGCCAATTGGGGTGGGTGGAGGGACAGAGCCCCAGATATCAGGTACATTCTTGCTGAATGTACCTGCCACATGGAGCTTATGGGGATGAAAAATTCAAGTGGCCTGTTTCTACCGGGCAGACCATAACCCTGGACTCAAGGTAGGTGAAACAGGAGCCAGGGTAGAATTTCTATCATTCTGACCTGGGGTGGTGGGTAGCAAGTTGGTCATGGTTCAAGTGCCACAGACTTTTCGTTACTGGGATTTAGAAGATAATCTTAAAAAAAAAAAAAATCATCATTTGCTATATGTCTTTAAAAAAATTTCTAGAGATATTTAATTTTAAAATTTACTAATTAAGATTCATTTTCTGAGGAGATGGTGTATAGAGCTTCTCATGTCACCATTCTGGAAGTCATCTTGCATTTTTCTGTTTTTCAAATAAATGCATTTATACATATATTAAACATATGGCTGTAGTTTCTCAACTCATATGTACAATAGAAGTTAAAACTTGTTAGCTTAAGAAAAATATATAATTTTAGTTAGGAACTAACTAGAAATTCAATAATGGAAATATGAACAGAATATAAAAGAGAGGAGAAGAAAGCTTTAGATAGAGGTTATGAAGAAAATAATAGATTCAACTATTGATATAGATATAAAACTATTTATTAACTGTCTTAACTACATATGAAAATATATTCAATATAATCAACACATAACAGTCTCCACATTGCCAATCTAAATTAAAAAATAATATGGAGATATTCAGGAACACATAAGTGATAAGTTTTCAAAGAATGTTTGGTCTACTTTTCTGTATTTAGTTTTTTATTCTGTGTTTATTATATATTTCCCCTTCTCTGAGCAGCAACCCATGTTGATAAAAAAAAAAAAAAAAATAGTACATTAAGTTAGATGACCAGGGGTTAATTTAGATTTAATATGATTATCTGAGATTATATTAATCATATTGTTCTAGAGTATTTTTTAGATTAATAATAGTTAATAAATCAAATAAAGTATGTACACTTGAAAGACAATCAATGATGAAAGTCTAAATAAGATAAGGAAAATGCAGTAAGCAGTATGTTTTCAAAAAACAATTTTTCTGAAATTCATCTCAAACTGTTTCATGAGACATTGCTAAAAACGATACCTTGAATATTGTCACAGAATACTGTACTTGATACTGATTATTTTAATAAATATTTTATTTTCTTTATCTATTCTTGTTTATTTATTCAAAATTTATTTTCTTAATATTTACCTTGTAATGTTTAATGCTCTCATTTTCTCTGACCTGCCAAATTAACCTTAAACATATTGTACTGCAGTCTGTTTCCTGAGTTCTCTATTATCTTCAACTTAAAATACATTATTTTCCATTCAAAAAAGATCAATATTTTCAGTTTACCATAGCCCCTTAAATAGAATATATTGTATCAGCCAACAAATGTATATGTTCTGCACATTACTTCCAATATTTTCTCACTATAGATCACTTTTCTCATGAGGAGCATATGAAGTCTTTGCACTTTTAGTTCTTAAATCTTAATCCTCAAGGCAATTTCTTCTTGGATAAAATGTGTTTGTTTGGGAAATTGCTCTACACTGTATGAGACCTTTTATATAATCTAATGAATTTATTTTAGAAATTTGGTTCTGAAGTAAACAAATTATTAAAAGTTATATATTTAAATATTTTACATTTATAGTCTGATTCAAATTTGTCAGTTACTTGAAAGAATATTTTTTCAAAGTGCTTTGAAGTACAACACAATAAATATGTTTATAGTTGCATAAAATCTACTATATAAGGTAGGTTATAATACCTACCTTATATTATCTACTATATTATAATACCTACCAAATTGTAATACCTACTATATTATTGAATGCTTAATGTAGGCCAAACACAATGCAAAAACACTTTATATATATTAATGAAATAATTGTCACAGCAACTTTATAAGTTATTATAGTTTTGAAGAATGCTTTGAAATATGGAAAGATTATGTAAATTACCCAAGACATACAATTAGCAAACGAAGGAGTCAGAATTTAATATAAGATGATGACTGTAAATTCAACATATTAACAACTGCATTATATTTTAATATAATTTAGTAAAATTCTCATAACAATGATCAGTAAAATTATTGAAAAACAAAGGTTTTCTTGGCATTACTAAGGAATACTTTTTTAAATTAAACTTTTAAAAGATTTTGTAGCAATCTTTGAATTGAGGATCTAGAAAGAGAATCTTCAAAAACTATAACAATATCTTAAGTTATAAACAAGAATAGTAACCCAAGGAGGTACCTGGCAACTGGCATAAGGTGTTCACTTCCATCACCTTATAAGAGATTTCTTGCTTCCTGTATAGGAAAATTCTTTCTATGGAATAGGCAGCTCACATGTATTTTCTCATTTGATTTTCATAATTAAATAACTAGGCAATCAGCTTTAAATTCTCTGGGAGTTTCATCGTCCCTGATGAAATAGGAATTTTGCTTTTCAGTTTAAGAACGTCTTGAAGTGTTCCTCATGTCAAATCCATGCCCTAAATTAGGGCCAAAGAAAATAAGACTTTGGATGACAGAATATATATATATTCAAAATGTTGGACATTATGAGGATATGGCTAACAACCTGTGGTGAGATCATAAATTCTGCTCCTCTACCCTGAAATCTGTACCATATCCCTTGTTTATCATGTGTTTGATTTCTTTCTTTGACTCCTTGATGACTAATTTTTAGAATACAATTTGAGATCTAATTAAATAAGATTTAATGGTCTGACAGACTGTAAGTAACTTTTAAGTCAGCTCTACAGGTTAACTTATTTCTCATAAAGCTATTTTTATTTAAGCTAACATCATCTCCCATTCTAGTTAAGTCCCAGTTTGACTATTCAGCAAATTATATAGTTTTTTTTACAGAGTAATAAAAATGTTCCTGAGAAATTAAGGCAGATTTTTTATTAGATTAAGCCATTCAGAATTGTGCATATTTATTAATCTAATGCAAAATTAGAAGAAAAAAATTGGAAGGAAAGATCCAAATTGATTCATAGTCATAAGGACATGAACCTATGACTTACATAAGAGGAAATTTCAAGTGTTTGGTGTGCAAAGACAAAAAAAATATGTAAACTAAAAAAATATTAAAATTTGAATTAAAGTAACAATGAGGTAATCTTGTTGGCTTACTAAATAAGCAAATAATTTTAGAAAATACTATGGGAGGGAAAAGTTAAAGTATATATTTAGTAGCAGTAAACATTGGTATAAATTTTCTAGGAATCATTTTATTAATACATGCCAGAAATCACTAAAAGGCTTATAATATTTAAACTGATATTCTAATTTTGATAATTTATATTTAGAAACATATTCATTATAGAAGTTTTGTAATCCAAATATTAGCAAATATTTATTGGGTATTTACTAAATGACGGACACTGTGCTAAAGTGGTACATATATTATTTTATTTTATACTACATACAACTCTAAAAGCTGGACTTTATTATAATTATCGGTTTTGCATGTAAAAATGCCGTATCTAGGTCATGTTTATGATTCATAAAGTCAATAAAGAAATAAAATAAAAGACATTAATCCAAGGTAATATCTTTCACTAAAATCCATGTTTTGACAGTTTTTTAATAACAGTTCTATTTTCCCTTTGCAATGACAAAAATAAGAAAAATAATTAAAACCATTATTTCTAATTTTAGTAGAATATTATACAGTAATTTAAGATATTTATAAAAGGTACAGTCTAAAATAGATTTATGCTTTTAAGCAACACAACAGAAATAATATGACATTTATGTTTATGCATATACACAAAACCAAAAATAGACTAATAACGTAAATAACGCTATTTAGGTGAAGATAATATATCTGATTTTTTGTTGTTGTTGTGCAAAATACTTTTTAGTATTTTAACATTATCTTTCTCCTGACCTGACTAAAAATGTGCAGTGCTTTACATAACAGAGGCATTAGATGATAGCCCTATGCTAAGGGGCTTTTATAGACACTTGCAAGACCAACTTTCAATGTTTCTCTAACTCTGTTAGTTCACTGCACAGATTGTTCAAACCTATGAATATGTGTGTGTATATGTATATATACACACAAGAAAGGGGATAGGTGACTTTAACGCTTTGTAAAATACTTCTGATAGCTTTTTATATGTCCAAGAATTGAATATTTTTAATTTCTCTCTTAAAGAATAAGAAAACAAATAAAAATAAATAAGCTTAAAAACAAGACTTTTGAGTATTTCAGATTGGGAGAAAAAGAGAGAGTTCTAATTAGATTTTTATAAGTTATTCATCTTTTTCCAAAAAAAGATGAAAACAAAAAAATGGTTATTTTTGTTTTCACTGTTATACCATCTTGCTTTGTAGCTCTTTCCAGACTATACCCATGAGGTTCAATCCCAACCCAGTCATTCCCGATAGTATTTTCAAACTGTTTGGATATATATGACATGAGCAGAATCCTCACCATAGTGAATTAAAGTGCAATGACTCATTAATGAGTGTGATATCTGCTTATTGCATAATATATTGGGAAAATAATAGAGTTTATAGTAAAGCCCTTTTGACAGTTATCTACTTGCTTGTGGAGTTTTGTCTATTTTTTTTTTTTTTTAAAGATTCAAATAACTAATTGGAGCATAACAAAAGGAAGTGGGCTGTCTTTTGTTTTTAAAAGGTTCTAAATAGATTCGGGAAAAACACAGCAGAATGAGAGAAGTCCCCTGATCTCTCTCCTTAAAACAATAAGTTGAACACCTAAAATTCAACAGAAAACACCCAAACTGAACACCAGCATGTCTGAGCGTGGGATCTGCACATAAGAGCTACCACAAGTCAGAATCCTGGTCGGGTGGTGGACTCAGAGCAATAAAAAAGCTGCCTCTCACAGCTGCCCGAGCTCCTTGCAGAAGGATGGGGAGGAGTGAAGGCACAGCAACTTCCTTGAAGAAAGCTGCCTGGCAGTGCTGGAATTTATACACAGCCGGCAGCAGGGCTCAGTCATCAGGGCAGAGAGCAGAAAAGTGAGACAGGACCACAGAGAAATAACAGTTGATTTTGGCCGACCCCAGTTGCAAAGTCGAGGCTAAGCCATGGTCCCCATCCCCCAACCCAGAGGGCTCCTCCCACCATACCCTCCGAGACCAAATACTGCGGAGCCCCAGGGGGAATCTGAGTGAACGCTGCCGAGAATGAAGCTGCCTCTCGCAGCTTGCAGGAGAAGGAAGAGGGGAGAAAGAGCAGTGAGTTCCTGCTGTGAGTTCCTGTGGAGAAATGGCCAGAAGAGAAACAGTTGATTCTTAGTGAATGTGATTCCAAAACTGAGGCTGAGCAGGAGCCCTCTATCCCCAACCCAGAGGGCACCTCCCCCCACGCCCTCCGAGACTGAACACCAAGGAGCCCTAGGGGAAGCTGAGCAAACGCTACTGAAACTGCTGCTAACACTGACAGGGACTGAAATTGAGGGTAGCAAGTGTGATTAAATATCTATCAGAAAATAAAAACATATTTTTAAAGCTTTATATAAAGCAGGCACCCAAGTGGTTTAGACATCACCTAATAGAAACCACAGGAAAAGTGCTTTCTTTGCAACAGGCTAAAAAGAGACCTTTATATAATAAATCTTTCTGGAAAAAAAGCATTAATGCCCAGACAGAGAAATGATCCATTAAACTCCATGAACAACCAAAATGACAAGTCATCTCAGAAAGAAAGAGAAAAATATCCAGAAAATAACAGACATAGAAATATGCAACTTAAAAGACAGAAAATTCAGGATGGTACATCTGAAAAAACTCAATGAGATGAAAAATTAACTCAAATCAACAATTACAGGAATTGAAAAAAACAAATAGATGAGCAGAGTAAGAAGACTGAATCCCTCAAAAAGAACCAAATAGAACTTCTAGAGATGAAGAACACACTGCAAGAGTTGAAACAGGAAACAACAAGCTTAAGAAATAGAGTCGACCAAATGGAGGAAAGGATCAGTGATATTGAAGGCAGAAATCTAGAAATAAATCAGAGGGAAGAAAAGAGAAACCAAAGAATGAAAAATAATGAAAGAGAAATTCAAGAACCAGCTGATACCATCAGGAGAGGAAACATAAGAATAATGAGCATTCTCGAAGAGAGAATTTCCCAAATCTAAGGAATGAGCTGGAGCTTGGAATTCAAGAAGTCAATAGAACACCCATATATCTCAACCCAAAAATGTCTTCACCAAGACACATTGTATTAAAATTATCAAAAATCAATGACAAAGACAGAATTTCTCAGGGCAGCCAGGGAAAAGAAGATGGTAATCTATTAAGGAAAACCCATTAAATTATTGTAGGACTTCTCAGCCCAAACCTTACAATCCAGAAAGGAATGGAATCAAATATTAAGCTATTAAGTGAAAGGAACTACCAGCCTAGAAGAATGTATCCAGCTAAGCTCTCCTTTAGATATGAAAAAGAAATTAAGACTTTTCCAGACATACAAAAATTGAGAGAATTCTCCACTATGAGGCCTGCACTACAGGAAATACTAAAAAGGGTCAATTCACCTTAAACAAAATAACACTCCCAAAAATACATAATTAGGAGTAAAAGGGCTATCACGCAAGCAGAAGCAGAGGAGTGCAACCCTAACTAAGAACAAGGCATTATAAGCTTAAATAATAAGAGAATTATTATAACAAGATAGTGATGAATGTTCAGCATACATAAGAACAAAGTGAGATTACAATTACTGAAAAGGGAGGATTCAAAATCCACATTCGAAAAGGGGAATGAAGATAAGGCACACAAAGAAGAAAATGAACGACTATATAAATGTAACTGTGCTTTACATATTCATAATAGTAACCACATGCCAAAGATTCAGAACCGAAGTATATAACATAAAACAAGAAGGAGCAGAGGGAAAACCCACAAAGCCAACCAAAATAATTAAAACAGAAACAGAAAAATAAGAAAGCGATGGAAACACCGAGCTACCAGAAAGCAAAAGATAAAATGGCTATGAGAAGACCTCATATTTCAAAAATCACTCTAAATGTAAATGGATTGAATTCACCAGTAAAAAGGCACAAAGTTGCAGAATGGATTGAAAAAAAAAAAAAA
>NW_006440638.1:4200723-4203248 GCF_000325575.1 Pteropus alecto | reverse complement strand
CGTACAAACCAGAAAGGAATGGAATCAAATATTCAAATGATAAGTAAAAGGAAATACCAGCCTAGATTAATGGATCCAGCTAAGCTCTCCTTTAGATATGAAAAAGAAATTAAGACTTTTCCAGACATACAAAAATTGAGAGAATTCTCCACTATGAGGCCTGCACTACAGGAAATACTAAAAAGGGTCAATTCACCTTAAACAAAATAACACCCCCAAAAATACATAATTAGGAGTAAAAGGGCTATCACGCAAGCAGAAGCAGAGGAGTGCAACCCTAACTAAGAACAAGGCATTATAAGCTTAAATAATAAGAGAATTATTATAACAAGATAGTGATGAATGTTCAGCATACATAAGAACAAAGTGAGATTACAATTACTGAAAAGGGAGGATTCAAAATCCACATTCGAAAAGGGGAATGAAGATAAGGCACACAAAGAAGAAAATGAACGACTATATAAATGTAACTGTGCTTTACATATTCATAATAGTAACCACATGCCAAAGATTCAGAACCGAAGTATATAACATAAAACAAGAAGGAGCAGAGGGAAAACCCACAAAGCCAACCAAAATAATTAAAACAGAAACAGAAAAATAAGAAAGCGATGGAAACACCGAGCTACCAGAAAGCAAAAGATAAAATGGCTATGAGAAGACCTCATATTTCAAAAATCACTCTAAATGTAAATGGATTGAATTCACCAGTAAAAAGGCACAAAGTTGCAGAATGGATTCAAAAAAAAAAAAAAAAGAAAAACTAAACATATGCTGCCTCCAAGAGACACATCTCAGCTCCAAGGACAAATATAGACTCAAAGTGAAAGGGTGGAAAATGGTATTTCAAGCAAATGGCATTCAGAAAAAAGTGGGAGTAGTGGTACTAATATCAGATAAAATAGACTTCAAAATAAAAAAAAGGTAAAGAAAGATACTGAGAGACACTTCATAATAATAAAGGGAATCATGTACCAAGAAGACATAACACTTATTAATATCTATGCTTCCAATCAGGGAGCCCCAAAATATGTAAAGCAATTGCTAACAGACCAAAACACTATCATAGTAGGGAACCTACATACCCCACAGTTGGATATGGACAGATCATCCAAAAAGAAAATCAATAAGGAAATAAAATGCTTAAATGACTCATTAGACCAACTGGATATAATTGATATTTATAGAGCCTTCCATCCCAGAACACCTGCTTATAAATTTTTCTCTAGTGCACATGGAAATTCTTAAGAATTGACCACATAATGAGATACAGAGATAGCCTCAACAAATAGAAGAGGGCCGAAATCATACCAACCATATTCTCTAATCATAATGCTTTGAAAATGAAGATCAACTGCAGAAAGAAATCAGGAAGAACCATCAATAGATGGAGACTAAACAATGTGTTACTGAAGAATAACTGGGTCAGAGAAGAAATTAAAAAAGGGATCAAGAGATACATAGAAATAAATGATGGTAGTACAACATATCAAAACTTTTAGGACACGGCAAAAGCTGTCATAAGAGAAAAGTTAATATCATTACGGACCTATCTCCAAAAATAAGAATGAGCCCATATAAACAACCTAACGCTCCAACTTAAAAAACTAGAAAAGGAAGAAAAAATGAAGTCTAAAGTCAATACAAGGAAAGAAATCATCAAAAATAGAGCAGAAATAAATGAAATTGAAAACAAACTAAAAAAGAGAAAAAAATAAATACAACATAAAGCTGGTCCTTTGAGAAGGTTAATAAAATCAACAAACCCCTGGCTAGAGTTACTAAAGAAAAGAAAGGACACAAATAAACAATGTCAGGGATGAAAGAGGGGAAATTATGACAGACACAGCAGAAATACAAAGGATTACATAAGAATACTATGGAAAAGTATAAAACACCAAATATAATAACCAGAAGAAATGGATCAGTACTTGGAAAAATACAATCTTTCCTAGACTGAATCAAGAAGATCTGGAAAATCTAAATAGACTGATAAGTAGTATGGAAATTGAAATGATCATCAAAAACCTACCAAAAAGTAAAAGTCCAGAACCAAATGGCTTCACCAGTGAATTCTATCAAACATTCAAAGAAGATTTAATACCTATTCTACTCAAACTCTTCCAAAAAAATCAAAAAGGAGGCAACACTTCCCAACTGATTTTATGAGGCCAATATTACCCTGATACTGAAACCTGGTAAAGATTACAGAAAAAAAAGGAAAACTACAGACCAATATCTATCAAGAACACTGATGCAAAAATCCTAAATAAGATACTAGCAAACTGAATACAGCAAATATTAAAAAGATTATACACCACGATCAAGTGGGCTTTATCCCAGAGGTACAGGGATGGTTCAACATATGCAAATCAATTAATGTATACATCACATAAACAAATTAAAAAATAAAAATCATATGGTCATATCAATAGATGCAGAAAAAGCCTTCGACAAGATACAGCATCCATTTATAGTCAAAACACTTAATAGAATCGGAATAGAAAAAAGTACCTTCTATGGAC
>NW_006440638.1:4130954-4198593 GCF_000325575.1 Pteropus alecto | reverse complement strand
AAATACCCCCCTCCCCCAAAAAAAAAAAAAAAAAAAAAAAAAAGAACGAAACCAAATAAATAACCTAATGTTTCATTTAAAAAGAAAACAACAAAAACTAGAAAAGGAAGACCAAATGAAGCCTAAAGTCAGCAGAAGGAAAGAAACCATCAAAATTAGAGCATAAATAAATAAAATTGAAAACAAAAAACAATAGGAAAAATAAATGCAACAAAGAAATGGTTCTTTGAGAAGGTTAATAAAATTGACAAACCCCTGGCTAAACCCACTAAAGAAAAAAGAGAAAAGACACAAATAAACACAATCAAGGATGAAGAGGTGAAATTATGACAGACTCAGCAGAAATACAAAGGATCATACAAGAACACTATGAAAAAGTATATAATACCAAATTTAATAACCGAGAAGAAATGGACCAGTACTTAGAAAAATTCAACCTTCCTAGATTAAATCAAGAAAAATTGGGAAAACTAAATAGACTGATCAGCGGTGTGGAAATGGAAACAATCGTCAAAAGCCTACCAAAAAGTAAAAGTCCAGGACCAGATGGATTCACCAGTGAATTCTACCAAACATTCAAAGAAGATTTAATACCTATTCTCCTCAAATCTACCAAAAAATTGAAGAGGAAGCCATACTTCCAAACTCATTTTATGAGGCCAATATTACTCTGATACCAAAACCTGGTAAAAATAACACACAAAAAGAAAACTACAGACCAATATCTCTCATGAACACAGATGCAAAAATCCTAAATAAGATATTAGCAAACCGAATAAAGTAACAAATTAAAAAGATTTTACACGTCGATCAAGTGGGCTTCATCCCAGGGGCACAGGGATGATTCAACATACGCAAATTGATCAATGTGATACACCACATAAACAAATTAAAAAATAAGAATCATGATTATATCAATGATCAAATATCAGAAAAAGCCTTCGACAAGATACAGCATCCACTTAGGATCAAAACATTTAACAAAATCAGTATAGAAGTGCAGTGCCTTAATATAATAAAGACCATCTATGACAAACCCTCAGCCAACATTATACTTATTTTATACTTATTGGTGAAAAACTAAAAACCTTTAAGATCAGGTCAGGAGCAAGGCAAGGCTGTCCACTATCATCACTGTTATTCAATATAACATTGGAGATCCTAGCGAGTGAAATCAGGCAAGAGAAAGATATAAGACATATAAATAGAAAAGGAAGAAGTCAGACTCTCACTATGTGTGGATGACATGATTCTCTATAGAGAAAACCCTAAAGACTCCACAAGAACACTATTAGAAACAATAAGTACAGTACAGTAAAGTCTCTGGATACAAAATCAATATTCAAAAATCTATAGCGTTCCTATACTCTGACAACAAAGTGTCAGGAAAAACAAGTGGTAAAAATAATTCCTTTTGCAACTGAAACAAAAAGAATAATATATCTAGAAATACATTTAACGAAACATGTGAAAGACATATATAATTAAAATTACAAGACTCTATTAAAAGAAATTGAAGAAGATAAAAAGAAATGGAAAGATATTCTGTGTTCTTGGATTGGAAGGATCAACATAGTTAAAATGACCTTATTACCTAAAGCATTATACAAATTTAATGCAATCTCCATCAAAATCCCATTGGCGTTTTTTAAAGAAATAGAACAAAAAATCATCAGACTCATATGGAAGCACAAAAGACACCGAATTGCTAAAGTTATCCTGAGTAAAAAGAACGAGGCTGGAGGCATCATTCTGCCTGAATTCAAATTATATTACAAAGTGATAGTAATCAAAATAATATGGTATTGGTAGCAAAACAAACACACAAACCAGTGAAACAGAATCGAGAGTCCAGAAGTAAACCCATATTTATATGGGCAAATAATTTTCCACAAAAAAAGCAAAAAACACACAGTGGAGAAAAGAAAGCCTCTTCAATAAATGGTGCTGGGAAAACTGGAAAGACACCTGGAAAAGAATGAAACTGGACTGTTGTCTATCACCACATTCTAAAATTAACTCAAAATGGGTTAAGGACCTGAATATAAGACCTGAAACAATCAATTGCATAGAAGAAACCATAGGAATATAACTCAAAGTCCTTGGTCTTAAAGAGGATTTTATGAATTTGACCTCAGAGGCAAGAGAAGTAAAAGCAAAAATAAAGGAATGAGACCACATCAAACTAAAAAGCTTCTGCTCAGCAAAAGAAAACATCAACAAGGTAAAGAGACAATCATCTCAATGAGAAAATACATTTTCAGGCAATGCCTCCGATAAGGGTTTAATATCCAAAATATACAAAGAACTCACACAATTCAGTAACAATTAAAAAAAAAAAACACAAAAAAGATCCAATAAAAAAAATGGACAGAGGATCTGAACAGAAACTTCTACCTAGAGGACATACAAATGGCCAACAAATATATAAAAAGATGCTCAACATCGTCAGCTATTAGAAATATGCAAATCAAAACCACAATGAGATACCATCTCACACCTGTTAGAATAGCTAGGACAAATGTTGGGGAGGATGCAGAGGGGAAAAAATCCTTCATACACTGCTGATGGGACTGCAAATTGGTACAGCCACTATGGCAAACAGTATGGAGTTTCCTCAAAAAACTAAGAATTGATTTACCATATGATCCAGCAATCCCTCTACTGAGTATTTACCCCAAAGTCTTAAAAACTCATATCTAAAAAGATATTTGCACACCGATGTTCACAGCAGCATTGTTCACAGTGGCCAGGATATGGAAGCAACCAAAGTGTCCTTCGATAGGTGGTTGGCTAAAGAAACTGTGGTACATATATACAATGGATTATTATTCAGCCATAAGAAGAGATGAAATACTGCCATTTGCAACAACATGGATGGACCTTGAGATAATCATGCTAAGCAAAATAAGCTAGACTGAAAAAGTTGAAAATCACATGATATCACTTATATGTGGGATATAAACCTAAAAGCAAGAAGTGAGCAGGGCAAACAAACAGAGACTCATGGACATGGACTATAGCCTAGTGGTTACCAGAGGATTATAGACTAGTGTTTACTAGTGGGGTAGGGGAGGAGGGAGCAGGTAGACAGGGTAAAAGGTGTATTTTAATTATTTGTTAGACTCCATGTCACTCTTTCTAGATTGTGAGCTTTCACTATTCTATGCAATCATGCTGAGGAGTAGAACAATACTTGGCCTAGGGTTTGGGGAAAGATGAATGAAGTGATTTAAGCACTAAGTAGGAGATAATTTAAAGCTTCTTTCTATCCCATAATTTATGCATTTTATTTGGAATAAAGAGTGACTTTTTCTGACTATTTTATTAATACTTATTATATGACAACAGAATTAATATACACAGTCACAGTTTGGAAAGGAAAATACTACTGTTTTTTATATTTTAATTTAGTAGACTCATTATAACACCAGCTCTATAATAACAGAAACTTTTACTCAATATAAGTATTTCCCATAGAAGATTTTTATAACATTAAAAATTTTAGAAGACAAACTACAGTTAACATTTAATATGTGCTAAATTAGATTTACTATTCATATTTGTCTTCAACTTTGAAAATCTGGTATCAAATCTGTATATTTATCCATTTACCAATTCACCTACTTAGTACCGTCCCAGGACTGTTAGACATTGGATCTATGAAAAAAATAAGACATGGTTCCTGATTTTGAAGAACTATCAGCCAATCCACTAAATAAACAATATGCCTACTAAATAAAAGGAATTATTTTCATTTTAAAGAGAAATTATTATATAGAGAAATTATTATATAGCTTCAAAATATTAGCAGTAGTAATAAAAACAATAGCTAATATTTATGAGCCTCATTTTTTCCTACCATTGCATTACGTACTTCATACATGTAAGAACAAATTCATGAGGTAGATATTATTATTACTCTCATTTTATAGGTCAAGGCACTAAGTATTAGAGGGATAAAGTACCTAAAACAGGAGAGTTGCTCAATACTAATCTTATATTTAATCAAAGAGTTATTTCATAGCCCAGACTACTCTTACTATATTAGTTATTTGAGAGTGTGCATATGGATTTTTGTGCATATGAATTTTTAATTAATTGCAAGAATATGGCAGGTGAAAAGGAAAAGAGGAAAAACTCTCAATATAATCTGTATTCAATTAAGGGCTAATGGATTTTATAGTTAAAATATTAGTGATTTTCTAAAGTTGGGTAAAGACTATATAAGCATTAATTAGTTACGTCAATCCTCAAATTGACTTTGTATATATATTTGTGTATATATGTGTGCATTCTTATAAACATAAATAAGTATATAACAGAATGAATAGAGAAAATGGTCATATATTTCATTTTTTATAGAAAAAATTTAATTTTTAATTTCTATTATGATAATAAAAAGTGTATTCTATTTCAAAAATACTCACATTTCTGATGTATACTACAAAACTAACTGCAGAGATGTACAGAGTACATTTTTAAAAATAGTGAGGTATACTACTACACATCTATCAGAATGACCAAAATGCAGAACACTGATAACACCAAATGCTGGTGAAGACGTGAAGAAACTCTCATATAATGCTGGTTAGTATGAAAAATAGTACATTTACTTTGGAAGACAGTTTGATTGTTTCTTACAAAATAAAACATACTTTTACACACAATCTAGCAATTATGCTCCTTGGTACTTACCCAAATTAGACAAAGACTTATGTTTCCACAAAACTTACACATGGATGTTTATAACAGCTTTTTAAAAATAAATTGTCGAACAGAAAAACAATCAAGATGTGCTTCAGTAGGTAAATGGATAAATAAAGTATAGTACATCCAGGTAATGGAATTACTGACTGCTAAAAAGAAATGAGCTATTAAATCATGAAAAGACATGGAGGAAAATAAAATGCATATTACTAAGTGAAAGAAGCCATTATGAAAAGACTACATACTGTATAATTTCAAATATATGACATTGTAGAAAAGGTCAAACTATGGAGACAATAAAAAAAATATCAATGGTTGCTAGAGCTAGGGGAAGAGAGAGATGAATAGCAAGAGCGCTGCGGATTTTTATGACAGTGAAATACTATGCTTGCCAGATACGTGACATTGCACATTGGTCCAATATGATAGAATGTACAGCAAACACCAAGAGTGAACCCTAATGTAAACTCCAGACTCTGGGTAATTATGATGTACTAATGTAGGCTTATTCTAGGTAAAAAATGTATCATTCTGGTAAGTGATGATGATAATGGAGAAGGCTATGCACAGATGGGGGCAGAGAGTATATGGGGGATGTCTGCATCTTTCATTTCAATTTTATGTAAACATAAAACTTTCTGTAAAAATATACACACCCCAATGTTCACTGCAGCATTATTCACAGTGGTCAAGATATGGAAACAACCAAAGTGTCTTTTGATAGATGACTGGATAAAGAAGATGACTGGATAAAGATAAAGAAGACTATATATATATATATATATATCTGTATATATATATATACAGATATATATATATATACACACACACACACACACACACACAAAATAGAATATTACTCATCCATAAGAAAAGATGAAATATTGCCATTTGCAACAACATGGATGCATCTTGAGATAATCATGCTAAGTGAAATAAGTCAGGCAGAAAAAATTGAGAATCATATGATTTCACTCACATATGAGATATAAAACTGGAAGAAACAAACAAGACAAACAAAAACTTATTGACACAGACATCAGTTTAGTGGTTACCAGAGGGAAAGGGGGACATGAGGGAGGTAGAAAAGAGTAAAGGGGGTCATGTATATGGTGATGAAAAAAAGATTTGACTTTGGATGGTGAACACACAATGCACTATACAAATGATATGTTATCAAATTGTACACTTAAAACTTCTATAATTTTATTAACCCCAATAAATTTAATTCTAAAAGTCTTAAAAATACTGAGATAGCTTTACTCAGGTAATCTATGCTAGATTAATTCCAGCAATCATTAGAAAGATGGTCTGAAACTAAGTAGGAGTTAAAAAGTTTTATGACTCTGTATGTTTTGAACACACGCACACACACACACCACTAATATCATTCAAATAAGGGATTTGGAAATATTCTTGGCATGGTATAAAGATAGTTCTTTTTCTCTAGTCCCTATATAGGGACTCTTATCTTCCATTTAGCAACCCTATCTTTCATTTAGCCATGTATAAATTAATTATCTGTTTTGATTTGAAAAAGTGAACAAAATTGATTACTGAACCAAATATAACTAATTAAACAAAATGTCAATGTAGGGTATAAATGTAAAATACATATTTCTATATATGTCATAATAATAACAATTTTGTCATTCAGTTTAAAGAAAGATACTCAATAGCTCAGAGTTGTATTTTACAGTAGTAATGAATATCAGAAGAATTTTTCAAAAATTCTACAGTAGTAAGTATGGAGCACCAACATTAATTCATATAAACGCCAGCTAAATAATTGTCATTGCATTCATTTATATTTAATAAATGTATTGATATGCTCGAGTTAAAACATTTTGCTGTTTATTTTTTTGAGTAATCCTATCTATTCAAGTAAATAAATTTGTAATTAAAAAATCCTTTCTACAAAGGAAATTCCAGGCAAAGATAATTTCTTGGGTCAATTCTAGCTAACATTTATGGATGAAATAATTGAAAATAAAGGTGAAGGAAACATGTCCTAACTAGTTTTACCCTGATATCAAAATCTAAACAGGATATTACGAATGTATATAGAGAGACCAATATTCCTCAATTATACTAATTATACCAATGATCATAGATTCAAAAATTAGGAACAATTTTTTTGGAAAAAAAATGAATCTAGCATTATTTAAGACAGGTAATGCACCATATCATATGTTATCTTAAAAATTTAAAGTTGATTTAACATTAGAAAATAAGTCAATATAAATTATCACATTAACAAAAAAAGAAGCAAAACATTTGGCATTCTCAATAAATTAGGAGGAAAAGCATTAAACAAAAATTCAATACCTTTCACATAAAATCTGTCAGCACACTAGAAATAGGAGGAAATTTGAGGAATCATTCAATCCAACTAAGGGTACTTATGTATGAAAGTTCTTCAGCTGTCATAATATTTAATAGGGAAACACTGAATCTTTTCCTCCCTAAAATTTAACATAATTCAAGGTTGTTTCATTCAACATAACACTGGCATTCCAAGATACTATAATAAGTCAAAAAATAAATGGTAAATAAGATTAAAAATAAAAGAAGAAACTATTTATTCATAGTTAACATAATTGTTATGCAGAAAACTATTAAAATCTATAAAATATGCCCTAGGATTAATAAATTTAGCAATGTCAAATAATGTCAAAATACAAAAATAAATTGTATTTCTATGTTATAGTTATAAAACAGAAAAATAAAAATTCAAAAGTATAAAAAATATGTATAAAAAATCTAGTGCATTATGTGCTAAACCTCTATACTGACACTAAATAAATATTTAAAAAGACATAAGCAAATGAGTAGATATATTACATTGGTGACAGGAAAAAATCTCAATGTTTTTAAGAATTTAATTCTACCCATTATGTTATTGATTCAATACAATGCCATTGAAAATTCTAATAAAATTTCTAGATTTTGATGCTAATTCTAAAAATTATTAGAAATACAAAGTGTCCAATATAAGAAAACAATTTTGGTAATGAGGAATACTGGGATACCTAAAATATTGGACTATAAGAAATAAACTAAAGCTATAATAATCGAGGCATTGTGATATTATATTTCATTAGAAGTCAATTCACAATTGGCCAATGTAAGAAATGATATCTCTTTTATAATAAATGATGTTAGAAAAACTGCATATCTCTTTGGATAAAATTAATTTCAAACTCTATCTAATTTCATACCCCAAAATTAATTTGAGATGAATTATAGATCTAAAATGCATTATTAAATTTCTTAAAGGAAAGTTAGGAGAAATCATCATGAACCTAGAGTACGCAAACAATTATTGGGCAGGATACTTAAAACACAAACTATTTAACTATTCATCAGCATGAGATTTGATTAACACATTGTGGTATATTTATACCATAGAATACTACACATTAATAAAGGGAAGTCAACTATGAAGTACATGACAATGTAGATAAACCTCATAGATATTATTCTAAGTGAAAATATTTGGACATAAATAAGTACATATTGTAAGACTGAATTTGTACAATATCAAAGAACATATTAATCTTTAATTATAGAAATCATAAAGTGATGCTTCTGCAGGTGGGGGGTAGATTGAGTGCAAAAGCTCAAAAAAAGATTTTCTGGAGGAAAAAAATAGAGATAAGAATATATTGGTATATAAAATTGTCGACATTTTTTTAACTCAACATTTGGTAGCTATATTTTATTAAATGTAAATGATAATTCAATTAAAAATAATTAAGTGTGTTTTGAAACTAAAAATCTGACAAATGACACTTTCCTTCTGAATTCCACTGTGAATACCCTGCTTTTAGGTACTCAAACCTTCATGCTGCTTGAAGTTAATTTTATAGAGTAAAAAAAGAAAAACAAACAAATTCATTGGTTAACACACAACTATTTGTCCAGAAATATTCATTATACTAAAAATAAAAGAAATATGGAAATAAAATTATATCACAACAAAAATCAAAGCATAATTTTAGCAAAATTATAGAAATTTTAGCAAAATTATAGAGGAGAAAAATTGTGCAGGAGTATATCTTGTCTTTATTTCATCACTATATGATCTACTTTATAATTATTCGTATGTTAGATAAATATATTAAAGTCTTCTCATATTTACAATAGCTTTGCTCTGAATACTATTGCAATTTAATTTGATTCAAACAGTTCAATATGTTCTTTATATGTTCCCTTATATGTTCACTGTGAAGTGGAATTGTTAATGCTACAACATTATCCTTTTTGTCTTGTTGAGTGGCTTCTTAGGTACTCAAGGAACAAAGAAGTCATACAATGTCAGCTACTCGCCAACTAAGTCACTTGCTCCCTTTTTGACTAATTAGATGATTGACAAATATTGATTTAATACTAATAAACCTTAAAATATCCTCTGATTTTTCACCCTGGGTTACTTCAACTGAAGGCATGACTTTTAAAGTCCTTCACTTAATTCGAATTAGGCAATTTGGAAAATTCAGACAGTTAAGAATTGAGAATCCTTTAAAGTGACCAAAAATATATAATATTCAGCCATAACAGTGTCTGCCCTTCTAAATTCCAAAAAGATGATATGTATATAATGACGAAATGCTCAGAGAAATAAGAAAATTCTCACTCTGCCAGGTAGTACATGTCACTTAAAATTATTTACATTGGTGGATAAAAGAATGAGAGTGGCAAAATATATATATATATAAAGTGTGCATATATATACACACATATACAAATAAATTAGTAATGAACATATTAACAAAATGTATATCATTAATTAAATTTAAAATCAATTCTCATTTATTTTCTTAATCTAGATATGCATATACCTTTTTTTGACAATATGTCTATTACTTTGTTTTGGTTTCTGCTTTATTTTAAATAAACTTTATTTAATTATTATTTAAATAAGCTTTACTCTCAAATTCTATTCTAAAACTTTCCACAACACACAGTTTTCAGTACAAATGAAGATTGCAACAATACCATTACTCTTAATTCTTTCAAAGAGCAAAATGCCAGGGGAAATATTCAGGTCACATAATTCACTATATCTATTGTCTAGTGCCCTTTCCTCTTTTCCACGTCCTTGCACAATATGGCACAATCATTGATATTTTCTATAATAATATTAAAATAAGCTAAAGATAAAAACACAATTCTTTATTACACTATATATACAAAACTTAAAGTCAGTTGACTTTATTTTACATCTTTAAAATGTTTTTATATTTTATTGTATTAATAATTTATGTTCATTTCTTTAAAATAATATATGAGGCAGAATATGTTATTAGTTGATCGTCTAACAATTAACCTCTCTCACTGATGTCATTCTAGTGAGATGTTTAATAAATCCCAGATATCATAAGGAAAATACAGGAGTTGGCATCAAAGGACAGAGTGAAAGTTGTTTAAACTAGAAAGTTTAACCCTCTGTGCTGATAGCTTCTGCTTCACTCTCTGAATTAAGATTATAGGGGTAGCTGTCATTTTGTATCAAGTGCAAATTGAAACTGAGAAAAGACTGTGTAAGGTTGTCCTAAAGGGATGTCTTTTTTATGGTACATTTTGCTGCTGGTATAATGTATATACATTAGAGATTATGTAGAGATTAATATCGTCTTAGGTTTGTGTTCTATGTGTCTTGCTCTATATTTGGCATTTAAAATACAATAAGCCAGACAAGTTCTGTCTTCACAGGGATCACAGCGTAGTGAGGAAATGATAAAGCTATATTAATCAAATAATCATACAAATAAGTATTAAAGAACAACCATAATAAGCACTAAGAAGTAAAGGCACATGATTTTATAACAACCTGTAATTGTGGGATCAGTTCTAATCAAAAATGTTCCAAGAAAGAACTACTTTTCCAAGGCTCTGTGTTATAACTAACATCTTTTAAACAATAACCAGAATTTCACATTTAGTAAGCATTTCTATGAGTTAATGTTCTCATTCATTCTAATAAGTATAAAACGATATAAATAGATTTTTACAAGAATATCCTTAACAGTATTATTCACAAGACTCAAAATGTGTAAATGGCCTAAATATCCATCAATAGATAAATGGGTAAACAAAATGCGATACATACATATAATGGACTATATATACATATAGTGTTAAAAAGGAGTGAAATTCTGATTTATGCATGCTACCCCATGAAAAAACCCGAAAGACCTGGAAACTGAAGTAAGCCAGACACACAAAAAGCCAAATATTTTATGATTTTACCTATACAAGGTATTGAGAGTACTCATATTTATAGAGTCAGAAAGTAGAATAGTAGTCAACAGGGGCTTGCAGGACAGGAGAATAAGGTGTTATTATTTAATGTGTACAGCATTTCAGTATGGGGTAATAAAAAAATTCTGTAGACGGTTGGTGAGTATGGTTGCACAGCAATTAAAGCGTTCTTAATGTCACTGAATTATACACTTTTAAATGTTTAACATCTTAAATTTAATGTCACGTATATTTTGTGACCAAAAAAAAAAAATAGTATGAATCACATATGTTGAGGTAGAACTGAAACAATATTCGGTGTTTACAAACCATGTTAGAATTTTCCCATAGTGATTTTCTTTGATGCAGTTTTAGGGATATTAATATTAAAAATATAAATAACATCTTAGACATAATTAGAGATGCAATTAGACCTGTTAGTTTACTAATGTTTGCAATTACAAAAATAACACTTCAAATAAAAGACAGTAAACACTAAACCTAAGAAATGTAACTATGGGCTGTAAACACACAATGCAACGTATATATGCCTTACTGCGGAATTGTACACCTGAAACTTTCTGGATTTCATTAACCAATGTCACTATAATAAAAAAGAAAGAAAAGAAGGAAGGAAGGAAGGAAGGTAGGTAGGAGAAGGAAGGAAGGAAGGAAGGAAGGAAGGAAGGAAGGAAGGAAGGAAGGAAGGAAAGAAAGAAAACATGAATGCTTCTTATAGCTTCCAAAACAATAGAAAGAACAGACTTGTAATAAATACAGGCACTCTGTGGACTGCATATCCCCTGATACTATGGGCCTGGCTTTGATCTATATAACTTTATATTTTGAAGTAAAGAAATTCTCTAGCTTACTCATCTAAAGGAACAAAATTTAAACTATAGTATATAACTAAAAATAATGTGCAGCTTTTAAAATAAAAGAAACTTGATGTTACAAAGTTATAAGAATCATTAACAATCTCCTTATCTGATCATCTTTCCAATTCTCATTAGTTATTTTTCTCATAGATATTGAAAATAATTGCTTTTGCAAAGTAGTCTCCATTCCATTTTTCATTGTTAAAAATATAATTAACACTATATTATAATTATAATACATCAAAAAATAATATAATGTGTGTGTCTCTATTGTTAGATCTTTTGTCTTTAAATCCATGTCACTCTATGTTTTTTTTGTTTGTTTGTTTCTGGCATCCCTAGAACTTTCGTAATTATTTCATATTATCTTAAGACTAAAGGAAATACTTAAAATTTTAATTTTTTTAAAGTTGCTATGTCCAAACTAAATATTTATATCCTATGACTTAGTAGCTGTGCAAAAGAATACTTGTTAATTGAAAATAAAACATTTATTTTATTCTAAAATAACTACAATGTCTTACTAACAGAATGTGTATGCATGTAGGGCAATGCACATATCCATAGACCTTAGAATAAGATTAGAAAAGACTACAAATTTCCTCTGCTACATTGATGGTTATACTTGTTTTATGTCTAAAACTATAAGGAATTCAAATGTGCAAAGACATGACATCTTCAAATCTTATATAGCACAATCTAATGATGAAACCATGAACTAACTTGAGTTAGAAGTTCACAGTGTATGATAGACATCAAAAATCATTGATACCCTGAAAAACTTATGATGTCCAGAATATTTCTGAAAGTTCATTGCAATATCTTGAGATGTCTCAGTACAGTTTGAAAACTGATTTTAGACATTGTTTTTGCAATCTTTATTTGGCAAGCTTATGGAAATATTAAAGACATAGCTTCAGTTTCCAAGGCCACCAGGGGTTAATATATAATTTTCACAAATATCTGCTCTTCTTTGTTTAAAGAGCAAAATAAAACACTATTTTTAAAAATAATTTCTACCTCTAATACAGTTTTAACTGCTTTGCATCACAACTAAATCGAAAGAAGCAGAATTGGTCTTGGTTCTGTCACCATCACATTGCCTTGATCTTCACCTATAAGCAAGCTTATTACATGCCTATTCATAATCATCTGGGTTAGAAAAATAAATATTTGTTATAAAATATTGATTTTCACAAATAAAAATATTCAAATGGGCACTATGCTTTCATAATTGTTTATAAAGCTTAAAAAAAACAAATTTCTCTTACAATTGAAATTTTAATATGAAATTCTCATACAACATTAGTTATTCACTATCAATTAGAATTTCTGGAGCCTCTATTGTATTATATGAGCAATAAAATGAAAGACAAAAATGTGTGAAACAACTTCCCTAAAAACGGTATCTCCTTGTTTTTTCTTACTTCAAATTACAAAAATTTTCTGTATCATAATGTTTTTTAATTTGGAATATTTTATTCAATATAAGTCTATGCTAATATACTCTTTGAGTTTAGTATTATATACTTTACAAAATCATAATGATTCATTTCTGTTTTCAGCTCTGAAATGCAAAAAGTTTGAAGGTTGTGAGAGCTGTCCTTAAAAAAATTAATTTCATTGTGGTCTGAGAGTATACTTTGCATGATTTTTTCATACTGTTAAGATGTGTTTTATGGTGCAGAATGTGGTCTATTTGGGTTAATATTCTATATGAGCGCAAGAAGAATTTATATTCTATTATTATTTGATGAAAAATAAGTAAATCATAATTAAATCAAATTTATTGGTAGTGCTTTTGAAGTTATTTAAATTCTAACTGATATTCTGTCCCCTGACCAATTAATTATTGACAAAGTGGTATTGAAATTTCAAATTATAATGGTGAATTTATCTATTTATCTTTCAATTCTATCAGTTTTTAACTCATATATTTTGATGCTCTCTTACTAGGTACATATAAGTGTAAGATTGTATGTCTTTTTGGAGAAGTGACTCCTTTATGTTTATGTATTCCTTTTTTCTGAAATCTTTTTTGTCTGAAATTTAATACAGCTACTAATGCATTTTTTGAGCACTGTTAGTATAATATTTATTTTTCCACTTCTTTACTTTATTCCTAAGTGTGAGTGTGTGCACGTGCACACGTGCACACAGATATAACTACTCTAGGTCCATTTTCAAATAAAGACTTTCTGATAAATAAAATTGTCTTTTATTTGAAGTGTTACTTTTGCAACCACAGCCAGTAAAAATCAACTGTTGTTTCTCTGACCGCTGCTTCTCTGCCTTCTGCCCTGATGACTGGGCCCTGCCGCTGGCCACAGGGAGTTCACAACTTTCTCAGGCAGTACTGTTCAGGGAACTCACTGCTCCTTCTCCCCTCCCTCTCCTCCTATAGGTAGCTCTGGCTGCTGCAAAGGGCAGCTTCTTTATTTCTCCCAGGCAGCTTCTTTATTTCTACCAGTCCACCGCCTGACAGCAGGGTTCTGACCTGTGGTAGCTCTTATGCGCAGATCTCATGCTCAGACATGCTGGTGCGCTGTTTGGATGTTTTTTGTTGAGTTTTAGATGTTCAGCTTATTGTTGTTTCAAGGGGAGAAATCTGGGGACGTCTCTCACGTCACCATATTTCCAAAGCTCCTCCCCTGCTTTCTTTTAATATTTTCTCTTTCTTTTTGTTTCTGAAGTTTTAACATGATATGCCTATGTATTATATTTTTGGTATTTGTACTACACAGTATGCTCAGAGATTCCTAGATTTGTGGTTTCGTGTTTGTTATTAATTTGGAAAGTTTTTTATCTTGGCTGTTATCACAGAAAATATTTCTTCACCTTCTGGTATTCCAATGATATATATGCTACAACTTTTAAAATTTTCCATCATTCTTGGATTTTTTTTATTTTTTCTTTATTTTTTCTAATTTTTTTTCAGTTTGGGAAATTCAATGATTATTTCTTTAGCCATATCTAGTCTTCTGATAAGATTATTAAAGGGATTCTTTATTTCTGTTATAATGCTTTTGATAATTAGCTTTTTTAAAATTTTTCTTAGAGTTTAATTCTTTTTGCTATACTTTTATGTTCTCTACTTTTTCCATTATAGCTCTTAATTTCATTAATTTAATTTTTAAAAATTCTTTTTTTATAATTCCAACATCTTTGTCATATTGGAATGTGGTTCACACCTTGTCTCTTCAGACTGTTTTTAGTGGTTTTGTTTTGTTATATTTGTTTTTGTTTGCCTTTTGACATGCCTAGTAATTTTTGTTGAAACCTGGACATGTCATATCAATAACAGAAAAGCCTGAGGTAAATAGTCCTTTAGCTTATAGATATTTGTAACCTGGGTAGGAATTTGATTATGTTTAATGTCTGTCGTAGTTGTGTCAGAGGCTTAAAATTTCCCTAGTCTTTGTTTTTGTTTTCCCTCTTGACATACTTTTGACCTGACTGCCTTCCAAAGATTACAATATGACAAGGGGAGCGGGGGAAGGCAACTTTTCAATGAAGAAACTTGACAGCACTATATCAGCCAGGTGATCAAGATCAATATAAACAGTGGTAAAACATGTTAATAGGCTATAATAAAAGTGTCACCTTACCTTATGGGTCTTCTTTCCAGGAACTCATAAACCCAATCTAGTCCTGAGAAAAAAATAAGACAAATACCAGTAGAGGGACTTTTACCAAATATTGACCAATGCTTCTCAAAACTGTTGAAGTCATACAAAAACAAGAAAAGTTTGAGATGCTATCTCAGCTAACAAACACCCAATGAGACATGACTATTAAATGTAATGTGGTAATCTGGAATAGTTTATGAACAGAAAAAAATTATTAGGTAGAAAATAAGGAAATATGGATAAATATGAACTTTGGTTAATAAGAATGTATCAATATAGATTAATTAATTATAAGAAATGTGCCATTCTATTAATATAAGGTGTTAAAGTAGGTATAGGCTGTACAATATTTACAAATTTTTTAAAATTAAAAATAATAATGAGTTGCTATCTGAATTAGATACACAATTAATGTGTCCATTGAATGAGAGTGAAATAAACAGCTTTTTTCACAAGATAATACAACTTAATGGGATTTTCTTCAGATGAAAAGAAATCAACATAAGCAGGTAGATAGAAAACACATTTTAAACAATATGTATAAACACTAAACATCAACTGAGAATTATTATTATTAATGATAGAAATTTAGAACCAAAATTCCAACTTAATAAACCCTTCCTTGAGTTCATATTTTCTAGTCCATTCTCTGTATAGAAACAATAGTTTATAAAATAAAATATTTTTAGTGACCTGAGGAGTTATTCTAAATGAATTCAACCTACAATTGGAAAGCAGATTCAACTTCACACTTAATATACTTCCATATGGATTTTTATATTGTGGTTCAGAGGAGGAACAGAAACTACTCATATAATTGTCTCCTAAATGTCAGAAGGAAAAACGACAAAAATAAGTGCCAGTAACAGCATTCATTTTTTATAGCCCCAGAGAACCTGAATATAAAAATATTTTCAAAAGATTTAACCAAAAATTTGCCCTTGAACATGAATTCTTCTGTACATTAGAAAGCTGCATTTGAAAATACAAATTGTTAAACAATCATCAATCTAGTGATTACATCTAGATTATAATGATAATATTTTACTTGGCAAGAGCATGGATTCGACTGGTATCTCCAATAGAGTTAAACATTTAATAACAATGCATATGCTGTTAACCCTTATAATCTGAAGAAATTACAAAATCTCCAGCATTGATTATATTTTACTTTGACAATGAATTATTTAATTATTTTGTCATGGAATTCAGGAGTTGCTTGGTAGTTTTAGTTTATAATAATAAAAAATCTGACAAAATCTGAATGAATCCATAAAATTCAGCAGCATTCTTTTGTTTGGTAACTAATTTTGTGGATGTTATTTTATAACCGTTGACTTTCCCAAATTCATTCACTTTAGTACAGGTTTTGCTTGCATGTAATGAAAGTAGGTAACCATTAGAGAGTATGCTGAGAGGTTTCTCACACATAATTTTTATTTAATCTTCAGTAAACTTTGCAAGTTAGGTTTATTGATTTTATTTTATGAATGGGGCTCAGAGAGGGTAATTAATGTTACTTAACTAATACACCTAGTAGGTTGGGAAGGCAAAATTTGGACCCAAAGACCATCTGGCTCTAAGTTCCATCCACTTTCTGACAGAGCCCATTGTCCTCCATTTCCTCCAATATACTATAACATGCACAGTGGATTAGTAAATATGACTGCATGACCTGAATTTAGTAAAGTCGTTTAGGAGTATAAGATGTTCTGTAATTATTATAGATTAGGAGTCATTAGTCTATGTAGAGACAGGAGTTGTAATGTTTCCTTTTGTACTTTAATGCATAGTATTGCTGTATGGCAACTCAGCAGTTGCTCTGGTGGGTAGCAAGGTGGCTTAAGTCAGCAGTGTTTCTGGACTATTTTAAGAGCACTATATGTGCCAAACCAAAAAGAAAAAACAATGGTCCAGAAAAACCACTAGGCAATGGGCTACTATGGGGAATATGATCGATTCACCTCATCGGTGATTTTATTCTTATGGATATTTAGTAAAAGATTAGTAGATTATATATTTTAAGAGTTAAAGGACACCAGAGTTTCCTTAGTATATTTCTTTTTATTCAGGCTGGACTAGAGAAACAGGATATTAATAATTCTCCTCTTTACACAGAAGGAGACATAAAGTTTCCTCACACCTGGAACTGATGAAAACTTGATGTTTTCAGGTTTTCAGGTTGTGGTACATGGGTCGCTACCCATTACAACTTGATGTTTTCAGGTTTTCTTAATCTATGAAAAAATGTTGTAATTTTATATAAAACTAACCAATTACAATGAGCCCCTACTCACTTCACCAACAGGAATTCCAGTCTATTAGTGGTTTTCCTCACCCCAAACACCCAGGGGCCCTTAAAATGAGTCAGAACAATTTTATGCAGGCGTGCTGCTACTTCCTGGGAGAACAGGTATTTTGCAACTATTTTTTAAATAAAGCCACAGGCTTTCCACAGCCTGACAGCTCCCATAGGCTTGGTTACCTCAAAAGCTCCTCCTGTAAATCTAAATGAAGATCTGGGAGTGTGACACTCTATCTTCTCACTGTCTTGTGTAGTAAAACTGGAAGATGCTCCGTGGGTTCCAGGCCTGGCTGGTCCAAGGTCTGGCTGTGATCAAGGCTCGCAGCTGGGAATAGGACCCTGGATTTAGAATGTTGCACTAGTGTAGTAGTGTGCCTGCACCTAAAATATACAAACATAATTCAGCTTATTGTATCACACATTTGTGGCTGAATGCCATTATTGTACTCTGATATGTGTGGAGCCCATGCAGTCCCCTGAGGAGCAACAGAGAAACAGAAGAAGAGCAGAAGCAGAAGTGCACTCCCAGCAATAGAAGCGTGCTCCCCAAAATAAAGTTGGTGCCTGCAGTTTCTTTCTCATGTTGATCCCTTTCTCATTCTTCCAACTGGGCATCTCACCATGGAAACCTTCTCTTCTCGATCAACTCGATGCTGACATACTCCCACTGTTAAGGTTACTGTCTGTTCACTCTATTGGCCTCAGTTCATAAGACACCTGATTATGTTACCAAAGAAGATATCTGGGGGGTAATGAGGAGTTAAGGGATGATAATTTCTTATTATTCTCAGGAAATACTCAGACCATCCAAAAAATCTCACTCTCTACACATATAACTTGTTTTTTGATAAGATTGTTCCCTTTCTGGAATATATGGCTATTTTCTCATTCCTTTACATTGACAAGCCATCTAGTTCCAATAGTCATCACTGCTCTTTGACCCTCAACTCTTGAAGTAGAGTACATTTATTTGTGAGGACAACTTCAATCTATATGGTGAGGTACTTCTCCCCTGAAGTACCTCCTCTTCGCTACCCATGTACCACTATATATGTGGATCAGTGGGATGGTGGTAATGGCCTACGCCTCTGTTCATTTTGGTTACAAATAGAAGAACCCATGTGTCTGATTGTACTCTTGAATGTATATAATGTGAAGAAGGGTAAAAGTGTTTGACCTCTCCTCCCAATATTCCAGTTCTAAATATACATAGTTATAGCGCAGGAGAGAAAATGGCTCAGCCTATTGCAGATCAAAATTATGTAGCCACCATGTACAAACACATAAGCAGAAGACATAAAGAAATCATTAGTTTATAGTTAAAGAATTATAGTTTTTAGAATGCTTGATGAGTATTCATTATTAAAAAAATACTTTGGATAAAAAGTTGAAATTTGAATAATCTTCTGTTAATTGTACAGGAAATATCATACACATGTCCTTTGCTTGTGCCTTGACAATTTAGAAGGCAATTTAATGGATCAGCAACCTCAAACGATATTCTGCATCATTTGCAATCTTTGATAAATTCAATTAATAAATCCTTAAGATGTTATAAAACCCTAGAGCCATAAAATGTCTATTCCAAAAAAAAGAGTACTATCAGTATTATTGTTGCCATCTTTTAGAAAATTGGCACAAGAGAGATATCATGAATTAGATTAAATGTTTATATAAATATTAGCTTTTTATTACAACTTATAAGCATGCTTCTTATTTACTATAACTTGATATAAAGCCAACAACAGCAAGGTTATTTTTCTGGTCTCCTGAAATGAAACTTTATTAGAGATTAGATAGGAAACTCTACCATTTAAGAAGGACGAATTTCTTTACAGAATATTTTTTCAAGAACAGATTAATACACTAGATTATAAATACTACAGATGTTTTAAAAATAAGACATTCATTCTTGATAAAGCCAGAAAGCATAAAATTTCAGAACTCTAACATAATTGTATCAAAGATGTGGTTTAAAGATATCAGAATTCAAGTGGCTGTCCCTTAGTCACAGTGAACTTTGATTGTCTGGAATACGAGTCCTCTCTTTTCCAGTTCTATGAATTTTCTATTGTGCTCAGTTCTTTCAATATTTGTTTCAAACATAAAAATAAATTTTAAAAAGGAAATTTTTACTATAGATATTGTAGTTCTAAGAATCTTTCCTAGACATCTTAAATGCTCCAAATTACCATCAGACTGTAGTTCTCAACTGGGGAAATTTTAGCAACAGAGAAGATTTGGGCAATATCTGGAGACATTTTTAATTGTTACAAATTCTGGGTTGTATGGGTAGAGGAGAAGTGTTACTACTGGCAACTCTTGGATACTAGACGTTTTATAATCCATGGGACAGCCTTACAACAAAGAATTTTCTGGCCCCACGTGTCAATAGCTCCAAGGCTGAAATATTGTGAATTAAGTTTTTTCCACCTAAATTCTCAGGTCTCAAATGACAAAGAGATCCCACCTCTTATGCCAACTCCAATTATTCAGTAGTAACTACCTGGAGCCCCATTTTAAAACAAAAATAGCAGGTATATATTCAGTCTTCTCAGAGAGAGAGAAATGTCTCTAGTATGCATTTGCAACTTAACAAATAATTATTTTAAAAAAATTAATGTGATTGTTGTTTCACAATGCTGAAGTTAGAGATTCTTTGAAAGCCTTTCTCCTAAGTTCACCTGCATACAATATGCTTTTCCTAATATTGTATTTTAATTAATCATTAATATAACTTCTGACAAAGTTTTATGTAGATTAAGCATGATACATATAAATAATCTAGAATATTTTTCTCAGATCCTCAGTGATGAAATATGAGTTTGATTTTTTTCAAATGCATTTCTAACTGTCATGAATTGAAACTTTAAAATACATATAAATGAATAACCAGAGAATTAATTTAAAAAATATTTGCAGACAAATTTTTAAATTATTATAGTCAACAATCTGAAAAAAGATTGACCTTTTAATTTGTGACGAAAGTTCTAAAATACTCTCAATTTTTGTATTTATCTTAATGTAATTGGGTAACATCTTCTATAGACCAGCAAATTTATGAGTACAGTTGGGGTATCATAAGCTATATTTTAAAAATCTACTTCTATCCTTCATTCAATAAATACTTATTATAAACCTTTGAGGGTCATGAACCTCCAGAAATGCAGAGATAAAAGGCAGTCTTAATATTCATGAAATTCTTAATCTAGTAGAGGAGCCAGTTTCAATAGCAGTGATATTCAATAGAAGATATTAGTCATCACGGGTAATAGGAGAGTACAGATGATGTTGAGAGAATTCTGCAATTGAGAAGATTATGTCACAAATACTTCTCTGGTGTAGGAACCATCTGTCAGCTTAGGGACAGTGTCTTTGCTAAAAGTACTTCTTTGCCATTAACTTCACAATCTAGTCATATTTATTGAATGCATGTGTTACTAAACTGAGAAAGTAAAAATTACTCATATATTTACAAATATGATGAAATAATAACTGTCTATGACTGCCACTTGAGTCATTAATTCTTCTTTAATTACATCCCAGGCTGTTTAAATGTATTCAACACACAATAATTATGTGAAATAGCACAATAGCAACTGAAAAGAATGTATTTCCAATCTGTCTTTGCTATAGCCAATAGTAGTCTATCTGACATTGAAACCAAGATTTTATACCTATGTCAAGCAAAATGCTTAAAGTTGTGTTTTGCTAGAAGTGTTGCAAAATAATGATTCAGGTAATTTTAAATTGAAAAATGAAGACCATTTATCATTCCTCAAAATGAAGACCATTTATCATTTCTCTACTGATTTAACACCGATAGTTAGAAACAAATGTATTTGCCTTTTTTGCTTCCCAATTACATTTCCTAATAGTTAATAGTTACATTCTCAATTCATCTTTTGATGACTTGTAATTCAAATGGCTAAACAGTACATCTCAGAATTGTTTTCCAATGCAAAATATTTTTGTTTTAAATTACATATGTCTGTATGAGGTTGAAGAGCCTTTGAAAATGTTTACTAGAGTTGGAATATCACGAGACTAATACAATTATTGAAATTTTGCCACCCTATAATTCTGAAGTAAATGCTGTTAATTGTAATTGTACAGTATATTATTTGTACTTTAGTTTTGATGTGATATCTCATTCAATAGACCAAGGAAACTGAGAGAGTAATATTATTTTTAAAAACTAATATGCTGGTCCTTGTTTCTATTCTCATTACCTTCAAGTACATTATACTAAAAAATAAATAATAATACATGTAAGAGTAACATGTCATATAGATAAAATAGAATTGTATGTGGAGGGATTATTATCAATGATGGTAAGTGATTAAATAAATCGTAGTCTACTTATTTCTAATGCCATATCAAATATACAAAAGTAATGTGGATAATGGAAAAATAATAATATAATTCAGAAAAAGTTATCTGAATAATTGATTACAAAATGAAAATTTTATACTTTTGTTTGATTTATTTAATTTTCCTATGTTTATGCATAGTTATTTACCTATAAAATTAAAATATAGAATTTCTTTTTATTTTTAGTATACTATAGTATACTAATTACAATACAAATTATGTGACTCTGTATAAGTCACTTGGTTTCTCTCCCAGGTTTGTGACACAGACCCTGAGGCTAGTCTTAGGCATGGGTAGAGGGAAATTAGAAGACAGATGATAGTAAATCTGATGACTATGCATTGTCATATGATGATTAAGCCCTCTGCTGCAGAAAATTGAATGCTGCTTTTATCCAACTTTGAGTGTTTGTCCCAACATCCCACCAAGATACATTTTCTTTATTGTTATGGCTACTGGTGAGGAACAGAATCCTGACTCGACTTCAGGCTTCTCACTAGGACCCTATTTCCCATAGCTTGCTGCCAGATTTCTCTAGGGCTACTGCTTCTCACTTACCACTCTCTCTCTGCTAAGTCTCTTCCTCTTTTGAACATGCCTAGAACAATGCCTTCTTTTCTCCAAGAACAGATTACAAGTTGGAATGCAACTGTGGTCCTGACTGTGCATTGGAATAATGATCCCTAGCTCCTCTCACAATTGATAGCATTTGATTTAAGGTTAAATCTTTTTTTTCTGCCTTTAAGATTATATAACTAATCTTTAAGAGTACATGAATAACTAAGTATGAATAATTTAAAATGTGTTGGCAAACATATATAAATGAATTTCAAGATAAAATGATATTATTACTTCATGTGCATGATTTCTATGGCCATTTAATTACAGAATTGCTGCCACAGATTCAATTTGTTTTGTGTACTAAGAACAGTTCAAAATTCAAAGAACATGTATGCTTTCTTTATCAAACATGATTAAAATCTTAACTGACTTGGACTTTTATTTAACTTTCAGTATCTTAAAAAATTACTATCCAACTCTGCTAACTGAAATGGCTTAACTATTTCTTGTCAAAATTTTTTTTTGAAAATTAATGTATCACACATTCATTTATATCCTCATTTTATGTGTGATTTAAATTGGGCTTATATTAGCCTTTATCATTTACTTTAGCTTTCAAGTAGCAAGGGATGAAGAAATAAAACTTAAATTATTGAGTATTTATATACAACAAATGAAGATCTCCCAGACCTCTTTCTCATACAGAACATAATCACATTTAATTTTCAAAGCAACCACAGAGTTCAAACATATTTTTTTAAACGAGGTAATTAATTTCCAGAGAGATTAAGTAAATTGCTAAAGAGTATCACCAGTTAGCATCATTAAGGTTTCAGAGCAGTTTTGTGTAGTTTTTTAACCCTCTGCTATCCATTTAAGACTACTTATTACATTAGCTCTTTTAAAAATCTAGTTGAGGTAATTGAGTGAAATGATATTAACTTCAATTATGTTAGAAAATTTGAGAAAAACACAAGATGAAAAATAATTTACTGTTGATTTTCTCGTTCTATTTAATTTATAAATTATGGACAAACTACAACACTTAGTCGATAAATGGTATTTTATCCTATTAAAAAAAAAAAAGTGACTCCTGCAAATAAATAACAGAAGTACAAACAACACAAGAAAAACAGTACAAACTTTGAACAGACACTTATAAAAGAAGATATGCAAATAGATAATAAGCATATGAAATCTTTAACATTGTAGGTCAATAGAGAAATGAATACCAAAGTCACAAGATGTTACCACACACTTTCTACAAAAGTTTAAATTAAAAAGATCAACAGAACCAAATGTTGGTGAGATGTGGACCTGGGACTCTCACATATTACAAATAAAACATTAACTTTGACAACCACTTTGGAAAATGGTTTGACAGATTCTTATTAAGTTAACTCTATGCAATCATATAAAACAGTAATGTTACTTCTAGGTGTTTATTAAAGAAAGATAAAACATATGTCTATATAAAGAATGTAAGGGAGTGTTCATAATATTTTTATTCAATATAACACAAAACTGGCAACCATCCATATGTCCATCAACTGGAGAATGAATAAGCAAAGTGTGACATAGTTACAAGAGAGTACTACTGAACTGTAAGAAGGAGCAAACTACTGATACATTCGACATCAAGGAATGGCTAAGCAGTGGAAACCAAGAGTACAAGAATACATGCGCTGTTGTTTCCTTTTGAAGAAACACTAGAAAAGACAAAAAAAAAATCAACTATAGTGTCAGAAAACAGGTAAATATTTACCTAGAGCCAGAGTTGAGGAAAGATCAACTGTTTGGGGCCATGTGGGAACTTGCAGAGATGGCCAAAATATTTACTACTGTGATTGTGTTGATTATACCAGCGCATGCATTTGTCAGAATGCATTAATCCATATTCTAAAAATGGGTGCGTTTTAATTTCTAAAAATTAGTTCTCAATAAAGTTGCTTTAAAATACATATCAAGCAAATAAAAATTGTAAAATGGAATATTGAAAGTTATAGTAAGATGGAAGGGCAACAGGTAATGGTGTAAGCTTGAGGAGAAAAGATGACCATTTTGTCCACAGTTAAGGCAATAAAAGTAGAACTAAACATTGAAGAAAGTAGAATTATTTCTGTAGAGGTTACATTTCAGTTTTCACCTAAGGATACTGATAGAAATGAGAATAGCATAAAAATAATAAATGGGAAATTAATATATGCGTAGGTCAGAGAATTGTGGTCTTCACAATAAATAACAGGGCTTCACTGATAAGAAATAGGTGATTAAACTGAAGAAATAATAAAAATAAATAATTTTTTAAAAAGTCTGAACACTCAGATCTGAGTTTTGACATTTACTATATGTGAGTCTTTAAAGAAATATCTTAAATAAGCTCTCCTCAATACAATTTTCATCAATTTAATTTTTTTAAAAAATGAGGCTCAAAGGTTTTGTTTTAGGGTTACTAATGATTAAATTAGATCTGTCTATGTATATTCTGGCACAGTGCCTAGAGAAATCTTTAATCTTAAAAAATATTGTAGATATAAAAATAGCTTCGCCTTACTAATGATTAATATGAATATAGTTTTTATATATATTTAATATTTCAGATTATACTAATTAAGAAAATATAACAAAATAATTTTTAAGATAATGTATAATATAATAATATTTCCAGAACCAAATATTAATATTATTAGTTGCTATGAAGAACACTCCAGAATTTATCAAATACATCTGACAGATTTAATACTAATGTATATCAAAATATTTATTAAATGCAGTGAGGAATTATCTTTTATCCATATTAAAAATGTTATTTAGGACATACAATGTGCAAGTTCTTGCAAGCAGTGGAAGTTAAATAAACAAAGAATAATTTTTTTGTGATAAAGTAAAACAAATTATTTTTCCCCAAATTAATGCATTTTATTATAGCTAAAGAATTACACAGGAAAAGATGCAAGTTTAAAAAAAGTGATAAATTTAAAATGAAAAAATGAAAAGAACAACCAGCAAATAAGCAGCAAAATAAGAAAACCGACAACATAAAAATTGTTGAAGTTAAATGGAACTGCAAAACAAAACAAGGATTCCTTACTTGCAATACTGATTTATTAGACAATTCATTCCTCTGTTGAGAAATAAGGAGAGGAAAGAAAGAGAAGCGGGGAGGGTAGATGAAGGGAAAAAGATGTAGAAATGCAGGATAAAAATTCAAATGTCCAGTGTTCTATAATAAATGCTACAAAAATAGTGATACTCTAAAGTTTGGAGAAACATGGCAGAGTAAGACATCCTCAGATCTCTCCTCTTGAAACAAAATTAGCTGAACATCTAAAACTCAACAAAAAAAACCACCCAAGCTGCACACCAGAATGTCTGAGCACAGGATCTGCGCATAAGAGCTACCACAAGCCAGAACCTTGAGGGTCTGGCGGTGGACTGGGAAAAATAAAGAAGCTGCTTCTCACAGCTGGAGCTCCTTGTCAGAGGAGGATGAGGGAAAAAGTGCAGCGAGTTCTCTGAGCCCCTGCCTGGGAGTGCTGTGAGTTCCATGCAGCCAGCTGGAGTCAGGGCCCAGTAATTAGGAGAGAAAATAGGGAAGCAGGATAGCAGAGAAACAACAGTTAATTTTTACCAGCCGTGGTTCAAAATTGAGACTGAGCTACAGCACCATCCCCTTACCCAGAAGGCCCCTCCCCCCCATAACGTCCGAGACAGAACACCGCGAATACTAGGAGAATCTGAGCAAACACCACCAAAACTGTCGCTGACACTGACAGGGACTGAAACTGAGATTAGTGAGCATGATTAAACATGTATAAGAAAAAAGGCATTATTAGGCTTTATATAATAAAGTAGGGATTCGAGAGGCTTAGACTCCATCTACTGGAAACCAAAAGAAATACACCTTCTATGCAACAGGCTAAAGAGAGACCTTTATATATCTTCTTTCTGGTAAAAAAGCAGAATACACTTCCATTAACACATAGGTGGAGAAATAGTACATTAAACACCATGGACAACCAAGGTGACAAGGCAACTCGGAAAGAAAGAGAAAAATCTCCGGAAAAAAAAAATTATTAGATATAGAAATATGCAACTTAAATGACAGAGAATTCAGGATGGTATTTCTGAAAAAACTCAGTGAGATCCAAAACGAGTCATATCAACAATTTCAGGAAATGAAAAAAACAACTAGATGAGTAGAATGGATTCTTTATCATGAAGATTGAAACCCTCAAAAAGAACAGAATAGAACTTCTGGAGATAAAAAAAAAACACAAAATGGAAGAAAAGATCAGTGATATCAAAGGCAGAAATCTAGAAATAAATCAGAAGGAAGAAGAAAGAAACCAAAGAATAAAAAATAATAAAGAGACATACAAGAACTAGCTGATACCATCAGAAGAGGGAACATAAGAATAATGGGCATTATTGAAGGCAAGGAAAAGGAGCAGGGACTAGAAGCATTTTCAGACAAATAGTGGAAGAGAATATCCCAAATCTAAGGAACGAGATGGAGCTTGGAATTCAAGAAGTCAATAGAACACCCAATTATCTCAACCCAAAAAGGCCTTCACCAAGTCACATTGCATTAAAGTTATCAAAAATCAATGACAAAGATAGAATTCTCAAGGCAGCCAGAGAAAAGAACATGGTAATCTATAAAGGAAAACCCATTAGATTATAGTAGGACTTCTCAGCACAAACCTTACATTCCAGAAAGAAGTGGAATCAAGTATTCAAACTATTAAATGAAAAGAACTACCAGCCAAGAATAATATATCCAGCTAAGCTATCTTTCAGGTATGAAGGAGAAATAAAGACCTTTAAGACATCCAAAAATTGAGGGAATTCTTCACTACGAGACCTGCATTACAGAATATACTGAAAGGGGTCAGCTCACCTAAAACAAAGTGACAAAAAAACACACAAACAAACAACATAATTAGGAGTAAAGTGACTATCACGCAAATAGAAGCAGAGAAGTACAACCCTTACTAAAACAGGGCATTATAAGCTTAAACAATAATAAGAGATTTGCTATAGCAAGATAGTAATGAACATTCAGCATACATAGCGACAAATTGAAAGCAATGACTGAAAAGAGTAGGATTCAAAGATCCAAATTTGCAAAGGAGAATATAGATAAGATATGTGCAGAAGAAAATGGATGACTATATATATATATAAAACCATCTTTTACATATTTGTAATGAAAACCACGCATCAAAGATTCAGAACTCAAGTATATAACATAAAACAAGTAGGACCAGAGGAAACCCTCAATAGCCATCCAAAATTAAGAAAACAGAAACACAAGGACAAGAAAGCAATGGAAATACTGAGCTACCAGAAAGCAAAAGAGAAATTGGCTATAAGAAGACCTCGTATTTCAATAATTACCATAAATGCAAATGGACTGAACTCAACAATAAAAAGTCAGAGCTGCAGATTGAATCAAAAAACAAAATCCAACATACAGTGGAAAAAGGAAAGCCTCTTCAATAAAATGCGCTGGGAAAACTGGAAAGTCACATGCAAAAGAATGAAACTAGACTGTTGTCTATCACCACACACCAAAATTAACTCAAAATTAAGGACCAGAATTTAAGAACTGAAACAATAAAATGCATAGAGGAAAACTTAGGAACTAAACTCAAGGATCTTGGACTTAAAGAGGGTTTTATGAATTTGACTTCAAAGGCAAGGAAAGTAAAAGCAAAAATAAATGAATGAGACTACATCAAAGTAAAAAGCTACTGCTCAGCAAAATAAACTGTCAATGAGGTAAAAAGACAGTCATCTGAATGGGAAAATATATTTGCAAGCAATGTCTGTGATAAGGGCCTAATATCCAAAATATACAAAAAAACTCATACAACTCAATAACAAGAAAAATAAACAATCCAATCAAAAGATGGGCAGAGGATCTGAACAGATACTTCTCCCTAGAGGACATACAAATGGCCAACAAATATATGAAAAGATGCTCAACATCACTAGCTAGTAGGGAAATGCAAATCAAAACCACAATAATATACCATTTCACACCTGTCGGGGTAGCTATAATCAACAGGACAAGCAATAACAAATTATTGAAGAGGATGTGGAGGAAAAGAACCCTTATACACTACTGGTGAGACTGCAAGTTGGTATAGCCATTATGGAAAACATTATGGAGGCTCCTCAAAAAACTAAGAATTTTATTTACCATATGATCCATCAATCCCTTTACTGAGTATTTACCCCAAAGACTTGAAAACCCATATCTGAAAAGATATCTGCGTGCTGATGTTCATAGTGTCATTATTCATGCTGGCCAGAGTATGGAAGCATTCAAAATATTCTACTATAGATGATTGGCTAAAGAAGCTGTGGTACATATATACAATGGAATATAACTCAGCCATAATAAGAGATGAAATGCTGCCATTTATGATATGGATGGACCTTGAGATAATCATGCTAAGTGAAATAAGCCAGATATAAAAAGTTGAAAATCACATAATATCACTTTTATGTGTGATATAAACTTTAAAGCAACAAATGAACAGGACAAACTAACAGAGACTCATGGTTAGGGACAATAGACTAGTGATTACCAGAGGGTAGTGGGGAGGGGTGGGAGGTAGATGGGGGAAGGTAGTCAAGTATGTAATAACAGAAAGAAATCTAACTATGGGAGGTGAACACATAGTATAAACATATATATGTTTACTGTTAAATGTACAGCTGAAAATATTGGATTTTGTTAACCAATGTCACTATAAAAAGTCAATTAATTAATTAATTAATTTAAAAATAGAGATAGATTCATAAGTAAGAAAAACATGAATACTCTCATCAAAGATGATGGTCATCAGGAATGGTTATGTAGAGCACAATGAAAATATATGTCAGGATGGGAGCAGGAGATAGATGAAGTAGATAAAAGACTAGAAAATCATTTTGTTCAGAATAAAGAAAACCTGAATGCCATTTCTAAAATATTCTGATTTCAGAATATTTCTGAATAATTTAGAGGAAGACATGCTGAAGAAATAGCATTATCAGAATCCAGCAGCTAGAAGTAACTTCCAAGGGATTGTATAAAATGAAAATTTTTATAGGAAGAAGGGTGGGGCAAAGGACTTATTAGTAAAAGAAAAGAAAGAATTATTTTTAAACCAAGACACTTCTTTTAGAGGGAAGGAACCAGCAAGGGTTTTTATCATGTAGATTACTTTTTCTTTCTATGAGGATTGGAGAGGGCCCATGTGACAGATTACCTTACCGAAGTTTGATCAGAAGATTCCAGACTTAAGATTTTATTTCTAAGAAAGATTGAAACAGCAATTAAGTCAAGTATTAAATCTAGGTTTGGTACATGGACTTTAGCACAAGTGATATGATTTTGAGATTGTGGTTTTTTTTTTCTCTTTAACATGACTTATCCCAGAAAGTGAGGGGATATCAACACGAACCATCCTCCTATCATATAAAGCCATAAACATCCTTCTAAATTTTAACAAATCAAGTCACATATTGTTATATACAGATGGTCCGCAACTTACGATTTTTCAACCTTGTGATAGTTTGAAAGTTATATGCATTCGGGAGAAACCATACTTTCAGTATTGAATTTTGAACTTTTCCAGGCTAACAATATGTCATAGAATACACTCTCTTAATGCTGGGCAGTGGCAGCGGCAGCAAAAGCAGCTCCCAGCCAGCCAGGGATCACTAGAGTAAGCAATAGATGCTCTACTAATAGTATAGTATTAAATGCATTTTCAACTTATGATATTTTCAACTTTTGATAAATTTATCAGAATTAAATCTCTTCATAAGTCAAAGACATCTGTACAGACATGAACCAATAGGCTAACATACTATACTGACACAGCTCCCCTCTTTCATTTGAGTCCCTATTGCTTCCTACTACAAAGGAACTGAAATAGTTGCTAAGAAAGGTCTAAGGCAGACTGAACTACATGGTTGTCATTCATGGTTAAAACTTATTTAAGTCTCAAGATTATTCCAATGCTCTATTCTCTAAATATTACTTAAAACCAAGAATTAATAGAATAATATTGTAAACAACAAGCTTTTCGGCATACACCATAAATGTGAGGAGAAGACAACGTATTAAAATGCAGTTTACCTTGCTATACACAATAAATTAATTCTTAAACATTTATGATAAATTATATTTCTTAAACAGTTGCTGATAAATTAAATTTTACTTTTATTAAATAATACATTTTATGAACTATAAAGTCAGAGGTTCTTAATATTTATTTATGGCAAATGCTACTTTTTTCAAATATATCTTCTTAATACATTTGAATTTTTTAATATATTTTAGAGCGGAACATATATGTTAGTTAAGAAATATTATGCTAAATAAACAATTGTGAAAGTTTCCTTGACTAAGAATCATAAAAATATTCGCTATTGATTTAGTCAATATGTGAAGTACGAGTTTCCCCAGGTCTTATATCTTTGAACAAAGGCTTTCTTCTAGGTTCCTCATCCAAAAGCCCAGTATTCTGCTTCATCCTGACAGATAAGCAGCCACAGAGTCTAAAGATATAAAGGAACCATCCTCAGTGGTCTATGAAGGTAAAGCCATTTACCCCGGTGACACAACTAGGTAAAGGTAACTCTGAGTTATTTCTATGTTAACATGCAAAGAATTGTATCACATGATTTTCAGTTCTGAAGAGTTGTATGAGGTATCTGGATTAATATAACCATGAACTTAATGCTGTGAAATTATATTCTCTACCAAATATTGCTTATTTTAAATAATGTTTCAAAACATGCTTGCACATGATTCTTTGTGCTTATCTGTGACTATGTCTCTAAAATAGTTATTTAAATGTGGAGGTATTTTTAATCTCCAGAATATGTATTCCTTGTAAATGCTATACATATATGACTTCTGCCAAAGATGTGTGAGTTAATTATATTACAGCATCTCCATACACTAAAGTACATAATATTTTAATATAAACCTTTTTGTTTTAATGTATATCTCCCTGACCACTACTGAGATTGAGTATGATCATCTCTTGTTTCCAGAGATCTTTTATGCATTTAGGAAAAAAATATCCTTTGTATATTGTATGTGTCATAAATATTTTCCCCCACTTTATAATTTGAATTTTAATTTTTTTATGACATTTCATAGCACAGAAAGTTATTTGGGTTGGAGGGTAGGAAGTCTTGATTGATATGCTTTAATTTCATGTAGTATACTTCTGGGAACTTTTTTTTTCCTTATGACTTTTTGGAGGTTATATTCTGGCTTAAAAATACTCAGAAATTTAAAAAAAATATGTAAATATTTCTATTAAAAGTTCTGTTTTATGTGCTGTGCATTTAGCAATAAATAAAAGAACAGTTTTTAAACTCAAGAACTATGTTACATACTATGGCAAGCAGAAAAATAGACCCCTGAATATATCCAACTTAATCCCAGAAGGCTATGAATATGTTACCTTAAATGGCAAAATAAACTTGCAGAAATAATTAAGTTAAGAATCTTGAGCTAGGATGATTATTTTGGATTACCTAGATGGGTCCAAAATGAGTGTAATACAAGGATCCTTATAAGTGAAATAGGTAGGTGGGAAAGGTAGAAGCAGAAAAGAATATGTGGAAATGTGACTAGTAAACAGAAGTGCTAAATTTCTTTTTTTGAGGATGGAAGGGGGCCACGAATTGAGGAATGAATGCAGTCTTGACAAGCTAGTAAAGGCATGAAGCAGAATCTTCCCTTAAGCCTCCAGAAGAAATATTTGATTTTAGTCCAGTGAGACCTATTTCAGATTTGTGACCTTCCAAACTAAAAGATAATAATTTTGTGTTGTTTTAATCCATTAATTTGTGGTAAGTTGTTACAACAAGAATAGGAAAATAATACGCACATTAAAATAGGCAAGAATACAAATAATCTCAGTAGGTATATGCTTGAGGAAGAGGAAAATGGGAAATGGGTAAGATATAAAGCAGGGCTATTCAATGTGATATCCATTAGCCATTTACTGTAGCAGAAAAAGAAAAAAGAGAGCTTTTGAAAACAACTTGTCACTTACACAGTTATTATAAATATTAATTGTTCAGAAGAACAATATGACAATGAAAGATCCAAGGCAAAAATCATAGAATGACATAACGAGTGATATAAAATTTTGATAAATGTGTGTTCTCTTTAAGACATTAAAATTATTCTAAATATCAGAAACAACAACCTGATAACTTTTAGAAACAAAACCACAAAACAATACAGAAAAGGCTGACAAATTCAAAATACTTCTATGATAAAAGAAACAAAAATAACTGTGGCAAACTGGGAAAAAATATTTGCAACATATGCTACAGTTAAAAGATCTTATCCATAATATATATGTCAATGTTCTTATAAATGGAAATTGAAACAAAAATAAAGAAAATAAAAACAGAGGAGCAAAGAAGAAAATATTTTCAAATGAAAGAATACTTTATTAAAGAATAATTGACTAATGTATGAAACATTGGTCAATTCTAACTTTAATTCTAATGTTACATCTAAAATTAATCCTTAATCTAATTTTATAATTATTCTAGGTTAAATGGGAGGGCAATTTGTACTACATCTAAAAGTGAATTCCTAGTATCTCTTTTAAAACACTATACATTTTTACATAGTATTTTATATCACTACACATTTTTTATAAATATGTGTCATACCTTGTAATTAGCAACAAAAAATTAAGAACTGAAAATGTACAGATTAAAAGCTCAGTTGAGAGAGTTAAAGAATCTGAATATACTTTGACTAATTTCCAAATCTCTGATAATTTAGTCTTTTCAAATACTGAATTTGTTTTGCCTTATCTTAGAGTCTATAACTTTTTTACTCCTTAAAAGTAGATTTCTGCCTTAAAGTTCAAGCCAATTGTGATATCATGGCATGAAAATTTTTATTCCTATTTTAAACATTAGTCATCTCCTTTATTAGTAATTCCTAATCCATTTTAGTTTTTTACCTTTCTCCTGGACTTTAAGGAGTCCTATTATATTGTCACCTGCCTAAACTTTCAATGTCATCATGTTCCTGCAATATGTCTAATCTCAGAAATGTGTCTTAATTCTTATCCTCAGTGGTTCCTTTACTTTAACTTGTTTTCTTTTCTGAAGCTGTGCCCTAAGTCAGATGTTAACCATTATTTTTGCTATGACCACATCTATATCATTTTTTTCATTAGTGCTACAAAATTGATCAATGTCCCAGTCCTCATTTCCCAGATCTAATTATTTTACAACAATATAAATTGAATTAAATTTGCAATCTCTTACCACAACTAACTAAAAAGGAAAGCATTATGAAAACTTCACTGTTACTGTATATAATATTAAAAGGGGGAGAAAAAAACAAATTTCTTAAAATTAAACTTGAAATGTATCATGGCAAATCCTCAGACACATACCACTAAAAAAGGAGAAAAAGTACTTAATGATTCTGTTTAAGTAGCATTTTTGTATCTCATAATTCTTTTCTTCTACAAAGTAATCTACAATGCTTGGCATTATAAACTATCACTGATTTTACAGAAAGCACTCTTGAAGCTGTTTATATTGTGTACCTATAATACCCCTCAGAATAGCATGTTGCAAATATGAATCAGGAAAACAATCTACCCTTATCTGAACCTAAGCATTTCAGGAGAGTCATGTATTTTCATATGTTCTACTCCATTGATTTACATTTCTATACTCTAGGTCAATATCTATCGATGCATAATTTATTGAGTATTTATAAATAAATACCTGGTGAATTTTCCAAATTTAGCTGTCTGGTTTTAACATCTGCCTATCTTCCAATGATTCTGATTCAATAGATCTAGAGTAGTACTTGAGAATACCCATTTTAAAGCATCTAAGGTTATTTATTTCTTATGTAGCTTGACATTTGAGAACCATTGTATTACTGGTCAATCTAATCAATTACATAAAAGAGATATTCTCAAGGCATAAAACAATTATGGAATAGAAGAATAAATTTTGGACCTTCTATTATTATTAATATTTTACCTAAAAATAAGACAGGACATACATTAGTAGCATTAAATACATAGAATAGAACCAGTGTCTTTAAGAAGTCACATATCCTGTGACTAACTAAACATTTTCTTAAAGAAGTGTTGGATTTCCACTAAGAAAAGTGTTTGCGAAGGCCATCTTCCTCACTTTTCATATACTGTATTATAAGACAGTCTCTGTGTATTCAGTTAGGTTAGTTTACAGATTATGTTCTCTAGTTTTAACTGAACCGATATTTAGAAAATGGAAAATTGACTTAACAGATGTCCTACAAAGAAACTAGTAATAAAGGATAACAATAAATATTTCAGAATATGTTACCTATGAAAAGAAATGGCAGTACCAGTGTTTCTTATTGGACAACCAGAATAAAAGAGAAAACAAAAACCCATTGGCAATATTTCAGAAAATAATTGTTTCTTTTCATATTTCTTACTCAATAATGGAAGACAAGGGCCATATACCATCACTAAAAGGTTTGCTCTTCTGAAGCAGTAAAATTAGTTAGACTAATATACAGAAAGCACAAATAGAAACAAGTAAAAATGCATTATTTTGTAACTATGCACTGTTGACAGATGATAGAGAGTATTATTGATAATTTAGTGAAATAAGTTTTAGAAAAATTATGCATTGTGGGAAGCTTACTGTAGAATCGCATGACAATCCAGAAATTTGTAATGTGTCTTACTCTATTTTCTAGATTTTATTTCACAAACTAATACATCAAGAAGTGTTTTTTGTAAGCTACTAAAGGAAGGGTCCACTGGAAAACATGTCTTTTAAAGTAAGCTATACTTTTACAATATTTTGGAGAAAAAGCTAGATGTTCTAAGCTATAGGTACAAAGGTCATACCCTGCATGAATTTAATTCATGATATTTTTCAGAGAAAAGCTATTGTTCCTAAACAGATAGAAATCAGAGGTGCACAAATTATACATGCCAACATCTATGTCATTAATTTTATAAAATTAAATTTATGTATAAAATGTATAGTGGATCTTTATAATATTTTATGAAGACATGGAGAATAGCTATGAAAATCTTTTTAACCACAGAGAAGTATGCCAAGTATCTTTGGCAAAGTAGTTAAAATAATTGAATTGAAATGACTGGTATTTTTTTTTATAAATATAAGTATTCAAAATTGATTTTTTTGATAATAAATGTCTATTAGTAGCACATTAACTGATAGATATTTTAGAAAACATAAACACAATCTATTCCTATAGCATAAAGGTCATGATTTAAAAATGAGTGAAAATATATTTTGTGAAAAAAATAATGTTAATAAGAAACACTTTTGAAATATGAGTATCTGAATTTTTCTCAACATTTTTTTTTATTTTTTTACCTAAAACAAATTGTATGACTTAAAACAATACATTTAAATCTATATTCACTAAAAGGTTGAAAACATATTCTAATCTATTTAAATTGTTTTAAAGTTAACATTTAAATTTTTTTTTTATTTATTATGGTGACATTAGTTAACAAAATCCAATGTTTCAAGTGTACAATTCAACAGTAAGTTATATATACATACTGCATTATGTGTTCATCACCCATAGTTAAATTTCTTTTTGTCACCACATATTTGACACCCTTTTGATTCCATGTACCTCTCCCTCCCCCTACAAATTAACAGTTTCAGTAGATTCTGAAGCCATTTTTTGTTTATGTAAAGCACATTTTCAGATTAGTTTACAAGAGCAACATCAAAGACAGAATTTTAACCTCTTAATTTTAACAAAAGTCTTTACATACTTATAAATACAGATTAAAAAGTAATACCTTTAAGTTTAGTTAACACTCTTATTTGTGTATATTTGTGTTTATTATATATCTTTGTGAAGTCTCATTTTTAGGTACCACAGCTAATACAACCAAGTTTTTCAATGATGTTGTAGTAAAGACCAAAAGTTTTAAAATTAAAACATCAAAAATTCATTAATTTAAAATGTTATTTATTTTATTTTGACACATTCTCTACATATTGATTTTTGCTTTTTTCAATGTAATATACAAAGTTTATTAATAGAATGGGTATATATACTCTCCAAAATGTAATTAAATAAATATACGTATATTAAGGAACACATCATTTTTTAAATTGGCACATGTATGTTCAAAAAGTTTGTAGGCTTCCAACATAGCTTACTGTGCTCATGAAGAAACCCCTTTAATTAACTCATTAATCTTAGAGGAGCTTGTATAGGAGAAGTGAATGGATTATTATTATTAAAACCTAAAGAAAATCAGTGATATACTGGTAAAGTTTTAAAAACAGAATGGGGTGTGAAGAAGCTCTGCTTTGTAGTGTTTGCTGATTTTCTTAATGAAAATACTCCCTCAATGGCTGATTTCTGATTACTAAAAGGGCACCATGTGGAGTTGGGAATTGATGTGCTCAATCAATTCTTGTAAACTGTCACAAGTTGGTCTAGCACAACACTGAATAAAGTTTATGCTCTGTTGGCAAGCGATTATTCCACTCTCGTTTGTCAAAAATGATACCTGAAATTCCAGCAAAATTCTTCTGATTTGAATTTTCTGTTTTTCTGCAAAACTTGATAAGGACTCTCTACATGTTTGTTCAGTAAATGATGCTTTCAAATTCTAATAATTTTCATTTTCACATTCTTAAATATAACAATATAATCTATAGGTATACATGTTTTCTAAGTATGTTTGATAGAAAAGAGGGTAAATTATGGAAAGTAAGAAAGAGAGGGAAGGCATACTTATGCAATAAAGAAAAGAGCAATTTTAATGACATGTAAAGATTTTTTTCAACAGACTGTTAAATGGTTGAATAAAAATTACTAAGAAAACTAATTTTGACATACATAAACTTCCTATCATGATAATAAGAACACATGTAAAATACACACACATACATAGCTTCACATACTCAATTAAAGAATAGCTATTAAAAGCCTTGAATAAGTTCCCTCAGAACAAAGACTGAAAACACTTTACTCTCATGTGACCTCATTTCTATTCTAGTGTTTTTCCACTAAGCACATTATGATTTTTCTTTGCTCTTAATTTAGACAAGAACAGGGTTTTTGATTGCTGGTAGATTCCTTTTCGATACATTGCTCACATACAAGAATCGATTACATTTGGCTCATCCAATTATTAAAAATTATTTTAGATTGTTTCATAACTACAATCTATATGTCAAATTATTCTGCCATTATCTTTGTGTTCACTAAAGCTAGGGCAAAATTATGTTTAAACAATGGTTTACTTTAATACCCTAAAGTTCAAAAAAAAGATTATTGAACAAATATTATACAAAAAGACTCTTAGAAATAACATCTTGATTTACTGCATACTAGAATATAATTCTATTTACATAAAGTAATGTCTTTTATATGATGGGAACAAGTCATAGACTACATTAATTTTTCTCAAATATTTTAAATAAAAAAGCATGAACTCTTTATCTTACTAACTGAAACTGCTTCAGCAAAGGTAATTAAATCATCATGCCAAACAACTTTTCTATGTGGCAAAAGAAAGCACAATAATTCATGGATTACTGCATAAATCTTCTACCTGGTCTGTTTGTCTCCAAGCTCACCCTCCTCTACTCAATTGTCTACATTGTTGCCAAGTTAGTTTCCCTTTTGCATCAATTAATTCGCTTCCTTTTTTTGCTTCCATGCAAAGAAATTTCTATTAAAGAAGCTCCACAGACAGTTAAGATCTTCAACAATATAGATTGAAATGAACCATTCATTCAAAAAATGTTTTTAATATTTATTTACTAAAGATTTCTCAAATATTTATAATTTTTTTAAAAAGACTTTTTTTTACAGCTGTTTTAAGTTCATAAAAAATTGATAGAAAGGTACGGAAATTTCCAACATAGTCCCTGACCTCACACTTGCATAAGCCTCTCTCATTATTTACATCCTCACCAGAGTGGTACATTTCTTACAACTGATGAACCTACTGACAAATCTTCATCACCCAAAATTCATAGTTTACCTTAGGGTCCACTCTTGGTGTTGAATATTCTAGGGATTTGGACAAATATATAACTACATGTATTAATCATTATAATAAAATACAAAGTATTTTCACTGGCTTTAAAATCTTCTGCACTCCACCTATTTATCCCTCTCTTCTCTCTACCAACTGGCAACCACTGATCTTTTTATTGTCTCTCAGTTTTGCATTTTTTAGAATGCCATATAGTTGGAGTCATATGGTATGTAGCCATTTCAGATTGGCTTCTTTCACTTAGTATATGCATTTAAGACTCCACTTATTTTCATAGCTTGATAGCTCATTTCTTTTTCATGCTGAATAATATTCTATTATCTGTATGGAATTATTTCCATAATTTAATACATATTTTTGATCTTCTTTTACATATCTCAGATATGTTACTAAGCACTGAGGGGGAAAAGTTGTGTACTCAGTATCCACATAATGAACATCTTTATGTATCTTCCACTTAGAATATAACTTAAAACCCATTGAGAAAAAAAAAAATTGAGTTCAAGAACTAGTTTATATTTGTTTGCAACTTTTGAGAGAAAGCTGGATAATGCAAGCATATTTAAAAAAAAAACACTTAAGAATGTGTATTGCTGCTGCTATACTGATGATTATCATAATGATAATGAAATCATAAAAATTATGAATAGTACCCATGCTAATTCTGATATCTTTACAAGCCTAAAAGACAAAACCTTTATATCTGGATAAACTAAAAACAATCAATACTGCATTCCACATGATAAACCTTATAACTGAAATGGTCTTCCAAATCTCTATTTAATATCTCTGTACTAAAGCTATCGATTCTCAATATCTCACCTTAAATGTCACTTCTTGAAAATAACTTCTCAAATATAGGTTAAGAGACCCTTTCAATGAATTCTCCTGTGCTTGCTCTCCATGACACTTATGACAATGTTATATTTACTCTTCTCTATCCCCCTTTCTTTAATGTTAGGAATTTATCTATCTTATGCCCTACTTTAACTCCAAAAACCTAATACGGTGACTGATACATAGTAGAGTTAAAAAATATTTCATATTTAAGGTATCAAATATTTGCAAAATTGAGACCTCAAAAGTTTAAGAATCACATTTATTGTTATGCATCTAGGTTTTTCATATCTGATGACAAAGTACATTTTTATATATATATATGTATATGTATATATAAAATCTTCTGTATTTCATTTATTTGTCTGTATTCAAATCACCTGATTTTTCTTTATTGAGTCCACATTACAGTAGTAATATCTACCTTCAATTAATTATCTGCAACACATGTTTATATCTTTAATACTCACTTTTGAAATAGGAAATGAGTTTGATACTATCAGCTCTGCTTTACTAGGAAGAACTAACGTGTGGCTTAGAATATTGTAAGATTCCTGGCAAATACTAGAGTCAAGATTAGAATTCGAGTTTGCTTAGGATTCTTCCCAATATATACTTCTGTGAGCAGATCCTGGTGTCTGACTTGACACATTTTGAGTTATATTTAATTGTTCAATTAATTGTACCTAGTATACTTTGCGAGTGTACATTCTAACTTAATTAAATTTATTCAGTAAACACCCACTATGTATTATCTTCATTTCAAGTAGTAAGCTAAGTATTAGAGATACTCAAGTAGTTTATGGACTAATGAGATATTAAAGCTACGAGATTAAGACACGGGAAAGCACCCCACATTATGGAATTCCTCCAATCGTCATTTACCCTACATTTGTGAGGAGTTCAAAACCTCAAAAAAAAAAAAAAAAGAGACATCTAGGCTGTATCCTAAGGGCAATATGGACATATGCAAGATCAAGAATTGGTATAATATAGTTTGTTTAGAGACTATATTTTAAGGAGGCAAAAACTGAGATTGAAAAAGTAATCAGGAGCCAGATAGCAAAAGGCTTTATATTATATGTTTAGGTATATGAGATTTATTTTTAAAGCCTTTGATGTATCTAAGCGAGGGAATAATTAAAAAAGATTTTTGTTTGTTTGTTTGTTTCTTTGTTTAGAAGGATTACTCTGACTTCAGCGTAAAAAGTGGATGAGTGGGGATATTGCAACAGAGACAAAAAAAGTTGAGCTAAACTAGAAGCTGCTAAATAATCTAAAAAAATAATATATGTGAAAATGACTTGAACAAATATGGTGCGGTAATGATCTTCAATAGAAATAGATGTCATACCAAAAATGCAGAACAAACAGAACTTAAGGAATAAAAGGTCACAGCCTAAATTTCGACTAGAGTATTTGAAATGTATACTATTTCCCTTTGACCCAAAGGGATACTGAAAATGCAAGGTGAGTAAAACTAGTCAGTATAACGAATAAACACTGACTTCTCAGTGGTTAAACACTATATATATTTATTTCTTCTTCACACCACAGTCTAATGAGAATATTCCTAGTTGAGGGATATCATTTGTGGTTATTCAGAACTTCAGGTTCAATCATCTAGGTACTGTGGGTCCTCTGTAATCAACTAGCAGAAAGATAAACAGTATGGAAAAATACCCATGGAGTTTTTTGTTGTTGGTGAGCCCTGTATGAGCCATAGCTCATGTCACTTCTAATATTGCTTATTCAGTTATAACACGGACTTATGGATATATCCAATGGGAAATAAAGTCTAGCTATGTGTCTGGAATTAAAGAACACAGGTTTTCTATAAGACATACTAGGTTAAACCTCTAGGGAGAATAGGTTTGTGCACAAAAAATATTTGACTGTATTTTAGAAAAATTGGAAGTGCTTAAGTAATTTCTAAGCAGAGTTGTCTAGCAGTATATTAAGTATACAATCTTGGAGCTCCTGAAATTAATCTAGGCTAGGGAATCAACTGCACTTTTAACTAATTAAATTTACATTTTCCAGAATACTAAAATGACCTTGTGTAGACTCCCAAGAAACATTGCAGTATTAAGGCATAGTACCAGGAAATAAGTAAAGCAAGAAATTGTGAAGAAAGTGCCAGATAAATATGAGAGAGAAATAAAACAAGAAGTTCGTATGAGTAAAAAAAGAAGAAAGGACCTTAAACTGAGAGTAAACAAAGGTATCGGGGATCATTGTTAGATATGAGGATAGAAGGAAAAGAGATAAAGAAAATCGTTGAAGGAAAGTTAGAAAAGATGTCATCAATTTTCTTTAGGTTATCATCATCACTGAGTATTTATTTGTATTAGAAAATACCTAAGGATTCGAGCCTCCATGAATCAGAAAGGGACTCATCAACTAGTCTTCAGATTTATAAGATTCCACCTACATTGTATTTCTCAGAGAGACATATGCAAGCCAACTTCCTTAAGCTGTCCTCTGGGAGGGGAATGATAAAATTATTTTCAAGTGAAAGAAAAAAACATCGGTTTTCATAAAGTATGGCAGCATCCATACTATGAATAATTCATTAAGTCAGAACAAGATAGATTTAGAGAAAAGTTTTACTGTATCCAAGAAATATTTTTGTGAGTATAATTATTTGAAATGAATATAGAGTGATAAAAGGACATATATATGATATATGTGACATATATAAATAAAAGACAAAGATAAAGGGCATATATTTATATCCTTTTATCAGATATATACCATATGTGATATATATAGATATCAGATATAGCATATATATGTGTATATATATGTGTGTGTGTGTATATATATGGTATATATTTGGTATATATGCAAATATATGGTATATATACAAATATATACCAAATATATACCATATATATACACACATATATATATACATATATATGGTATATATATACATCATATATATATATATACCACATCTGTTTGTGATTATTGCTACATTTTTCTAGTTCTTTTTTCCATTAAATGATAGTAGCACAAAATAATTGTGTCCTCTGCGTATTACATTTGCATAATGTTAATAGGTGATTAAAATAATTTAAATATTAAATAAAAATTTTCAAAGATTGAAATGGATCTTTAACCTTTATTTTTTATTATCAATGTTCCAATATAAAGAGGTATATCCTTAAAAAGATATATCTTTAATAAGAACCCAGGATCAGCTTGTTAAACTGGATTGGGAATGCAGTAAGAAAATTAACACATGAAACTCCCTGTATGTAAATGCCTTAACTTTTAGTAAAATTTATTTTTCTTAGTAGTTTCTTTTAGACAAAAATGCAATTAATAATAATAGTAACAATTACAATGATAAACCATCTAATGTGGTATGTTAGTTATGATGGAATTTGAAGAATTTCTTCTAGAAGCACTGTTCCAGATACATTAGACTTATCTCTAAGTACACATCCAGTTCTAAAATTTTGTAACTTTATAAGTACATAAATATAGTTCATCAAAAAGTACATGCAATGTACATTTGGAAAGATAGTCATATTTTGCTTTTAATTTCCTTTCCAAAGAACTTTGTACCATAGAGCTTATTAGTCAGAAGATAGGCACCTTTAAAGTAACTATCAGCTGCTTGTCTGATTTTGGTTCTCTACTAAATTTAAAGATTATTTTCTGAAAGAGAGCAAATAGGCAGGTAACTTGTCTAGAAATTTTCAAATGTTTTTCAACTACATTAGGCAGGTTAAAATTGTTAATTTTGCTTGAATGACATTACACTAATAAGGAAAACATGAACAAACTTGTACTTTTTTTTCAGGATTCAAAAGTTTTCCTGATATTGACAAACTCTTTATATTAGTAATGTACATAGCTGTCTCCTTCAATAAAATTTCATCTGCCAAGCACACACAAAGACTTTTTTCTTGAAATATATATATATATTCCTTCTAGCTGCTTTGAAAAAAAGGGAAAGAACAGAGGAAATAGGTAAAATGTCATTATTTACTATGGAAAGACCTGAGTAGTTCTTTGTATTAGAAGATAAGGTCCTATACCTTTTAAATGCTTTTATTTCTTCTTGAAAGAACCAGTGAACTTACAGAAAGTCCCTAGTAACCTCCTTCTCTCTCTCCTGTTTGAGCTCTCTCATTCTCTCTCTCTCTCTCTCTCTCTTTTTCTCTCTCTCTCTCACACACACACACACACACACAAGAACACAAGAAGAAATAATTTTATATTTTTCTTAAACTTTAGAGTCCTATTTATCACATCTGTGATTTATTTCTTGAAAAATTATTGGTCTTAGATTTATTCTTTCAATTTTTTATTATTTAAAATTTAACATTTACAGCTATTCTCAAACTATAAGAGGAAAGGGTCTACTTCTCCAATTTTTATCTCCCTGTCTCCAGATCATTCTTAACTTCTTTTTTTCTGTAAACTCTGAACATCTGAAAAAGATAGTAAAGGGGAGAAACATAAAAATTTTAAAAAAAGCATAAATGGGAAATAATATTTAAATAAAAAGATAAGAAAAAGAAAATTCCCTAACAACAAACTATTTCATATATTTTATTTGATAATATGGCTTTAATACCTCAAAGCATTCTATTTTTTACTTCTATTTTCTTCTCTAAGATTAATTCAACAAGTAAAAATATATGTTGTTGCTTTTCCAAGAAGTTACTAACATTAAGTGTTAGGATTTAATAACAATTTGGTAGTAGCAGGCAAAGGACAATGAAAAACATTAACATTTTATTCTGTGAATCTATATTAGAGGTCCTCACTAGAATTCTAGTTGTATCTCATTTTCCCCAACACATGCTATCCCTACTTTGCAGTAAAATTCAGGCATGCAGTTTTTAGATACCAAAAATAAAATGCAAATGACTACCCACTAGCCCTTTAAAAGATAGAAGAATACATAGATAATCAAGCTGTGTGACATTTATAGCAAAATTATTTTATACATAATTTAGTACTTTTATGTTGTATTCCATTATTTTATATGCACAAATTTTATATATGTATACATACTCATGAATATGCATATGTAAACATATTTATTTCCTTCTAGGTATTTAAAATATATGTAAACTACAGTAATAATATCATACTATAATATAAAATGTCCTCAATTTGTTCTGTTTCTTGATATTGTGTTCCTGAGAAGTATCTTTATTGCTATATATAGATTTTCTTCAATTCGTTCACATTCCATTACATCACCAGCATAATCTTATTCTTCAAAACCATAAAACACAGGAATAATACTGCAAGGGAAAATGCTAATGTATACACAATGGTTTCTGCAGGTGGCAGAGTTATTGATTTTTTGTTCCACTTCTTTATAATTTGCTGTAATTTCTATTTTTATAATAAATTAGTATTATTTTATAGTAATAGAAATTGCTTTTGTTAGATTCATTGCTCCTTGAGGTTTATACAAAATAATTTTTAAATCAATATATGTTAATTTTTTAGATAAATTTAATTATATATAGTCAGATATTCTTCATTTAGAGATTCTTAGTAGAATCATTCTCACATACATATATTTCTCTTTTATCTTTAAGTACTTGAAATAGCTAGAGCTGGATTTAGAATGGGAAACAATACTGCAACAACAACTGATTTATGCAAAATCTGTCTGAGGTATGATCAAAATGTTGATCCACTGAAATTACTTAAGCCCACAATATTACTTATACACTTATACTTAGTGTCTTTTCAAATGATATTAATCTTCCAAGTAGTGTTGGATTAACCATTTGTGCATTCTGAATCTCTGAAGCAGCATACTTTGAACTAGGTATACCCTTATTTAATGAGTGGTATCTAAATAGCTTTATAGGATTCCTAAAGGTTAATTTCACTTTTTCTATTCTACATGTTTCATGCTCCTATCATATGATCCTCTATTGAGCTGGATAGAGAAAACCAAATTCTAACTTTTTGTTTCTGAGCTGACAAGTATTATCCCTCGTAAAAATCTTCAAAGTGAACTCAAGCTGTCATTTCTCATTTGGTTCCTCCTGAGTTTACAGCCTGAGCAGAGTTCAACTCTTTTCCCAATCTGCTACATTCATGATTCCCCAGATTAAACAGAGTATAGCTCTCACTCAGGAATTAGTCTTTTTGAAAATTATCTAGTGCCTCCTGCTTCTGCTGATATCTACTTGATAAACTTAGTGTATTTCATATAAATGTCTTTATGCGATTAATTAGGGCATTGTGAAAAAGCGGTCATGCTCATGCTGAAAAATCAACTATAGCATTTCGGAAACTTTGTGATTAATAATTCTAACCCTGGCCTCTATTAACAGTGGAATGCAAATAAAGATATATAGATTGTGCCTTTCTATCACATATACTATAAAACAACATAAACTGTAGATCCTATGGAAGAAAACTAATGAGAATTATGCTTTTAATGGAGAATATATAGAATATTACGCATTGTTGTTTAACTTATAAATAACTCATCAGAATTACAGTGGCCAAGAAAATCTCCTCGACTCTGTCAGCAGCTGACCCTTTAAGAAGAAAGGACTTCTATTATATAGAAAATGCTACTCTTCTATCTCAAATTTCACGAGGAAAATGTCAGACTCATCAGTTTCCAGACTGATAATTAAATTCACAAAAACCACTTGGCTCTATCTCAGTACAGACGAGGATTCTTGGTAGATGAGGTTGATCCCTCAGTTTCATAGGTTTATTGCTTGTTTACCAGTCAAAATCATTGAAAATAGAAATGACTCTATCCACAAAATAAATTTTGCTTTGAGATACCAGAAATAAAAATGCTTGAGAAACAACAAAATATTAGACAGCAAATACTGTTGCTTGTTACAGCTGCCACTGTAGAAACTTCTCTGGAATTACTTTGTGCTTTTCTTCTATGCTTTAGCTCCTAGAGGCACACAACTTCAAGTAGAAAGACATAGTTTGGAACTTTTTCTTCCATTTATTCTTAGTCACATCTACTCATAATTTCTTTCAGTTCCCTATGTGATGCTTGGGAATCAACAGGAACTCCATAAATCTTCTGAATCTAATGAAGGTTATTTTCTCAAAATTATGAGGATATTCCAGAGTCAATCAAAAAGATGCGTTCTTTGCATATAGGAAAAAGTAAAGTGAATAAATTATACATCCTATATCCAGAAAAAATCATTTGAAGGAAGGTATTCTTTGTTAGGAAGATGACATCAAAAATGTAAGGGTTGATAGTATAAGAGTTGAAACTTCTCTCAATCTTTTCCATAGTTCTCTCTATGAGCGGTATTACTGTTAATGTTGATTCTCACTAATTTTAAACAATAGTTTATCATTCTTTACTTTTATTAAGAATAAAAGATTTCAGTATGCTTTGTTCAGCGTGAGATCATTGGCTTTGGATAATATAGGATTCTAATAAATAGAAATTTTTATTTTCATTAGATCTACTACTGAATAGAAATGAATAATTACCAGCACTGTGTTTTTTCTTCCCCTAAAGTGGGTTTTGATTTGTGGAATCGATTAGGTAATTTATCTTACTGTGTCAACGATAACTAGCTTCTAGAAGTGGATGCAATACAGGAGTAAAGAGATGTATTGACTTGTATGCCTTTCCTGCACAGATATGAAACTTACTTTAAATCCACCTAAAGGTTCATACAGGGAGAAGAACAATTTTAGTAAATTTAAATAAAAGCAAGTCATCTTTATACTTCTGGGTATAAAACTTACACTTCATTTAGCACTCACTTCCTTATTAATGTTAAAAGTCATTCTTAAGTAAGTCTTGTTCATAGTTCATCTTTTCCTATAATAATGAGTCTTGCTTATATTAAATCTGTTGGTCATGAAATACTATTGTCCCTCTCACTTTAAATATCACCGTCTAGCACAGGCCAATAAACCAAGTTGAATTTAAAATTAACTATTTAAAATTTGCTTCAAAACATTAAATAAAAAATTGATAAAACAAGAAGAAAATTAATTTTTGTCCATTAGTCTTATTCTCTATTTCAAAATTTAAATTCATTCATCCATATATTTTAGGTTCTTTAGAGAGCAGGTATGATAGACGTAAAGCTGTATTGTTCCCCTTCCTCTTTTCTGCAGAAAATTGCATAGCCTTGGATCACAAAGAATGTGCAGATGTTAAATGTTAAATGATTCCTCTGATTTTTCCATAAGGTTTTTTCTTCAATATTTTATTTAGCATCTCAGATGAAAAGAGTTTTGTAGCAAACATCACTATTTTATCAGTTTTCAGCATAATAAGAACTTTCAAGAAAATAATGAAAATTTTGGTCTCATAAATTGATATCACATTTATGAAGGAAACATACTCTCCAAGAAAGGCAATTTTCTTTTGAAATTTCCATTTACTTCTATTGTGTCCATTCTGATATTATCAGTCAATGACAATATGACAGGCAAAGAATCAAAAATATTATATTTTAAATGTAAGCTTCCTTAAAAATAAATGTTGATATTAAGTGGCTTTAATAGCTCATAATTTTGCATGTTTTTCCCCTTATTTCAAACTAGATCCATGGATATAAATCACTCAGGTTTTATGTTGATTACTTTTTTTTTCCTAGTATAATAATTTCATTTTGTCACAAAGGTTGCAATTTTAAACACATATATTATTAAGGACAAGGTCATGAAGGCACTATAAATAAAACAAAATAAAATCCATGTTCTTGTGGAGGAGTAGAGTGTGTGGACAGCAAATGTGCTGATTGTACACAGAATTATGGGGATTTTTATTATAAATTTTTCTTTGACTACTCTGAATTGGATAAACTGATACTACTTCAGAAATCTGATTGATACAATAACCATTAAAATATTACTATAAAACTTCTAAAAATTTCTTAAGAGAAAATTTTTTTTTTTCAGAAAAATACAACAAAATAATCTTAAAATATTCTGGGACAGATCAATAAAGAATGTTACAAAAATACTGTGCATTTTTAATAGAAAGAAGATACTGAATTGATAAGATTTTACCTTTCTTTTTAAGTTTAAATACTTCTGGTGGTACTGAGACCTGTGTATCCAAAGGATCACTTTATATCTTACCTGGATGACTGAATTTCCACTGAAGAAAATTTCAGTCTTCGTAAAACAGTTAAAGAACATTCGCTTCATTCACCTATCCCATATTTACTGACACCTCTCACCTGCCAAATAACTTGTTGACTCCTTGTTACTCGTTTTGCGTGCTTTCCACCCATTCTTTAGATATCTCTATCTCTTTTTATTCATACCACTTTTCTCTTATTTTTTTTAATCTATTAATTTGTGTACTCAAGCTAGAAATCATTCTTAACATATCCTATGTCCACAACCAGTGCTATTTCTGACTACCTTAAACAAGCCCCCATTTAAGTCATTTACTTTTTATCACTTAATCTGCCCAGGCAAACTCACTAAATCTATTTCCATTCCCTTAGAGATTATTTTTTTGTGTGACAAAATTTATTTTTGGATTTAAGAAGAAAATTCCTAAAACTAAGGTGAAGATTAGGATATTTAATGTGGATTATTAATAATGTTCAGTATTAATAAACTTTATAAATCATTTGTGTTACCTTGGAGGGCATTTGTCAGAACTCTTGATGTGTTCCATTCTACATTTTTATCAATGACATTAATGTAAGTTCAGAATGCATGCTTAACAGATATGAAGATCAGGTAAGACTTGGAGTGGTGACATTTATTGCTAATAGAATCTCTGATGGTATCATGATCTAAATTTCAATAGGAATATAAAATTGCAATTAATCCAAAAACATAACATGTAATTTGCATATGTACCTTAGAACCAAATATAAAATTTCTAACAAAAAGGGGTGGGTGAGGTAAGGATCAAAAGGAGAATTTTTAAAAAATATAAGAGTTTCAAATATTAGAAGACAATAAGTTCAATTAAAGTTAAAATCTAAAATACCTTATTTTTTAAGGAGTTACCAAAGCAATTTATGTAAATTGGGCTGTATTATTGAAAATATGCTTTAAGAATTCAAGAAGGAATAGGACTTCTCTGAAGTATTCTAGCTAGCATACATTTGAAAATGAGTAGAGAAAAAATGGAATAAATTCAGAGAGTTACAAAAAAAGGCATTTAAAGCCATTTGGTTCTTTTTTGAAGGGTTTTATATAAGCTAGTAAAGATAGGCTTCTGTATTGCCAAAAGAAATAAAATGAGGAAAAGTAAATATAAGTTTCTGGAAAGATCTTGATTTATTTTTTTAAATTATTTTTATACCTCTCTGCACTGAAAGAGGTGGCATCAGTGAGAATAAGTTTCTTGATCTGTGATTAAAAAATATTAGTCTAAATATTAGTCTAAAAATATTAGTGTAAAACTTGGTTATACTTAAAGGTGAAGGGGAACAGAGTTTGCCGCCCCAAAATATGCCACTTTAAGATATTTACTATTTTAAGTTGGCACTTTTAAGAAACAATAGACTCAAGAAAAACTTTTGAATTTCCTCCTAACTGCCTAAAAGGAATTTTTTAAATTAATTAATTTATTTTTATTATAGTGACACTGGTTAATGAAACCCAGTATCAGCTGTACAATTCAATAGCGAGGCATACGTATATCTATATAACTGTGAATTCACTGCCCGTAGTTAGATTTCTTTCTGTCACCACATATTTGATCCCCTTTACCCCATTTACCTCTCCCCTCCCCTTCCCTCTCTACCCTGTGGTAACCACTAGTCTATTGTCTATGTACATGAGTCTCTGTTTGTTTGTCCTATTTGTTCATTGCTTTTAGGTTTATATCCCACATATGAGTGATGTCATGTGATTTTCAACTTTTTCTGTCCAGCTCATTTCACTTATCATGATTATCTTAAGGTCCATCCATGTTGTTACAAATGGCAGTATTTCATCTCCTTATGGTTGAGTAATATTCCATTGTATATGTGTACCACAGCTTCTTTAGCCAATCATCTATCATGGGACACTTAGGTTGCTCCCATGTCCTGGACACTGTGAATAATGCTGCTATGAACATCAGTGTGGACATCTTTTAGATATATGTTTTCAAGTCTTTGGGGTAAATACCCAGTAGAGGGAATGCTGGATCATATGATAGATCAATTCTTAGTTTTTTGAGGAAACTCCATACTGTTTTCCATAATGGCTGTACCAATTTGCAGTCCCACCAGCAGTGTATGAGGGTTCCTTTTTCTATGCATCCTCTCTAACGTATGTTATTACTTCTCCTGTTGATTATAGCTATTCTAACAGGTGTGAGATGGTATCTCATTGTGGTTTTGATTTGCATTTCCCTAATTGCTAGCAATGTTTAGTATCCTTTCATATGTTTGTTGGCCATTTGTATGTCCTCTGAGGAGAAGTATCTGTGCAGGTCCTCTGCTCAATTTTAATTGGATTGTTTTTCATTTGTTTTTATAGAGTTGAATGAGATTAGAGTTGAATTGGATATTAGGCCCTTATTGGTGGTGTTGATTGCAAATATATTTTCCCATTCAGATGGTTGATTTTTTATCTTGACGATTTCTTTTGCTGAGCAGAAGATTTCTAGTTTGATGTAGTCCCATTCATTTATTTTTGCTTTTACTTGCCTTGCTTTTAAGGTCAAATTCATAAAATCCTCTTTAAGTCGAAAGTCCGTGAATTCAGTCCCTATGTTTTCTTCTATGCAATTTATTGATGCAGGTCTTATATTCAGGTCCTTAATCAATTAAAGTTAATTTTGGTGTGTAGTGATAAACGACAGTCTAGTTTCATTCTTTTACAGGTGGCTTTCCACTTTTCCCAGTGCCATGTATTGAAGAAGGCTTTCCTTTCTCCACTGTATGTTTTGACTCTTTCATCGAAAATTATTTGCCCATATAAACCTGGGTTTACTTCTGGATTCTCAATTCTGTTCCATTGGTCTGTGCGTCTGTTTTTCTGCCAATACTATGCCATTTTAATTATTGTCATTTTGTAGTATAATTTGAAGTCAGGCAGAGTGATGCCTCCAGACTTGTTCTTTTTCCTCAGGATAGCTTTGGAGATTCAGAGTATTTTGTGCTTCCATATAAAAAGAATTTAGATAGAAAATTTGCTTCAGGAAGGGAGCTATTATTATAGATAACTATAGTTTAATATGAACTAGTATGTGATGAACAGGGAGGAATTAGCAAAACACATTTGTTCAAAGCCCTCTTAGTGTCTCATTGTTAAAGATGGCCCAGCAAACATTTATTTACTAGACACTTGCTTTTCTATCTCCATATAAATTACCTTCCTGACTTTTTAAGTGATAAACTTCACTGCTCTCCCTTTATACTTAGTACCAGAATGACATATAAACCCCAACTGCCTGATGTGTCTTTTGGTCTCATATTCTTATGGCACCCTCACATGTACACCTGTAATAAATTTTGAACATTTTCTACTCTTAAGCTGTTTCATGTTAATTTGTTTATTAGCCCAACTAGAACTTAAGACTGTAAAAGAAAATTATTTTTTGACCCCCACAAAGGCCATTAAGGAATTAAATGCATAATATTGGTATAATGAATTTTATAATTCCTACTGTATTTATAGAAGTTGGAAGTTTTAATCTTTCTGCTAGTTAAAAACTAATAAATTTAATAAATCTTCCCCAGTGTGATTTTGAGCTAGTTTACTGGAAATTTCTTGAAAGAACAATCTGACCCTAATAATATGACCTTAATAATTGTTTATTAGTTTCTGTAACCTAGGTTTGCTGAAATTACAAACCACCTCAAATTCTTAATAGTTCCCTAAAAAAAGAAAAGATTATTTATGTCTTATTTATTCTCTATCTCCATCATTGAGGATAAGTTTTCTGCTACATTTGTCTTCCCTCTAAGACTCAGGCTGAGATAGCAGACATCTTTTCTAATATTGCTGCATGCAATAACAGAGAAAAAGAGGACCCTGGATACTCTTCACACCGACAATTAATGCATGTGTTTCAAGGCTCGATTCAACCACAAGGAAATCAAGACGTGTAGTGATACGATGTGCCCCGAGCAGGGAACAGATATTTGGTGAAATTCAATAATGACTATCACAAATAGTGACAAATATCACAATGTGTTTGTGGGAGAATTATGAGTTTGAAACAGGAAGAAATCTGAACATTGACTTATTTTCTGTAAGTCCCGCTCTTTTGCTTTTGGATCTGACAGAAATGGGTTTCACTTTAAAAAGTCAATTTATGTGAAGCTACAGGATGTGAAGGAGAATTTATATGAAATTGATCACCTTTGAGATGGAAAGATATGAATTAAATGGATACAGTTTTGAATAAGGGAAAATAAAGAACCTTTTCTATTTCTGTCAATTGTTTATTTCAGTTCATTGGATATTATGAACACAACTAAAGAGAATACATTTTACATTCTGAAATAGTCACTTTTTTGTCATATAATTTCTTTTGGAAAATAAAGAGAAATAAGTTAAACGTAAATAATACTACATAGTCAAAGTACTTAAGACAGAAAATTAATGTTATTTTTTTAAGGATTAAAGTTATGTTATTGCTATTTCAAATTCTTAGATTTCAGTCATAAAAGTCCTTACTATATTAAATAGCTCATCATAGTATGCCATTCAAAAATTCTTGATAAATATTTATTTATTTATTGAATTAGACTATGTACTGAATTTAAAATACTGTCTAGAATGATTTTTAGCATGTTTTTTCTTCATAAACCCTTTACAAACTTCTTTTTCAATACAATTACATAATCACCAAATCCAACTCTACTTAATTTTTCTATTATAAGAGTTGCTTAATAATGTTAATTTTAAAAACTGTGCTGATATCCCCTAGCATGAAAACCTAAAAAATAAATAGATGGGAACAAAATGTGCCATTTCAATTACACCAGTTCTTCAGGGCAGATTTTTTTCTTCTGGTTGAATTAATTTTAAACTAGAACTGAGTTAGCAAGAATGATGAACACAATGTAAAACACATATGAAAACAACAGTTCACGCTTTACACTTAAGATCAGAATGAATAAAGAATAAATAAATTATAATAATAATGAAAATCAAGCTGTTCTCTATTTTTTTCTTTTTTTCCTTTCACAAAAGTTTTTAATGTAATGCTTCTCTATTATTTAATAGAAGTACTCTTTTCAATAACTTCATATTTGTCTTCTAGAAGGGAAACATGTATAATCAAGTCTAGAAAGGGATGATAATAGAAGGGGGGAAAAATGATGAGATAAGAGATTGTAAAGTGGATAAAAGTTTTCAAATGAAGCTATTTCCTTTTAAATGATAAAGAGAAAAATATTAAAACCAGTGGTTTAGAATTGATCTGAAGGCTTAAATATACCAGAACACCCTTGACACTAAGTTAGCATAATTCTAAATACATACACTATACCCAGCACTGAATTCCTGACAAGAGAAGCTATGCTTAAAGGTTTAATGTAGAAAAGGAGAAAGAATATTCACCATTTCAGAATTAATTGAAAATGACTAAAGACAAAGAAATTAATTTAAAAGTAAACTAAATATATATATATTATTTATAAATGTTCTCCACAATTTGAAAGAGTCAATCAATATGTACCTTATTATGCATTGAAGTGTGTGGGAAGAAGAGCAAGAAAAATTCATTCAATTTTGTTAATTGTCATCATCTTTAACAGTAACTCAAGTTAACTCTATATAAACTTGGTAGATATGGACATATTTTGACATCTCAGATTAATTTAATTTAGTTTGAATTAATTTATATTTTAAACTAACAATAAATAGTTTAGGATTCTGAAAATTTTATTTGTAGGAGTTTTGATTTTATATGATTTGATCAAAAATTTGCAAAAAATCAAAATATTAAATTTCTTTTAGAGAAAAAGGTAAGAGGAAAGTGATTATCTTCTCATGTAATTGTAATGCATAGTTTTCTTCTTGAAAATATTTATGTGGATATTACATTTGCTTGAATACTTGATTTTGTTTTTCAGTTTTATGATATTTCAACAGCTTAACTTTACAGGTTGCTATAAAGATGAATTCAATTATATTTTACTTGAAATTTTTTAGATGACTATTTCCTAAGAAGTATTCAGCAGATAAAATTTCAGTCTTTATACTTTTATCTAATTATTATATTTTTTAAATTTGAAAAAAAATACACAGTTAAGAATTTAAAAAATATATTATTTTTCTTTTTATTTTCTTTAAGCTCTATAGTTTGCTATTTAGTTCCTTTAAAAAATTTCATTGAGATATAATTTATATACTATAAGGTCCATCCATTAAAAATATGCAATTCATTGCTTTTTTGTATATTCACAAGGTTGTTCAACCATCACCATAATCTAACTTTAGAATATTTACACCACCTTCCAAAAGATACACTGTACCCATTAATAATTATTCCCCATTCCTACCTCACCAAAACCCTAACCTAATCAACTACTCACATATTTCCTATTACTATAAATGTGCCTATTCTAGACATTTTACATTTAATGAGATCATGTAATATTTTTTGTATGCATGACTGGCTACTTTTAATGAACATAAAGTTTTCAGTGTTTATGTATGTTATAGCATGTATCATCAGCATTTTTTATTATTGAATAATATTCCATTGAAGGAACAGATCGCATTTCATTTATCCCTTCATTAATTGATAAATATTGAGTTGTTTCCCTTTTTTTGCTACTATGAAGAATGCTGCTATAACATTTGTCTACAAGTGTTAGTTTGGATGCATGTTTCATTTCCCTTGGATATATACCTATGATATAAAAGACAACTTTTTGTTGTCTATTTTATTATAGTTATCCTAGTGGATATGAAGTCATATCTCATTGTGGTTTTGATTTGTATTTTTTTAATAATTAATAATGTTGGGCATTTTTCTATGTAAATGTTAGCCATTTATATGATAATAGTTGAATTTAAAAAGAGAGAAAACTTGATGAAAACCCTGGAGTGAGCAGTTAGGTGCAGATTCCAACTTCACAATCTTCAATAAACTGACCTTTTATAAAACACTTACCTGTTAGTACCTGCATATCATGATTTTAAAATGGGTTAATATTAACATGTATATTATTGGATTATTGTGTGGATTAAGTAAAGTTACATATGAGTATTTTGGATACTGCCTGAAATATAGTGTATTTTTCAATAAATGTTAATTTTTACAAGTAATATCACTGTTATTATCAATATTAACTGACCAACTTTATTCTACTAAAAATATTCAAATAAAAATATAAAAAATCTGATTTAGACAAGATTTTTAAAGAAATTTTAGTGAATCAGAATATTTCTAAAAGACATAATAATTTCATAATTCATAAATATCACGTTATTTAAATTATAAGTAAGCATACGTAAATATTTTTGTTAGTCTACAATATAAAATAATACTACAAACACACACACATGCATTGCAGTACAGTGATTAATTTAAAAAATTAATGTGAATTATATCAGTTCAAATGGAAATCAAAGATATCTTGAAATTTATTTTTATTTTTTAAGATTTACACTATTTTAGATTTAAAAAATTAAAAAATATTACATTTTGACTATAATTTTCAGTTATTTCTTTTATACTACAAGTCAAGATCTACAGGACTCAAATAAGGCATTTTTGACATTGTTTTACAGGTACTAAATTAAATATTTGTGATGTGTTAGTGACCTGCCAAATGATTCTATTGCTATTTGAGCTCACATTTTAAAAAGAAACATTATCTTGTCTCATTTTCATTACACTAAAAGTGACTTTTTTTTAACAAACAATGTAAGAATTTGAGCAAAATGGTTCTAATGCTTCGGATGAATAAACCGTAGTCTTGAGAGATAAAGGAGCCAGGTCAAATTAATGTTTGCATGGCACCTGCACGTGATTACACACAGCAATACAACTTCAACATTGAAATAAGCTTTCTCATGGGTTAAAAGAGGCAGGACATTTAATATTGAGGCTTCTATAGACTGTGTTTGGTTGGACTTAGGCAGGATCATCTCTATAAATAAAATTTGCATATTTTAAAATGGCTTTATTCAAATATGTAGAAAGGTATGTATTAAACTAATCTTCGTATTTGTAGTCTTCTCATCATAACCCAATTTAAAGACTTCACAAATAAAATGAACCAAAATTTGAAGCATCTGTCAAATATATAAACAATCTGAAATACATGGTTAGATGATTTGACAAAAATAAACTGACCAAAGATACAAATGGTCTAGATTATATGGGGAAGATAATTTGCCAAAAAATTAACTACTAATTAGAAGAAAAACCTATTTACGGCAATGTAAACCACAGTCTTTTTACATATCATGACGAACAGATTTTGTCTCTGGTAAAACTCCACAAGCACTGTGGTTAAATATAGTTATTAACTTCCATATGTTAAATCATCTGATGAAGTTTATTTTGAAAATTTGCACATACAAAGGGGATAAAATTAATATTGCTTCCTATGAGTGAAAGTTATGTTTATAGTCAAGTCTAGAACATATTTAAGAAAATTAATTACAGCTATACTGCTTAGCCAGAGGCATCACTGGTTGTGGAGGTAGACTTGTTTTGCAATGTTTACAACAAAGAAACAAACTTCACTAATAAAATTTGCACTATTGAGACTTTTGTAGGAAGCCCAACAAATTTTTTAATAAATCTCACCATTTCTTATTTTCATAAAACTAATAACCATCTGTTATCCATTTGTCATAAAATGACAGGGAAAATTAGATAACTGCTATCACTAAAACTCATGATTCAAAGGGGAGTTATTTACTATTGTGAATATAAATCTAAACAGCTTCTTCTTGCTTCATGGGCATTCTCCAACATCCCTAGCTGAAGAGAATTAGAGAAAAACACCTCAGACATTTTAGTCTAAACAATAGAAAACAAGCCATTGAATTCAGAAAATGAATATGCTAGGAAATAGGAACACTGGGCTTCCTGAACAAGTCCCCTACTAAAAATATTAATGCCTTTAAACAAGTTACTTTCAGAAAAAGAATGGGTAAATTGATTAGTTTATGAATGGAACACGTAACGCCAGAAAGTATGTAGCTATCCCAGTAAAATGTAAATTAATCACTATAAGTCATCATTAGGAAAATCTATTCCAGATTTCCTTTCATATGTTAAGCAGGTCCATTTGCAAAGGAAAACTAAGAAAGAACAGACTATCCAAACAAAGAGCTATTATTACTTTTTGAAACATTCTATACACTTGAAAAGGCAAACCCAAATAATTTAATTGCCTCAATGTCACTCCCCCCCATTAAATATAAAACAGTAATTCCATTCAACAAGGGTATAACACCTTATTTAAAATTTGGGCTTTCTGTATTAAAGAGTGCAAACCCAAGCTCAAATTTCCTATAGTAACCAATTCCACAATGGAAACTTTATTTTATAGACACCTTTATGCAGAATAATTTTTTTTTCATAATTAAACAATAAAGTGTGTGTATGAGAGAGAGAGAGAGAGAGAGAGAGAGAGAGAGAGAGAGAGAGAGTGAGAGAGAGACAGAGACAGAGCCAGAGCCAGAGCCAGAGCCAGAGAAAGAGAAAGAGAAAGAGAGAGATGGTGACTGTGTAGGGAGAAGTAGGGCATTGGTCTTGTTACCAGAGAAAAGCCAATTTCTCTTGCCTGTCCTTTTAGACTGTAAAGCTCAGGCTAAGGGCAGGTTAGAATTAGATTACTGTATGAACCAAAAGGTTAGAATGAGATTTGCGATATTTTGCTGGTGAGATTTAGACATATACAAGACTTGGTGCAAAGAATCCTAAATTAGAAGTCAAATATTTTTCTTCCTCTCTCATTGAGCGTTCATATCAAGGTCTAAGCTACCTTCTAGGTATATAAAGAAAAGTAATGTATTTTTATACTCTATTGAAGTTATCTATTTATTAGAAAAAAATTCTCTTAATAGAGAGAGCATGTGTGTATGTGTGTGTGTATGTAAACAGAAGACTTTATTTTGCAAGATTAGAAAAATTTTTTAAAGCAATAACCTTTTATGCTGAATCTTGAAGTGTGAGTAGGCATCAGCCAGGTGAACAATGGGAATCTGGGCGTTATGCCTCAAATAACATCTTAGGAGATCAATCAACAAAGTGCGATTCAGAAATCTGAGTACTGATAGCTCAGTATGGAATGATCTTGGAATACTAAGAGAGATTGAAATAGTGTGGGTAAACAAAACATACTATGCATTAGAGTTTGAAATCAATCTTTTTGTTTTAGTGAGTTGACATTTGGGTCTGGTGAGTCTGGTTCATTAATATAATTCAGATTGCATTTTGATTCTCCTGGGTTGGTGCAGTTTATGGAATATTTTATGAGCTGAACGAAGGTGCTTGAACTAGATGATTTAGAACTAGAGTTTTTTCACTAATTCTGCCCAATAGAAAAGTAAAAATGCAACATGGAGCTGAATTGCCAAAAGAATGATTCAATTTGAACAGAAAAAGAAAGGAAAATTAGCTTCTCATCCCACAATAGTACCCCTGTCGTTCTGCAACATTTCCCAATTAAAGACTAAATTTAGGTCAGACACTGAATTTTCAGCAAAATTCCATCAAAATGCAAATACTTAAATGCAAAAATTTATATATCAGTACACTTAACACCTTAACGTGGTCTGATAGGAAAAGCTTATCTGACTCTAAATTCTTTGTAGAAAGAACATATGACAAAGTTCTTTGTAGAAAGAACTTTCTACAAAGTTCTTTGTAGAAAGAACTTTGAGCAATCAGAGCCATTTAATTTCTAGTTTGATAAGTTAACTTTATGACATATATGGAAGATGAAAAGATATGGAAGATCTTTTATATTCTTTTTCTGAAATAAGGATCACCAAAAAGAATGCCAGTGGGAACATTCATTTTTCATTCCATATTTTGAAATGGTAAATTTCACAATTATCAATATAACCAACTGAATAATTTGTTATAAAATCATTCATACTGAGAATATACAGACAAGAGTGGATACAGGCTTCTTTTGACAATAATACATTTTCTAGTAGGTGGAGAGAAGGTGATGAGAAGAAATCTAGCAAAATGGAATTGGTTACAGCAATATAAATGTTAATGGGAAAAAATCCATGAATACATTAAGCAAGAAAAATAAAGGAGTGGCATCGATTCTACAAATTAAAAAGTCAAGCTACTACTATACTATTGCTACATGCATGTTAGATTCAATAGTTTTGTTAATGAGAATTGTATTTTTTGTTATTTTTAAAAGGAAACCCCAGGAACTTAGCATACTGAAAACTGTGGTTGTCATAACAAATTAATATTCATTTAAAATATTTATTTTTAAACTATAGTCTGCCATTTTATGTAAATCAGTTAGAGCTTTTACTAGTACATATATTAATGTTAAGAGAGTAAAAAAATGATATTTTACTCATCAGTCCTGAAGAGATGTGTATAGAATAGTTTATGATGTTTACATATGATATTTTTAGATTCCGAGAAGAAAAGAATTATTTTATAGAATAGATTTCAATGTCTGGTGCGATAAACAAAAAGAAGACACATATCTATATTGTTAAGGTTTGGGAGGAGGGGAATGCTGCAGAACATTACAAAAATGAAATACTATTGTGGAACAGGTAACTCTTAAGTTAATACAATTAATGAGAGCCTTTAGGTGACAAAATTTAAAAAAAAATGTGAAGGAAAAAATATAAATAAGAAAACAATAGAAGTAATGTTATAACTTACCAGAGTACACAGAATAAATATACCTCTTTTAATATTTATCATTCTTGTTGGTTTGTAACTCATTGCTATTTCAAAATAACATGGTGAGAACATGTTGAATGAATGACAAGTTTAAATCATATACAAATTAGATTTATTAGTGGCGAAAAATTATGCTCATTAAGCTTGGAGGTTTTTTAATTCTTTCCTTGAGTTTACTATAGGTTTGCCTACATTCATAAAAATATTTCAGTCTTTATGTGTCACAGTTGCCTTCTAAAGAAAAACAATGAACTCTACACTGTGACATCAAGAAAGCTTTTGAAACTCTAAAAGAATTCACCGCAGGTTAATAAGAATTAAAGGACAAATGCTCTGCCCAAGAGCGTTGACGTAACCCAATGGAAAATGTTTTCAAAGAGGCAGTGCATCAGTAGCTCTAAAGACTTCAGCCTAAAGACTTCTAGAGGAGGAACAGCAATTACAATACAGCTGTGTGACCTTGGAAAGCTCAGGAGCTGCTAGAACTTCATCAGTGGAGGTGGTTAAGGAGCACAGTAACTACTGAAAATGCAATAGTATACATTAACTTTCTTGGCAAGTGCTTTTCTTCACAGTACAGAGAGACATAAGAAAATGCTTCTTGGGAAAAAGGAGTAGAGTACTGGATAGGGAGTATGGAAAATATTTGCAATCCAGCTATAGGTCTGAGAAGATGATACTCAATTTCTAGAAGTCTGTTTCATCTTCTGTAGGTGGAGTTAGTCATATTTTTTTTGATTCTCACAGGATTTAATAAGATGAAAATTGAGTGTTACAACATATAAGTATTATGCTCATTAGAGATGATCATTAGTTAGTTACTTTAGTTCTTTTCTCAGTGAAACTTTCAGTAGCCTGTCATTTGAAATTTCCTTCCCACTTTGATACTTCATACCATCAACCTTGCTTTTATTCTCCTTAGGACTTATCTCAACATATCTTTAATTAATATTCTTGTTTATTGCCTCTTTCTAGCTCTATAAAATAAATGAAGGCAGGTCTCTTTTCATGTTTTACTCACTGCTGAATACTAGCATCTAGAATAGAACCTGCCATATGGTATATAATCACTAAGTATTTGTTAAATAAATAAATGAACAAACAAATAATAAATGGATGGATGAATTAAATGATTGGTCTGTGGCACTAAAGTAATAACCCATTTTGACTGAGCATTAGTATTTTCTAGACTTCTTGTTTTCCAAATTTGTCACTCCTTTCTCCAACAATGAGAAACTTATTCCCATCAATTTCTTTTTTAAATGAGTCTTAGATAAAATTAAGCCTTTACTGTTGACAATACAGCCCCAAAGAAAAGAATATGAGAGAAACAAACCTTTCAGGTAAACTGAAAAAAGAGAGGCTGCAGGCCCCATAAAATAACTGAATTCTTTTTATGAAGAGATCATTTCAACTGATATGTATGTCCTCCTAGAATGAAGCCTGACACATAGTAAGCATTAGTTAAAATTTTTTTTTAATTAATAATAATAGTAACCTGTGACACAGAACTCTATTCCTTCCACTGGCTCCAGAAGTATTGCTGTTGTGGTCAAAGGAATGTTTAAATTTGTATTCCCAGCCATTGTATCCAATCTGAACAAGTACTTGACACTGTCAAAACATATTTTGTACTAGGTTTAGGGATAGAAGCATAGGAAGGACAAGTAGTGGGGTATCTTCCTTCCTCGTTTACTATACCCAGTATAGAGGCCTTATTTATTAGTTTAAATGTCTGGTATAAATTCTCCATTTCAGTCTATGCATGTGAGTGGGTTAAGGAGATTAAAACAGGCTCTATTGAATTACTCTATCTACTTCAGAAACCATTTTGCAATGACTTCTGTGTTGCATCTGTGAAAATAGCTATTTAAAATAATATAATGAATTAATCAAGCTCTAAAGCAATCTTAGCGATAGTTGATACTCGACCATGAGTATTTTATATTATATTGAAGTTATATGTTTATTTTAGAAACTTTATGATATGATAAGAAAGAGAAATAGCATAATTGAGTTTAAATTAGATTGCGAGTATTTAAGAATCAAGACAAATTTTATTTTCCTGAATAAGAAGAGTTCATAGTGATAGCTTTCATATATCTATTAATATGCATTTTGAGAATTTCTACTATGTTCCAGATTTGTTAAAACTGAGCTCTTTTAATTCATCTTTATAGCGCTTTACTGTATTGTCTCTATAGAAAGGTGTGTCATTTCTCACTCTGAACCTCAGATAATGGCAAGTAGGCCAACACTGAACAGGTATTACATTTCCTGAAGGCTCTCTGAGAGGATGTGCTTCTATCTGGATCACAGTGCAGATATTTTCTTCAGGACCCCAATAAAAGATCCTAACAATGTAAAGAAATGAGAATGGCTCCTCTCTTTATTTTACCCTGTCCTTATATTTTTTTATTTTTTTAAAAATTGTTTATGCCTCTGATTTACTGCTCTGCTAAAACATATGATGCCTGGTGTTTTAATTATCAGAGATGAATTGACTGGACCATTCCAGAGCTTTCTTGGAACCAATAAATATGCCAGCTTTGATTTCAGTGTTTTCTGAAAAAAAGTTCTTTTAAATAGCCACATATAAATCAATCCTGATTGTAAACCTATCCACACACATATTCTGAGCTGAGCCTGCTTTTAGATGGCCATTATAACAAGCAAATTTCTGTTTCTGTAAGTGTAAGATATTAAATGTTTTTATGAATATCCCTGACATTTCCACCCAATTTCTTTTGTCATCATAAAAATCAACACTATTTTTGAGTGAAACTATTTCAACTCCATTGAGAAGCATGACGATATCTAAATATATTTTGTAAAAAGAAAGAAATCGAGCAATTTTGATAAAATACAGGGTGCATTTATAAAGCTATATATTTTCACAAATCCCATTATTCAGCAAAACTTAAATTCAATGTTTAGCGACTATTTAAGCACTCTCATTTGCTAATGTGAAGGGCATTAATTCTATTGATATGTCGATTGAAATTATATAACTGGGAAAAAAATTTTGCATCCAAATTCATTTGATTAAGAACAGCAGTAACACTAGCAAAAATATTCTCTAGGATCTACAATTTGTTAGAAATGAAAAATCTGTTTAATACTGTCCTATTTTTATTTAAATAAAAGAATCTCTAATATAGCATATATGTCTGCAAAATGTCAGTATCTAATGAAAATGGGAATACTGGAAATATAATTTTATAGCCGACTAAACATTACTAGATAATTTTAGACTTATAGTCAGACCTAATGAAGAAAAAAACATATTTTGTGTGTCACATAAAAATTCATAAAAACCTTTATTTTCACACAAAGTAAATATATGTACTTGAGGGAAAGTCTCTTAAAGTATGATTTTATGTTGAATTAGTATTTGTATTCCCATATCCCATGTTGAATAGTCTTCATCATGCTGATTAATGGGTTTGTCATTATCTTTCTCTTTTTTCTATACTTTTTGTGCATTATTTTATTATTTATTTAAATAAATATGAAGGATAAGAAAACCCCTCAATTATCTTTTAATTAATATTTATTTTCTGAATATGAAATTTAAATAGTCAATTATGGAAAATACATTAAAAGTTCAAAGAGTACCAAGTTATCTGTAGTTCTGACAACAGGAGATAACCATTGTTAAACTTTCATTTCATTTTAGAACTACATTGAACACTTTATGTATAAACATTTGACAGCACCTATGGGGATTTCAAAGACTGGATTCTTGAAGTAAGACTATTGTATTAAGAAAAATGTTCACTTATAAGATTCTATCCATCTTCCCAAATGTCTTTCCAGAGAGGTTATACCAATTTACCTAATCTAATAACAGTATGTGAAAATGCTCACCTCTGTAGTCTTGCCAACCTAAATCAGAATACTATAGTTTTAACAGTTGATGTAGTAAATGAAATATGGTATATCATTGTTTCAAATGTTTATTTTGTTCACTGCTATTGAAATTGATCTTTTTTTTTTTTTTTTTTTTTTACTGGCAATACGTTTTTCTTTTGTATATGGCCTCTTCATTTTTTGGGGGGGGGTATGCTAGAGTTTATATTTGCAATTATTTTTGGAAGTTAAGGATACTAATCTTTTGTCCCATTTAATTGTCTTCATAATTAAATGATTAGTTTATTTTTATTAATCATCGATCATTTAATCACTTAGCAAATACTTATTTAATGTGGGCTATGTTAATAGATAATAAGTAAAATTCAAGGGTAAAACCAAGAGGTATCTGTCTCAAAATGCTTTTTCCTTTTGACTATATTAAATTTCTCAATTAAAAAAATGTTGTGAAAGCAGCAAAAATAAAAATTGATTTTAACTGTGAATGGGTGTTGGGGTATAATTGTGGACATGTCACTTGAAATAATTCAATGAGTAGGAAGTAGAGTTTTGAACAGTAGAGATTGCTGAAAGAAGAGAATAAACAAAAACATGAGGGTTAAAAATAGATGATATATTTAGGAAACATATAGTATGAATGCAAATGCAACAGTGTTTTCATAGAACAATAAAGCTAAGTATGTATAGAAAGCTAGATTGGGGAAAACTTGGAAAAATTTGAATAAAATTTAAATGATGTTTGTTTCATTACTTAGTAGAGACTATCTTGTATCGCCAATATTTTTAGGCAATATAAAAGACCTAGGGATGATCTGTGCTTTAAAAATGATAAGGCTGGATTAGAAAATGGAAGCTACTGGAAATATCAGTAGGATTCTACTGTAAGATTCAGATGAAAAAAAATTAGGGAGGTAGAAATAATAGGATGTACGAAAATAACAGTTCCTTACTGGGTGTAAAGATAAAGGAGTAGGGAAAATCATGCCTGTAACATCCAAGTTTTAAACCCAGTAGGCTGTGAGAATGAACTCATTATTCAGAAGAGAGTACAAAAGGTGGAGAGATGTTCTGCTTTGGCTATTAACTCTTGGAAAATCCCCTACTGCTAGTCAATTTCACTGTTCAAAAATCACTAGATTAGACAGGGCTTTTCCCAAAAGAACATTCTCTTTGGAATTTGAAAAAAAAAATGAAATTAAATCAATTGTAAATTTCTTAAGTAATATTTTTTTATTATTTTTTATTCTTAAGATCATATAAATGACTTTTTTTTTACAAGTAATATAATCAATTAAAAATACAATGACCAAATAAATACCTTTATAAGGTCTCTCAGGGAAATTTTTAAACTGACCTGATCAGATGGTTTTGCCCATCAAAAAAAATGTGTTCACCTTTTTTTCTGGATGTATAAATAAAGTTTTTTTTTCCTATGTTATTTCTGTTTTTCCATCCTTCAACCTAAACCATAGTTGATTTTTTAGGATCTAGGGATATTGCAGGACACATACATAAGAAGTATTTGTTTTTCAATACTAAAAAAAGAATTCATGTTTTATTTTAAAAGAAAGTTTCATGTTTCATATTTTTTTGTTAGGTCTGCTTCTTCAAACCTGAAATAGAGTATACACACAAAAACCTATTTAAAAAGAGAATTCACAGGCATGAATTTTGTGCATAAATAATTTTAAAACCATCTAAAATTTATCTTATTGTTCCATTTATTCAATTTTATAGAGTAAATGCACTTCAGTGAACCAGAAATGTAGCATAGTGTTAAAGACATCAGACGTTTACATATATTTATGCTGTGACTGTTTATAATAAGGCAGGCTAGAAAAATTGGAGTTTTTGAGAAGATACTGTATAGAACAATCAGTCTCCTACTGTATGTATTTGATTCCTCTGAGCACAAAATAAAATATTATTGTGCCTCAAAATGCCTAGTACAGTGCTTGACAGATAAAATGCATTAAAAATAAGTTATTTTCTCTTCCTCTCTGTTATGCTAGTAAGTTTTAGTTATCTTTTCATAAATTTCGTTATCTTTTAAGTTTATTTAAACCATCACTTTTATGCAAGCGTGAAAAACAATTTATTTGTAACTTATTTTTACACTTGAACACCTACTAGGTTTTCCTTTTCTTGTAGCACTAAGTAGGAAGAACAGACACAAATTTGGACTTGTTTAACTGTTTTTCTTCTTTGTTGGTTCCAAGTACATTGAAAGTGCTTAGAGCTTCCTAGGGCCCCATGTAGCAATAATCCAGTTCTCACTTAAATCCAATTTCAATGACTTTTCCTGCAGTTGACAGTAATATAGCCCTCATGATGACTAATTAGGTATTCCACATAAAAACTGCAGCTGCTTTAGCACAGAAAATGATTACTGTAACATCTGGTACTATAGTGATAAGGTTATCGAACAGGAAACTAAATCTTGAAAATCAGCTATTTTTTATTCCAGTTCCTTTCAACTCCTATGGAATTATTAATTCTAGGACATACAGGATGAGTCAGCTCAAAGCAAAAAAAATAAAAAAAATAAAAAAATATCAAGCTGCACAATAATAGTTTATTTTAAATGTGTCTACTAGTCAGGTGTGATATAATTCAAACACAAATTAAATTTGTCACATTTCCCTCCAAATAGTGCATTATTCATAAATTTACAGGATAATGATATTGAATCCTTTCCTTTGAATGCACTATTTAACATTATATAAAAATTGATGTTTAATATGTGCTTGAAGAGTGACAATAAAGATACCCCCCAAAAGAATTTAATACACACACACACACACACACACACACACACACACAGACACGCACGCACACACCTCTATGGGGGAAAATTTACATTTCATAAACAAGGCAAAGCCAATGAAAAATAATATAGTTAGATTTTCTACATTATACCATGCAGGATTAAAATAGACATTAATGGGTTAAGTGTGAAAATGTGAAAATTCTACAAGACAAAAAATGTTGCCAAAAAATATACAATAATATGTTCATATTCATGGAAAATGAAAAGTATTTATAATTAAGGCAAATAGAGCATGTAACAAAATAATTGGAAATCTTGATTGTGTTAAATTAAAATGTTTAAACTTCTGTAAGATGATACTAATTTAATGAATATTTAAAAAATCAAGAGCGTATACAATATATTAATATTACAGACTAGGATTAGTATCTTGATTTAAAATCAAATTGCTAAAAATCATCCAAAATAACAATCCATAGTAAAAAGATATATATAGGCAAATCACAAAAGATAAAATACAAATAGTAAATGATAATATGAATAGAAGCTTATCTTGAGGAATAATCAAGAAGATTCTAGTTACCTA
>NW_006440638.1:4115027-4130788 GCF_000325575.1 Pteropus alecto | reverse complement strand
TATACAGAGAGAGAGATTAGATAGATTTCTCATATGATTGGTAAAAATTTTAAAGTAAAATTACACTTAGCGGTTCATGGGATTGTGGTAAGATGGGTAATTTTAATTTCATAAAAGCTAGTGATATTTTAAATTTTACAGCCATTTGGAATAAATATGACAGCATTCAATGAAATTTAACATATGAATATTCGATAGCCCAGTAATTTCATTTCTTAGTCTCTTCCAAAGAGAAAATTTATGCCGGTGCTGAAGGAAGATTGTACAGCATTATTTATAATTGAAAACTAAAATGTCATCTTAAATAATAATAGCTAAATAGGTCATAGGTAGTCATGTTTACACATACACACACAGTAGGTTTATAGTTATGTAGATTTTATGGCAAAATTATCCAGATATACTGTTGATTTTTTTTTTAAGTTTATAGAATTTTATGTATGGTAGTTTATGTTTATTTTTGAAAATACATACAAAAATACTATTTTCTTTTGTAGCATAAATAAATATGGAAAGGCAATAAAAACATGAAATAATGATGACTAGTCTGATAACTTCTAGGCAATATGAAAAGTGGAGTAGGAAGTAGGGAGAGGGAGGAATGAAGAGAGGAAGAAGGAAGGAAAAAAAATAAGTAGATATTTCCAGGTAACAAAAATTTCCTAATTTTAATATCTGCAATGTAAATTTGAACTTCTTCATAGCTATGGCAAAAATTAAAAATATTTTAACTTATTTGATTGATATGGAAAAGAACACAATTTAGTTAAATTATTATAAAAATGTTTCCCACTCCCAGATAAACTTATGGCATTGCTAATTATGTTGTTTATTACCAAAGGAAGATTAGCAAACATGGCAAGTGTCTTCAAATGCAGTTTTAGAAAATATCTATTATCTACAAATTTAGATTATACGACAACCATGCATCAGCTTTTCTAAAATTCAGTTGCCATCAAGACACTCTAGTTATCCAAAAAATCATATATGGAGAATCTAAGCATTGCTAAATGACATATATGACCTCTGTGGCAAACCATTTTGACAGATGCTAGACTGTGGCTGAGCTTGGTCAATCACTGGAATGCAGTGTGAGTTTGAGTTTCTAATTAAAAGCCTTGCATAATAGATTTTGTTGGTAAAAATAAAAGCCTTTGGTTTCAGACACAAAATACAGAAGAGATTTGCATGTTATCAACAAAACGAGAATCTGATATAACTTCTACTCACAATAGAACATCACTTTACTTCAGTAGGGAGTAGAGAGGAGAAGCAATTTTAGGTCAGATTCTCAGAATGATACACTTAATTTCCTCAAACATTTGCCCAATGAATTAAAACCACACTTTTTCTCTTAAATAACATAAAGGAAACAAGAATTATTTAACCTAGCTGCTAACATGGAGCATCTTTAAAAACTGTCACACAAAACTATAATATCCATAAAAATCGTATATTTTAATTAGCATTGCATTCACATGGACTTACGAACCAAAATCTATTAAAAAATATCATGTCATATAACTAAGTTAATGTAATATTTCTCAACGTGGATAATCATTAACATTGAGTAACAGGCTCTAAAAATAAAATCTATTATCAAGGTTCTATCTACAAATAGTTAAGCAGAATCTTTGTGAATGGGTCATGGAGTCAGTGCTTCTTATGGGCTCCCTAGGTGACTCTAGCGTGCTCAGCCAGGTTGAGAACTACTGCAAGTTAACACGTTGAATGTGATACTGATGTTTGAATGTCAGTTGTTATCCATTTAAATGATGAAAAATCTTTTCCAAGTAAAATATTACAGTTTAAGAGAAAATAATTCTAAGGATCCAGTTCTTCTACTAATAACTAAATAATCGATACAGTTTACAAAAGTCCTGTATAATACAATAACCCTGTCAGAGCTGTATTATTATGTCCAGAAATTAAAATTTAGAGAGGATAAATTATACATCCAAGAGCACATATTCAAAAACAAGAAACCTGAACAACCCTGCCCATTGTTAAATCCACACCACTACTTCTACAATATGCGATATTTCTTATTAATAATGTTCTACATTTAACAATGTGCTACACTTAAACATCCAAAACAAATTATTTTTCAAAATCAAAATTGATTTATACCACCAAAGTTTTCCTTAATTTTTGTTTTAGGGGAAAGTATTTTTTTTCTTACTTTAGAAGATTCTTTTCATATTTCAAACTCAACAAATGATCTCTGCACCACCTCCTTGCCAGGAAAAAGTTCTGACTCCTGTCAACTGAAGGACATTATGCCAATTCAATGTCAAAAAGTTTCCCCAATTTAAGGTGCAGTGAATGGGGAGACTTATTCACTGTAAACAGCTTTGCTATAGAACAGCCCAGCTGTGAAACAGTTCAATAGTGTTATAACTCAATTATACAGCATGCACAGCTGTGAGACAAGCCTGGGGCGAGGAGGCACTGGCGCAAAGAGGTCTCAGTGTTGCAGCTCTGCTCTGTTCCACTCCACAATGGCAAGACAACTCTGTTCCTCCACCTTTCTGCTTCAATCAATGTTGTGACTCAGCTTCTTTTCAACAAGGAAGCCCACTACTGCCCGGGGAGATACTCTAGCCAGGGAAGCACAGCATTAGAATAAAAACTGAAGATGCACACTCTTCAAGCCAGACGGGAGGTGACTTATATAGAGAGAATTCCCCACCTCTGGTTCCTGATTGGTCAGTTCTCATGCAAATGAGGACTCCAAATCCTCACAGTTTGGTTGGTTCAAAAAGCACTGTAGTGATTTGTTAGAATGGAGCTGCTCTGACTGGTCAGTGAAGATGCTAATGAGGATATAGCTGCACAGCTCTGATTAACAGGGAAAGTCTCAGTCCTACCAGTTGGAATGTGATTTCAGGCACTCCTTTTTAAGGGTTGGCTCGTATGGCAAGGACACAGTACAGGCAGGCAGTTCAGTGAAGGTGGCAGGCAGTTTAGTGCAGGCTTCTCCCTAAAGTGTGGTGTACATGAAAGACTCCTGTTTAACAATGGCTGCTAGGCTCCGTTTACATATTTGAGACCAATTAGCCATGAGGAGCCCTTCTCAATAGGTGCATTTATTTTGGGGGTCAACATTGCCTTCATATATGCTCCCATAATAATTTTCATTCACAATTCTTACAATAACCACATTATTCAACTGAGTATCTAAACACCTATATAAACAAACAAACAAACAAACAAAAGAAACATTTTTCAAAGTCCTAAGCATGTACATATAAATGTACCTGCTGCATCTTCTCATGCTCATCAGGGCCTTCCATAATCCAGTTTCAATTCCTGTAGACTCTTTACTTGAATGAAGAGTCTCTTCCTTACCTTTCAATAAGAAATTAATACCTCTTTTTTTTAAGTTAAACTTTTCATTTTGAGATTATAGTAGATTCATATGTAACTTTGCAAAGAAATACTAAGAGGTCTCATGTTTCCTGTGCCCAGTTAGCCCAATGGTAACATCTTGCCAAACTGTACAATATGCTAACCAGGATATTGACATTGATACAGTCAAGCACTGGTCAGTTCCATCACCACAAAGATCCTTCCTATAATCCTTTTAGAGCTATGCCCTCTCCTTTCCACCACTCCTCAGCTTCTTATCTTTGATCACCACTGAACTGATCTCCATTTCTATACTTATGACATTTGAAGAATGTTCCATGAGTGCTTGAAAAAAAATGTATTCCTATTGTTCAGTAGAGTATTTATATGTCAATTAGAAACTGCTGTTTGATTGTGTTCCTCAGATTCTCTATATCCTTGATGATTTTCTGTCTAGTAGTTTTGTCAACTGCTGAATGAGTTGGTAAATCCCCCAAATGTAAAATCAAATAGGTATACTTTAGACTCTATCAATGTTTGTTTTGTGTATTTTGAGGCACTGTTTAGTGTGTATACATTTAAGATTATTATGTCTTCTGGGTAGATTTATCCTTTTTCATTATGTAATATCACTCTTGTGTCTAATGATTTTCTCTAATCCAATGTCTACTTTTTCTGAAAATAATATAGCCACTCCTATTTTGTTTTGTATTAACATTTTCATGGTATATCTTTTTCATCCTTTTACTTTTATCTACTTTGTATTTGAAGTGAGTTACTTATAAACAGCCAATAGCAATAGTTGGGTCATCGAGGTTTTTGTTTTGTTTAGCTTTTTAATATTTTTTCTGTGCTCTGTGTCAATATGTTAATCTCTGCCTTTAAAATGATCTATTTAGACCATGTACATATAAGGTAAGTGACCTGTTAGGGCTTGAGTCTTCCATTTTATTTGCTTTCTTTTGTTTCATATTGTGTGGAGAAAGAAAAATAACTATAATCAGGGTCCCTCCCACACCCTTAGCTAACTTCCAAATGGAAGAAAACTCAACCCTTCTTTCCTTATGCAACCATGTGCCCAGTACACGTGCATGGGCTCCCATTATCTGGCAATGTGCCACTATTGTTTAACTAGTGCATAAAAGGTGCCACCGCCATGCAGAGGGGTGCCATGCCCTTGCTGGAGAACTGCAGCCCTGTGAGGTGAGCTGTGCCCTTGCTGGAATAAAGAGCTATGTCTCAGTTGCCTATGGCTCTCCGCATTTTCTTCCAACTGCCCAAGTCTCGTACCCCTTTGGACCTGTGAATCTGCATCAACACACTTAGTATAGCTGGCAAGATTCCCAGGTAAGAAAGCTGTCTTCCCCACTGAAGGACAGGAGGGACATGTAGCCCTCACAGAGCATGTAGTATCTCCTGGTGGCGATATTGATGACTTGGACTCCACCTGAGCTTTGGGAGGCAATTGATAAATACCCAATAAATATTGAGAAGGCCCTCCATTCCCTGGAGGAGCAGCTGCCAGAAAAAGCCCGAGCCACAGCTGGCCAAGTGGACTGGGTGCTTTTAACAACCTTGAAGCAGAATATGGATGAAGTTCTAGCAGAGGCACAAGTACAGAAGATACAGCAAAAGGTAGAAGCCTTGGACACAAGAATGCAACAACTGGAAGCTTAGCTCCAAAGAAGTCCACCCTCGGAGTCACCCTCAGAGGTAGGGGACTCCCAGAACATGTGAGTAAATGGCAAATATATGCTGAACTGGTTCAGATTATTCATGAACTGGGCATGCAACAAGCTATGTTCAATTTGAATGCATTGGGGACTGGATGATGAACAGTTTATGATTGGTATGTGGGACCTAATGTTAGGGACTGTCCCCTCTACAGTTTTTAGCTCATTGGCTGCTATACTGGCTCCCTACATGGGGAAATGAACACATGAAGTGACTACAGCAACGGCTGCTCTGGGGGATGTAGAGGGGAGACGTTGTAAAGACGGGCCAGAAGTGTCCGTGAAGTAATGCCTATACCCCAGAGGGGTGAAAAGAAAAGGAAAAGTCTGGAGCAGGGTCCTGTCTGGGTGACCCAAATGCAAATGTAGACTGATTTGTTAGCTGTAGGAGTTGATCAAGATAAGCAGACCACCAGCCTAATGCAGTGTTGTTAGTGTTGTGGAAGCAATTGAAACCTGAACAGCAATTCAAGCGTGGGCAGAACCCTCCTACTGGAAGAGCCAGGTCTATGGCCTTGAAGGGTTTTTTGAAACTCCAGGACTCTTTATTAACCCTTCAAGATTAGGGAGAAGGCCGAGGTGCCTGTTTGAAGGGGATAGAAAGGGACCAAAGGCCACATGTGGAATTAGCAATCCACTGTTCTCCAAACAATGTGCAGACTCCTAGCACTGGTGGATACTGGAGCCAACTGCAATCTCATCTATGAAAATCCAGACAGATTCCCTGGACCAGCCACCTATGTACATAACTATGGAGAAAGACTATTAAGACTAAAGCTGTGACTTTGCCTCTTGGAATAAGATATTTGTCCCCGTGTCTATATAAAGTGTATGTTTCCCTGGTGCCAGAGTATATTCTAAGGGTAGATGTGCTGCAAAGGCTCAATCTGCAGACCTCTGCGGGTAAATTCCATCTCCGAGTCCAAGTGGTGAAAACTGTAGTGCAGGGACTCATCATCCACCACAGAAAGTGCCAGAACCATTTCAATGTTAGCAATATTGCTTGTTTGGTGGACATGATGACATTGGGGCTTCGACGCAGGCATTGGAGAAAAACCTCAGATTGTGCGCCCCACCCATAGTCCATATATGCCCCTGTGTGGCCAGAGAAGAAGCTTGATGGCTCATGGAGAATGACTATGGACTATCGGGAATTGAATAAAGTGACTCCTTCACTGCATACAGCAGTACCATCCATCCATGATCCAATGGATAAGCTGATTACAAGGCCGGGAATGTATCGCTATGTCTTGGATTTGTCTAACACCTTTTTCTCCATAGATTTGGCTCTGGAAATTCAAGACCAGTTTGCCTTCACATGGGAAGGAAGACAATGGATTTTTTTGATACTATTCCAAGGCTACTTACATAGCTCAACAATTTGCCATGGGTTGGTAGCCCAGGATATGGCAACCTGGACTCGACTGGCAATGATGGAAGTGTTTCATTATATTGATGATATCATATTAACCTCTGCTTCCTTTACAGATCTAGAGCAAATGGCGCCGGCGCTGATGTAGCACCTAAAAAAATGTTGTTGAGTAGTAAATACAACCAAGGTTCAGTGACCTGGCTTATCTGTCAAATTCTTGGGTGTTGTCTGGTCAGGTAAGACAAAAGTTATCCCTGATGTTATAATTGATAAGGTACAAACATATTTATGACCCACTAGAGTTAAGAAATTGCAGAGTTATGTGGGCCTTTGGGGGTACTGGAGAGTGTTTGTGCTCCACCTAGCATAGCTAGCACAGCCGTTGTATCACCTGATCAAGAAGGGAGCTACTTGGGACTGAGATGAAATGGTAGGGAAGGCATTTATCACCAAGAAGCAGGAGATGCAACAAGGCCAAGCCCTACAAGTAACGGATCCAGGTAAACCCTTTGAATTGGATGTGCATGTAACAGCAGAAGGATACGGCTGGGGCCTATGGCCACATTCAGAACATACAAGGACCCCGGTGGGTTTTTGGTCCTAATTATGGAAAGGCGAAGAGAGTTGGTACTCCCTAATAGAGAAGCAATTAGCAGCTGTAGATGCAGCCTTGCAGGCCACTGAGGCAGTGACTGGCATGGCCAAAGTGCAGGTACACACTACTTATCCCATATAAGGTTGGTTATGCACATGAATATAAGCCCCCAAAACAGGTGTAGCCCAAACCTCTACTGTGACAAAATGAGGTGCCTATATGTAACAATGGAGTCCCATAGCTGCTAGCCCTCTGGCTATGGAATTACAGTTTTAGGCCCAGTTGAATTAACCACTGACAATATACCGGATGCTGCAGTGCCTACAGATTTAGATGTGTCCCCCTACAAAGACGGGAAGCTTCCCATACCCGCTGATTCATGGTACACAGATGGGACTAGTAGGAGGCAGGGAACCAAATGGGTAACTATAGGTATGCAACCAGGTATTGACCGCCTTAGCTATGGTACAGGTACAGGCCAAAGCAGCAAATGGGCTGAACTGTGGGCTGTGTGGATGGTTATAGCCCATGAAGATGACCCATTGTCTATTTGTACTGAGAGTTGGATGGTGTTTAAAGGCTTGATGTTGTGGTTTCCTATGTGGAAATGACAAAACTGGCTATTAGACCATAGGCCCTTATGGGGATAAGCCATATGGAAAGATCTTTGGGAGACAGGACAAGAAAATGACGTCACTGTGTTTCAGGTTTTGGGTCATGTCCCCTCGGTAACACCAGGAAATGATGAGGCAGATGCGCTCTCACATGTGTGATGGGCTAGAGAAGGCTCCTGCCACTAATGTAGCACACTGGCTCCACAGACAATTGCAGCATGCAGATACCAAAACATGTAGACAGTGAAGTAACAATGGAACCTTCCCCTGAAGTTAGAAGATGTCACAGATGCCTGTGCCAAGTGTCCGATGTGCAGCCGGGATATGCCACATCCTCACCACATGAAACAGGAGCGTGTGCAAGTAACAAGGGGAAGGGTCCCATTGGCCATATGGCAGAGAGATTATATAGGACACTTTCCAAAAGCTCAATGGACATCTTATGCCCTTAGAGCAGTAGACATGGCAACCGAGTTATTGTTTGCATGGCCCTGTGTGGTCACTGACCAAAACGATACTATCCAAGCTCTCAAAACCTTATGTGCCTTTTACGGTAGACCATTAGTGTTGGTAAGTAACCAAGGGACTCATTTTACCAGGCATGAGGTCCAAATGTGGGCCAAGCAAATGGCCATTCAATGGAAATGGCATGCCCCATATAATCCCCAGGAAGCAGACATGACTGAGTGGTACATTGGGCTGTTGAAACAGTGCCTACGAGCAACCGTCAATCCCTCAGGATTGCAAGGTTGGGTATTGCACCTGTAAGGCATGTTGTGAGGCCTGAACGAGCAACTTCGAGCTGGAGGTCTCTCTCTAGTAGAGCTATTACATAGGGCCGCAGCCCCAATCCAATTACAGGTAACTACCACTGAAACTCTGTTGAAACCTGGTCATGGACTCAGAGGTAACATACTCCTACCTGCCCCTAGTTGTCTGAAGAGGGGAGAAACAGTACAAACAATTTGTCCATGGAAAATAAAGGCCTCACATTGTTGGTGGGTAGGCTTAATAGCCCCACGGGGCAAGGATTTAGAGGTACAGTTATAGGTCATTTCTTGGGTAACGGCTGACAGGCTACCACAAATAACTGAGAGATATCCCACAGAAGAGACAGAAGGAGAGAAACAACAACCTTAATGGGAACCTTTGTGTTGTCACTGTTGCCTGTCATGAGTTCTCCCACACTGCGTCATGTTGACACGGTGGGATCGATGTCACAAGGGGAACAGGTATGGTACTGACAGACAGGCCATCCCGCCTCGGGCAGCAACAATCTTATCACAAGATAAGAGCTGATGTGCATCTTGTCTAATGGAAAAGACTTACCTGTGTTGGTACCCTTGCTCTCCCTTTCTTTCCGACCTTAGGTCATTTTACACAAATACTGTGTTTGACTACACACATACCTATGCCACGATTGCAAATGTCTCATACTGTTGGGTCTTCACGGAGTTTCCTGTCAGTGCCTCTGTGTGATTGCCCTATTGTATACATGCAGCTGATGTCACAGCATGGGACTGGCTGACCCACTAGGGACCCCAGTTACCTGACCGGACCATCATCTGTACTCAAGTGGATACACAAAGAAGATTTTGGCATGGACTGGGTAAACCCTTACTGGGGGACTCGGTACATGATGGATGGTCATGGCTGACTAGTGAAGGAGTAGAAGTGAATTTGAATGTGCCCCATTATATTGAAAGAAACACGGGGTCCTGACTGTTAGGGTGGATGCTACGTCTCCTATGCCAAAATATAACAACTATCTCCTCCACATATTGGTGGCTGAGATAAATGTATGCTGGCATCCACTTGACTCCGATTTTGTCCCCAGGAAGCCTAAGGGTATGTGGGGCCCATAGTTGGCCCTACGTTTTCTTGAACTGGACAGGCTGTTGTACTTGGGGATACCCATATTTGCCAGCAACTGTGTGGCAGGTGCTCCCATAGTGCCCTACAAATTGGGAAGTGTATTATTCACAATGTCTCCATGCTAAATGGACCTCATGGTGGTATTACCCCTTAGCCATTTTCCTGCCTACAGCAGGTGATGTGGTAGTTGAAATGCAAGTGACAGCTTTGGCAGAACATACTGCTTGAGCCTTGAATTATACTTATAAAGCCCTTAGTCTGATAACTGATGAAGTAGATCAAATTAGAAAAGCAGTATTGCAAAATTGCATGGATTTAGATATCTTAACTGCTGCCCAAGGGGGCACTTGTGCTGTTCTCCACACTAAATGTTATGTTTATATCCTGGACCACCTGCACAACATCTCACAAGCCTTGGCAGCTCTCTCCCAAGAAATACAGGCAGTTCAGCAACTCACTGTGGATCCTCTGCAGGAGTGGTGGGCAAGCCTAATGTCCACCTGGCGCTGTGTCTCAACTGTTCTAGGAGGTGGAGCCTGACTCCTAGTGGCATGTCGTTCCTTATATTGTTGTTGTGGTCTCTGGGTACAGAGCTCTTCCTCCTGCAATGATCTCTTGCCAAGCCTACTAGGCGTAAGGGAGGAAACCTGAAAGGGTAGAGTGTGAGGAGAAATAAAGATGGCTGCATTCAGGCTCCCTCCTGACATCCTTATCTAACTTCCAAGTGGAAGTGAGTCAGCACTTCTTCCCTTGTGTAACTATGAGCCCCGTACGCATGTGCGGGCTTCTATAACTTGGCAGTGTGCCGCTGTTGTTTAATCTGTGTATGTAAAGACACTGCAGCCCTATGTGGTCAGCTGTGCTCTTGCTGAAATAAAGACCTATGTCACAATTGCCTACAGCTCCCCATATTTTCTTCCAATTGCCCAAGTCTCACACCCCTTACCTCAGAACCTCGAGCCTGTAGCAACACAGGGGGTTATTACATTTCAGAAGTGAAAATAGGTAATTTACAGGTAGTTGAGGAAGAGCACCACATGCATGGCAGGAAAATTCTTGCTGAGCAACTCAGAAACAATTGGATAAAGGCAATAAATATCTCGCTAGCAGACTTAGAGTCTTCCTGACTAATGCTAGGGTAAAAATTCTTAAGATGATTAAGCCAAGACTCTCTCCCTTTTTAAAGCAGGTTTCTGTCTGAATCTTTTGGGCAGGAAAAGAGGGAGGGTCAAAGGTTCTTTCTGAGGGTTTTATTTCATAATAAACAGTTTAAAGTCAATACCCCAAATGGCAGCTTAAGGGTGGCAAAATTTTGATTTTCTTCTGAAACCTACTTTTGCCCTATATTTTGAATATCTTGTTGATCCATTGTAATTCTGCTAAGCATAGATCATAATATATTTAAATAGTTTTGATGGAGGTTGAGTGAAATCCCCCCAATTAAGGACTCAAGTCCTACAACAAGAGAGTCCTTTACCATGTGCAATAAAGAATTCAAGTGCACACTAGAGTTAAAAACAATAGGAAAGTTTATTAGAGAAGGAATTGTTACCGTCAGGGCCAGTCGGAGTTTGGTGTTGCCCTAATGGCAGTGGGAAGCGAGAGGGATAATGATGCAGAAGTGTACTTAGCATTTTTCCTTGTTTCTTCCTTACTGATGCAATGAAGAATCACAGATCGGTGAGATTTAGAAAATATTTATTAAAAATATATTTTAGAATGACAGAGAATGCCCCAGGGAGGCACAAGGGCTCAGTGAAGAGCTGTAACAGAGAGCTGTAACGACAAACATAACCAACACAAAACAAGGCCACAAAAAACGCAGTAAGACCACTCAAAAGGCCCCCCAAAAGGACACAGAAGTGTGAATGTCTGCCTTATATTTGGGCCATGATGGGTGGTTCCAAAGGCATTCCAAGTGAAGTCATTTTGATTGACACTTGGCTGCAAATAACTCTTTGCAAAGTGATCATGTGCATACCCAGAATTCTACTACTAATTGTGTGTTTTTGGGTGGTCTCTAGGCTGTGCCCCTATTCCTTTGTTCTTCCTGTCTCTCATGTCTGATTAGCTACCTAACGTTCTCCCCTCAAGTATTAGGGACCCAAATCTTTGCGGTTTTTCGGCGATGATCAGAAGCTCTGACTACTTCAGGCTGAAAAGGGATGAAGGTGGAGGGTTGGCTCCCTTATACTTGCTCTGTATCAACAGGGGCTTAATGGCTCATGATGCCCATCTAGGAGACCACAATATGGTACAGAATCCGTTGACTGTAGTGGGTGATATTTTCCTGCAGAACCATCTGCAGATGAATTGCCTGAATGCTTGGAGAAACAAATTGAACAAGGCAGTTTAAAAGTGGTGGTCCACAAATAGTTAGGAATTGGGGTAACTTACCCCTGACTCTGAGTAGAAAAGCTGAGCCAGCAGGGCTGAGAAAACTTAAGAAGTGAGACTGTTCAGTTGGCTAATTGATAAATTTTTAGAAATTAGAAGAAAGCCAAAGAATTATAAAACTCATCCTACTTTTTCCTTCTTGAAGAGGAATCTCAGGTCTATTGGATGCAGGTGTAAGTAGAGTCCTCTGTTGGAATTTCTGGAATCTCAAGATAAAATTTGACGCGTGAATGACAAATCCAACTGGAAATTCTGGGGAACAGGGTAAATCGACTGTAACTGAGACACTGAAGAATTATCCTTATACACCTTGATTAATAAATTGGTTGAGTGACCTGATAGAAGAAAGAGTCTTGGGTCATAGAGTCAGTGTGGTAGAACAGACAAGGAGATCATCTATTTACTGTAAAATGCGTCCTCCCTCAAGTTTTAAATCTTGTAAATCATGAGCTAAAGCTTGACCAAGAAGGTGGAGACTATCCTGGAATCCCTGAGGAAGTACTGTCCAAGTCAATTGCTAGTGGACTCCATTAAGGGAGTCCCATTCAAAGGCAAATAGAAATCGTAACTGTGGACTAAGGGGGATGGAAAAGATACATCTTTTAAGTCTAAAGTAGTAAACGAGTTGGTCTCTAGAGGTATGTTTCCCAGCAGGATATATGAATTAGGGACTATTGGATGTATGGGTACTTATCCAATAAGTAATATAAAGGCAGAGCAAAGTAGTGGAATTGGCTTACTGGTGACTCCCAACATGGTGCAGTGTCAAGAGGAGAAAGGCCCAAAGAAGGAAGGACAAAGCAGGTAGCTCCAGTATCCAAAAAGGAAAGTAATTGTCCTACCTGCCACATCCATTGATACCCTTGGTTCCATTCCGATGATGTAGACAAATATATACATTCTGCCAACTAGAGGGAGCCTCTTTAGTCCCATGCAACCATTTGACAGCCTGTGGCTGGCTCTGACCTAGGGGTCCTTTGATCCACCGCTGACACTTATAGCAAGCAGACTTGGGAGGCTTATCCTTGTTGGGTCACTTTTTTCCCAGTAGCCACATTGGTGGCAAATGATGCACTTCAATGAGTTCTCGCCATTGGGAGCTGGATACCCATGGACCTGGGCTGTGATTGGCCTTGAAAGGCTGCTACTATATAGGCAATCCTAGCTTCTGTCCTTTCCTTCTTGTGAGCATAGGCCTCTAATACATGGTCTGATAAAGTCTGTAGTATGGATCTCTGATGTGGAAGAGGTGATTGAAATGGCAGCTGGTGAGACTAATTAGAGAGGGAACAGAGTGGCTGTAAGGTAATAGCGATGCAAGGCAGGGCAAATTCCCAGAGTAGGGGGAGAACTCAAGCCTTGCACTGAGAGAAGGGGAACTTGGTGGAGTATAAGAAAGAATCCAAAGCCATGAGTGAGTCTAAGAGAGACTCAGTGGTATAATGACAATTGAGAGATGAGGAAGGTGAGAGAGATAGAGTAAAGGCCCTGGGAAGGACCAAAAGACACTGAGATGGACCCTGAATGTTTGGGGAATTTAGTTTACAGACATCAATTTTTCAGTTATAGGGATGGGTCATAACCTCAGTTCATTTTTTAGAGGAACTTGTGGAGACTCATAGACATTGGTTTAATTCAAGACGAACGTATCCAGCTGTTGATTTAAAACATAGACGATTAAAAAATAAATAAATAAAAATAAAACACAGAAGATTATTTTACTAAAGTATAGAGCTTTTGTTTTCTACTCAGAAAACTTTTTCATAGGAGTCTGGAGATTTAGGAAACATTGTCTTATTTGGTAGAGAGAAAAAAAAACTGATTTTATATTAGTTTACTGTTGATATTTAAGTTTTTTTAAATGTCTAATGGGAGTTCAATGTAAGCAAAGAAGTAATTCATTTTCCCTTAATAATTTTATAAAGGCTATGGAAAGGTAGGGTAGGGTACAGCTTGTGTTTTAAAAGTGTCCTTTTTCTTAGGTGCCTCGGCCTTAAGCCTTAATGGCTGGGTTACATTTCTGGCCATCTGTAAGACCTAGAAAATTACCAAGATTTAGGAAAACCTCATAAAGCCTTTAATTGCAAGTGATAAGTAAAAGTAAGCAATTAGCACATTTAAATTGGCAAATTTAGGCGAGAATACAGAGGAAATAAAAATGAGTACACATAATAGAGTGAGAAACTTAAGAGTAAAAAGAGAGGGTGGTTCCATAAAGTAGTAGTTAGCACGTCTGCTTTACGTGCAGAAAGTCCTGGGGTCGAGCTCCAGTGGAGCCACAGTCTGTACCCTGGGTGAACCAGGTGCGGAAACCAGGGGTGGAAGTCAGGGATGAGAATTTTTTTAAAAAAGTAAAAAGAGTGGCTTTGAAAGAAAAAAAAAAACCTTTTGTTTTAAAATGGTAACTTCTCTGGGGGAATAATGTCACAGAAGGGGTGGTGCCTAAAGAAAAATGGTGAGGTCTGCGTTTTTGAAAACAAAAGGTATAGGGATAAAGGGGTGATGAGGACCCCCTTGGTGAGAGAGAGTAGGCATGGGGACTTCCCAGTAGAAAGAGAAGTGTCATGTGAGCTGCTTCCCCACCACATCCCCAACTGGGGCTTCCCTGGCAAGAGAGAAATCTATTTAGGAGCAACAGGGGGTGGGAGGAATGGGAGGAAACACAGTAGAGCCAAGTCTGAGTCTAGAAGGGCTTTAGGGTGCAAGTGAGGGCACTGCGCTTTGCAGTGCTTGAAGCCAAATACCACCCTGTTTCTTACAGGCAGCCTTGCTGGTGGAATCAGCAATGAAGTGCTCACACCTGAGAGACTTGGAGGCCACGCCCATTTCAATGAACTGGCAATGGGGAAAAAATGGATGTCCATTTCGCTGTGGGGAACATGACTAAAAGCAACTGAGAGGGCTGTTCACTAGTAAAAACATAAATTTGTGTGCCGCCAGCCTTAGGCTCACCTTCCCCTGGCAGAAGAGGCAAAATGAATTAAAAAGTCCTGGGTCTCAATGCTTAGAAACCAGCAGCAATTGTAAAGTGCCCGTTTACAGTCTTTGCTGGAGTGTTGTAACACTCACATTTCCTAACCTCAGGAAAGATAGGAAAATGAGGAGAGAGATGAGACCGTCTCCAGACAATGCTTACCGAGATAAAGGATCTGAATCATGGCATCAAAAGCTGTTACCCGTGGAGCAGATGGGAGTTCGGTATCACCCTAACAGTAGAGAGGAGGGAGACGGATAATGACGCAGAAGTGTAGTTAGCATTATTCCCCTCTTCTTCCTCATTGACACAGTGAAGAATCACAGATCAGTGAGTTTTAGGAAAGATTTATTAAAAGTATATTTTAGAAAGACCAAGCATGTCCCAAGGACACACATGATTTTAGCGAAGAGCTGTCACTGTAACAACCACCATCAACAAAGACCACCGAAAAAGACCTGCAAGTGCAAATGTCTGCCTTATATTTGGACTGTGATGGGTAGTTCCAAAGGCATTCCTAGGTGATTGGCAAGTGAGGTCATTTTGATTGACACTAGGCTGCTATATAACTCTTTGCCTAGTACACATGTGCTTATCCAGAATTCTACTACCACTAGAGTATTCATTTGAGTCTCTAGGCTGGGCCCCTATTCCTTTATTCCTCCTGTCGCTCAAGTCTGACTACCTATCTAATAGAATAACACCATACAGACAGAGATGTGGTCTTTCAAAGACAGAGAGTGAGAGCGATTCGAAGTGTTCAAGGAATTCGGCCAAAATCTGTTTTGTTTTGTTTTGTTTTGTTTTCTGGGTGTGGGTATGCAATGTTAAAGGCACAGTGGAATAGTTG
>NW_006440638.1:4098419-4114999 GCF_000325575.1 Pteropus alecto | reverse complement strand
ATATTCCCTGTTTGTCCTTATGGCTGATCAGACAGATTCCCATGTCAGAAAGCACATAGCAGGCTCTGAATACAACTTAATTTAATATTTAACTCTCATGCCTTTTTCTTATATCAGTTCGATCATTATACATTTCAGATGTGTTGCTTATATTAAGAACATTACAATGACAGTCTTAAACACCTATAAATTTGTGCAGTAGTTAAGATAAGTGCACAGACTTTGAAGTCAGCAGACTTGATTGAAATATCTCTTTTACATGTTAGTCATGAAATCTTAAGCAAAGTGTTTATCCTGTAAGCCTAGTGTTCTTACTTGTAAAATGAAGGTAATGTGTGTTTCACAGGGCTCTTTTATAGCAACCAATTGATTCAATCAATGACAGGAACTATACCTATAGCTTTGTTATATTATTTTCATCATTACAATTGTCATTATTATCATCAGTGCTACTAAGGATCACATTCATGATATTAATATTCAAAGGAGATAAACATATTTAAAACTTGCATAACATATAATTGTTTTTAAGAATGTTAGAACAATTTATATTCCCATGAGAAGAGGAAGAGGAAAATTAACACTTCAGAGATCTGAATGCCAATCACAATTATAAGCTTATCCAATATTAATTAACTTAATACAATATTTAAATAAAATAAATACTAATGTTGCCTGAGAGCTTGGAGCTCTGGTGACCAGGTTCTTGTCTTATGTCATGAGAAAGAATTCAAGCAGGAAAGTACAAGATCTTTTAAAGGGAAACGTAGGTGAATTCAGAGAGAGAGAGAGAGACTTGAAGGAGGATGTCTTAATTCTGGACTTTTGTTCTTCTTGGAAGTAGAAACTGAAACATGGTACTGATATAACCTTGTTTCCTCCCAGTACGTGGGAAGCTCAAGTTCCTGCTCTTTCTTCCTGATATGGTGTTTCTGGAACTGTCATGATTTCAGGTTCATGATGAGAGCTGTAGTATTTGCATTGTGGATGAGCTTATAATGATATTATAATCAGCCAAAGATTATGCCTTAGCCAAAGATGGTGTCTAAGCTGGAAAAGATCGGTTTGGGCTTCTTTCCCCTTGTCAGGGCTAAAACATGGGGAGGTTTGAAGAAAGGAAAAAGATTTCCAGAGCCATAACCTAGAGGGGGAGGGGGCATGCCTGTGCTATCTATCCTGTCTCACTAGTATTTCACTCACTTAACAGATGAGAAAACTGAGGCACAAAAAAGGTTAAAAAGTTTCCTAAGTAATAGAGTCTGTTTTAAATCTAGGAATATGTTGGAAAGTCTAACCATTATCTGTGTACACGCTGCCATTCTTGAAACAGGCAACATACATTTATCATTCTTAATTGAATTCAATAAAGGTAGAAATGGAATCCCACTGTTTTTATTTTTTTTCTATTCTTAATAATGTTTGATATATTTTCATATGTATTTGGCTCCATTATTTATTGTTTGGAAGATTACTTTTTCAGGACATATACTCACTTTCGGGGAAACTTCATCATTTTATTATTAATTTTAAGTTATGACTCTATATTAAGGGTATGAATTATTTAGCTGTAATATATAATGTAAATGTATTAGGTAGCTAGTCAGACATGAACAACAGGAGGAACAAGGGAATAGGGGCCCAATCTAGAGACCTCCCAATGAACACTCCAATGGTAGTAGAATGCTGAGTATGTACATGCACCCTAGACAGTTATATAGCCGAAAGGTGTCAATCAAAATGACCAATTAACTAGGAATGCCTTTGGAATCACCCATCATGGTCCATATATAAGACGGATATCCCATTTTTGGTCCTTTTTTGCCCTCTTATGGTTGGTATTACAGCACTCTTTGCAACTCTCATCGCTGGGACCATGTGCTTCCTTGGTGCATGCTTTGTCTTTCTCCATGTACCTTCTTATGGCATTCTCTATCTTTCTAAAATATACTTTAAATAAAACTATTAAATCTCAATGACCTGTGATTCTTCGCCACAGTCATTTGAGGAAGAACAGAGGAAAAATGCTAAGTACAATTTCTGTGCTGTTGTTCTCTCTCTCAAACACTCCTCCATCCCCATTGGGGCAACAGGGAACTCTGATAGGCCACAATGGTGACAGCTTTTGGTGTGGTGAACTCGGATCCTTTACCTTGATTGTCTGGAGGCTGACTCATCTCACTCCTCATCTCTTCTCCTATCTCTCCTGAGGTTAGGGTTTGCGGGTATTTCAAGACTATAAAGAGGCAGTGGTGGGAAGGGACCTTAACTTCATTGGCCTCTCTGGTTACTAGGTGAGGGGACACAGGATTTTAAATTTCATTGGCTTTTTTTGCGAGTGGGGGCGGAGGAGGGGCGGCTCAAAGGCATATACTTTTCCTCTGTTCAGAGTGGGCAAAATATCCTCTGGTGCGGATATTTTTTTTACTAACGAGAGCCCTCTCAGTTGTTTTCAGTCCCTTCTGTCACAGAGGAAAGGACATCCATTTTTCCCCATCATCGGTTCAGCGAAACAGTTGTCTCTTCGGCACACACACTTCTTTCACAGATCTGCCGAGCATGGCTGCTCAAAAGAGAAGTAGCGGTACTTGGCTTCACGCACTGCAAAGCGCAAGTGCGCACCTTCATGGGTGCGCTAACGCATGTTTCTAGACTCAGATCTAATGTTTTTGTTGTTGTTGTTGTTGTTGTTTGCTTGTTTGTTTGTTTTCTCTTTGTTCTCCTACTCAAAGTCCTAAATTCCCTTCTCTCGCCAGTAGGGAAGGGCGATATTTTAGAGAGAACTTGTCACTGTCACGCCAAAAGTTCCCACCTAAGTTAGGACCTAGAGGTGTGTGGGTGGAAAAATCTGCTTCAGGAGGGAGATCTTGGGATGTTCACTTTAGTCTAATTTGAATTGAGTACAGTAGATGGGAGAGTTCCAGGCAGGGCCTGGTGGCTAGATCGCCCCCTATCTCATTGTTTCTTTGTTGCCTAGCAAGAATATGCCTGCCATGTGTGGTCCACTCTTCCTCAACTACCTGTAAATTGCCCATTCTCACTTTTGAAATGTAATATCTCACCCCACTCTCTTTGCTCTCTTGTACAAAAATGTTATATATATACCAAATGTTGTCTCACTGTCTTTGGAATTTTCATGCTGATATGAATTCCCCATGTACGTATTCTAATACAGGAGCTTTAGGCCTGGAGCTCTCACCTGCAATTGAATATTCCAGAAGAACCACCAGGAGGACCAGAGAGGTGAGAAATGCCATTTATTACTCATAAGGCAGGAAAGCTTTAGCAGGCTGGTCGAAACTGCAGGAATAAAGCTGCTGACCAAGAGCAAGCAGAGTTTTTTTATGCACACAAGCAGAAGGAGAGGTTACTTCATTCAAGGAATGGCTGCCTTCTCTGAGGGATAGGAGCAAGGTGTGCTGCTTGGTTACAGGAGCAGATAACATCCATGGGAGCAGCAGAAAATGTCCTTGGGTGTAGGCACTGTTGAAAGTCCTTTGTGTACTGGCCAGGTAGCTATGAGTCTTCTGAGTATGTGAAGTGGCTATGTTCTGAGTTAACCCTACACATGTATTAAATTTTGATTTTCCCCTGTTTATCTGCCTCTGTTTATTTGATTATTGGCCCAGATAGAAGAACTTAGAAAGTGAGAAGAAAATTATTAATATTTTTTTTAAGCTCCACAGGAGTCATGGCTTTGAACTGAGAAAGAAGGATATAGAAAGACAGGGGCTGTTAAAAAATAAAAAGCATTTTTTTTTTTTTCCATCCAGACAACTATCATGGTTGAAGAACACCAGTGAACAAGAACCGGGACCAGACAGGGAACAGTTTCTGAGTCTTTTCTCCCAGAAATGAGACATCTTTTTTCAAGTTGCAGTTATTCTTGGACTATAAATAAAATAACTGATCACATGGTGACTCATGACTTCCTTGACAGCTAAGATTTTGGGAAAAATTAAGATTTGATGTATCATATAAACATTGACTTCTGTAAATATATTTGCCAATGCATTTTCCAATCATACAACTTTATGAAACAATATTTATGGCAATCAACAGCTATTGAATGTCAAATGCAAGCCCAAACATTAATATGGTATTCAACTTGTATCTCATCAAATGTGCCTAATTTTTATTAACATCACATAAAAGAGCTATTATTTCATTTGTGACCCAGTATAGGAGAAAGCTGGGACCCAGAAAGGAAAATTAATTTTTTGTAGTCTTATTCAGAGTCAGCTTTCAAGCCTATTCTACCTCCAGTGCAAGCATTATTACCAATGTAATTTGATGTTGCTTTTCAAAAAGTAGTATTAATGAACATTTACTTAATTTCCTCATTGTATACAATTTGTGGCTCTGTGACTTTCAGTTTTACATACCCATCTACCAAAAGTGGAACCGGAGCACATGTTATAAAAGGGAGGGGGTGGGGGAAGAAAAACATCCCTTTTTTTCCCATGAGGAAATTGTCCCAATTCTATCCCTTCCAAAAAAGTACCTATTAAATCTTCCAAGCTCTAGTTTGAGAATCAGATGACTAGACATATATGTCCAAATGTTTAATAACTATATAGATTGATTACTTTTACTATACGGTAATAAAAATTTCACTAAAGTGAGATAGTGTTTCCAATAAAAAATGACAAACTCTGAGAATGTAAATATATAATACTATACTTAATTACAACTATAAAGTCTCATGTTATATAAATGACCATTATATGAATTATCCAAGCAGTGCATACATCTGAGAATGAATCAAGGTTATTGAATGTTTAGCAGAAATTTTTTAAAAAGTCTGTAATGGGCATGGTTTGGGAGCAGGACTTAAATTATTAGTCAATCATTTCCATGAAAGATTAAAATATGAGGAATGAAATAATATAATTTTCACTTGTATAACATTTTTTTTTTTTTTTAACAAATCAGTTTCATAAGCTCAGAGCAAAGTAATGAAAAGCAAATGGCTTTTGCAGTCAGGCAAATTGGAATTTGACTTAGAATATGTTATTTATACTTGTGAAGTTTAATTTTCCTCCTTTGGAAAAAAAAAAGGAAATTATATCACCTACCTGCAGCATTATTGTGATGATTCTAGAGAAAATATACAGTAAAGCCTCAAGTACAAAATAATTTAACTTAAAATTTCTCAAATCCCGTATTTTATTGGGTATAAATACATATAAATGAAACCGCACTACAATTTATATCTAAATCTGTTTGGATGCCTATAACTTCTACACAAAACCTCTGCAAGTTTTCCAAAGTGACCCAAGTTTTATTTGTGAGAAATTTTCAGACACTTTACCCACGCTGAGGGAAGCTTGGTAGTGCTGACACCATTTCATGTGTGTTGGATATCTATCGAAGCTCTTCCATGCTTGGTAAGTCCTGCCATGTGCCACAGGACATCATGGTGCTTTTGTGTGCTAAGCTGCTTTCTGTCTAACCAGGGAACACTGTAATGTACAAGATATAGGCTCTGGGAACTCTTACATGCTACACTCTTAAGGGTGACAATATGGCAATTTCCTTCCAGATCTCATTTCATTGATGTTTAGTTAAATTACAGAAAAACAAAACAAAACAAAACAAATAAACAAACAAAAATAAAACACACAAAACACTCCCTGGGTCCAGTCTGGTGAACAAAACCACAAGCTGTTCTTTCTGGTATTTTTTCTTTTCTATCTCTGGCCACAATCCCATGGCACATCTTTAAAATTTCTTCTCTGTAAACATCTTTCTTTCACACAAATTGTTAATATCCCTAACCATATTCACCCAGAGACGTTAGCAACACAATTTTAATTTGGGAAGAAAAAATGAGATTTCATGATGACTTACTTGAGGTCACACATTAAAAAGAATGTTTCCATTTGGAATTCAGGTTATTATTACCACACCATAGCTATAGTAAGATCCTCCAAATCTGGAATTTTATCTTTTCCTAGAAAGGAGAGAGTTCTCATCATAAACATTGCAACCTCTTATCAACTGAGAATTTACTCAGAAACTGGCTAAGTATGACTCTTCTAATTACTGTATGTTGCTTGTTAATCTTAAAACAAACCCACAGAGTAGGTGTGATAGTTATATCTGTTTTATAGATAAGAAAATGAAAGTTTTGAGGAGTCAAGTGAAGAATACGGGTAAAAAAGTTATTTTGCTTGCTTTCTCCATGCCGGGACTAAGATCAGTCATTGTACTAAACAGAATCCTAGTATGGCACTTGACTCTAGATAATTCTCATTAGTAGTGGTAAATTGTGATGAAGTGGCCAACCCAGGAACTTACAAAGAAGTTTCAAATATGTTTTAATTCTGCCTTTCTTTTCATTTAATTCCAAATGCCTTATTAAAAGAATCTAACAATCAAAGCATATTCACAAGTAATTTTAGTATGCACAGTGCTTTCTTCTTACTGAGAATAACATTTAGCTTATTAAATAATTTTAATAATTATTTAAGTAATTATAAGCCTTAAATTCAACATAAGAAATAGACAATGAAGCAGAGGGTAAATTCAAGTTTTCATAAAATACAAAATAGCTTTCATAGACAAAAAATAGAATTAATAACTTCACAAATAACATATTTCAATCATGTTCCCTAAGTATAATAAAATATTTACCTCAGGAAATTTATACCTAAGAGGTTATATACAAAATGATAAATGATCAACTATTTACAAAGTAATTAGTTTTCCCAGATTAGCATGATGGCAAACACATGCTGAAACAATTTTGATTTTCTTCCCATATAATCATGAGTATATTTTAATTGCTCAAAAAAGGAAGTTATTACATTTTCATGTTTATTAAAAAAAATAACCCTATCTTTGCCTCATGAATTTTGTACTTTAAAATGGAAGAATAACATTTAGACATTGCAGAGATTTTATACTTTTTAAAAAAGTTTATTGCCCACAGGTAGATTTGCAGAAATTCTGTATTGCATGGAGTAAATAATGATTAAATAAATTAGATAAAATATCGATAATGTAAAAAAAAAAAAAAAACCTCTAATGGTTTGAGTGATAAGAAATAAAAAGATTATTTTAATTTAACATATCTACCAGTGGATTTTCTTTAAAAATTAAGTCAAACATATTATCAAGTTTCTTTTAGTTGGATGGAATTTTACAACACTAGATTATTTTTCAGCATTTCAAAGTACACTATTTATATCATTTGGCCATAGCATTTCTCCTCAAAATTATTCTCATTTTATTTTATTTTCATTGCACTTGATTTTCCTGATTCTTCCCCTAATCTGGTCTTTTGTTTTCTTCTTCTTCAGTGACTAAGCTTTCTTCCAAAAGGCAATAGAAATCTCTCCCAGGTGCTTCTCAAAGTTGAAAGCACGATACTCTTATCCTTTCACTGTTCTAATATCCTTCTTGTTTTTGTTAAATTAGGTATCATTATAGTAGATTTTAATTAAATTAATTTAAATTTAAAAATTTAACATATAAAAAGCTTTCGTGGTATTCAGTATACAGTAAGTATACAATAAATGTTAATAATTATTGTTCATTATTTTTATCTTATGTATCTGATCATTGTTTTTTCTTCTTACCTTATGTTACATAGTCACTTCTGTAGTTTTAATTAAATATTTTGTGTTTCCATTTTTCTTCTTTCATAGAATATAGTTATACTCCTATATTTACTTTTTAGTGGTTGCCCTGGTTTTTGCAATATACATTTATAACTATCCAAGTCTATTTTCAAATAACACTATGCCACTTATGAGTAGTCTGAATACCTTACATTAACAAAATAATTCTAATTAGTACTTGCTGTCCCTTATATCATTGCTGTCATTCTTTTTACTTATATATAGATATATATAAGCATATATACGTAAAATATACACATAAGATATATTCATAAACATATATAATTGAATACATTGTTTGCTATTATTCTGAACAAAGTGTTATGCTAGATCAATTAAGAATAAGAAAAATAAAAGTTTTTACTTTTACCCTTACCTACTCCTTCTTTATGTTTTTCCTTATAATGTAGATCTGAATTTCTGACCTAAATTACATTTTTTTCTCTCTAAAAATTTTTTTACCGCGTCTTGTAAAGCAAATCTACTGGGAAAAAATTCCCTTAAGTTTGTTTGTCTGATAAAGTATTTCTACTTCACTTTTGAAGAATAATTTCAATAGGTACAGAATTAAATGTAGATATTTATTTGTTTGTTTACTCAAATTTAAATATTGCGCTCCCTTCTTATCCTGCTTTCATGGTTTCAGAGAAGTCGATTGTTAAGTCTTATCTTTGTTTTTCTATAGATAAGTTGTTTTTTTCCTCTTGCCCTTTTCAGGTTTTTTTTTTTCTTTATCTTTGATTTTCTGTAATTTAATATGCTCTGCTGAGGTGTAGTTTATTTGGCAGTTAATCTACATTGTGTTCTCTGAGCTTCTCATATCTGTGATTTAGTGATTGACATTAATTTGTGGAAATTCTCAGTTATTAGTGTTTTAAATATTTCTTCTATTTTTTTTTCTTTCTTCGCCTTCAGGCATTCTCATGTGTGTATGTTACACTCTTTACAGTTGTCCCATATTCTTGAATATTCTGTTCTGTTTTATTAAATCTTTGTTTTCTTTGCTTTTTGGTTTTCTTGGATTCTAGTAATACATCCTCTAGCTCAGATGTTCGTTTCTCAGCTGTGTCAAGTCTATCCATCAAAGGCATTCTTCATTTCTATTACAGCTTTTATCTCTAACACTTCTTGGCACTTTCTTAGGATTTCATCTCTTTGCTGACGTCCGTTTGTTCTTGCATGCATTCTACTTTGTCCATTAGAGGCCTTAGCATATTAATCAGAATTTGTCCAAATTCATGATCTGATAATTCCAATATCCCTGCCATGTCTGGTTCTGATGCTCGTTCTGTCTCTTCAGATTGTGCCTTTTGGTATACCTTATATTTTTTCCTTGGTAGCTGTGCATGTATACTAGGTAAAAAGAACTACTGTAAATAGGCCTTCACTAATATGGTGCTGAGGTTTGGCAAGAGGAAATGCATTCCCTAGTTCTATGATTAGGTCTCAGTCTTTTAGTGAGCCTATGCCTGTGAACTGTCAACTTCATAAATGTTTCTCAGTTCTATCCTCCTCCTTAGGTGGCATAGGATGGCTAAAGTGAGCTAAAATTGGGCATTCCCCTTCCTTAGTTCAGTTTGACTCAGACAATACCAAATGAGCTAGCCTCCAGTTAACTAGTTTCTCCCGAGTGTTGGTCTTGTTAAGAAGAACAGAGTGCTTTGATATATTTTAAAATGGTTTATTACGTCCACAGTCCTGGAGCCCCTGTAGTTTTTAACTCTCAGGTCTGTCCACGTTAAGTCTTCAGCAATTCCTCAAATACAGTTCAGATTTTCCAGTCTGGTGCTGTTTTCTGCCATGGTTTCTCTTCTTGTATGTCTACTCCAGGAACCCACGACTTCCAGTATTTGCCTGTCTGTCTCTCCAGTCTTAGGGACAGTGCTTTGCCCTGTGTCCTCCCTTCTGTTAATGAATCCAAGAAAAGCTGTTGGTTTTTCAGTCTATTCAGCTTTTACCTGCTGTTAGGTTGGAATAGTGACTTTTAAACTCTTTACATGAAGAAACAGAGACCACTGTATGCTCACTTTTAATCAAGAGTGTCAATTTCATAATCTTTGATTTTTTTGGTCAGAGGGTGATTCCTGATTTTAATGGAAGTATATTGTCCTCAGAGGTCTAAATATTACTGGGAAATAAAATTAAATATAAGTAATTGTTTCTTATATTTTTATTTTTTGCTACATCAAATACTTAATCTCTCGTTGTGCATAACTGAACCATTATTATAGTTGCAGTTTTTACTCAATAGGATTTTCTTTTGAAAGAAATGACAGTATTTTATTTACTTATTCAGTAGATATTAACTGATCATCTACTTGGATCATCTACTTCTATGTGGATCCATTAACTCATCCAATTTTTTAAATTGAATTTTCACTATGAATTAGGTAATTTAGTAGTCACTGTCAGGACAGAGGAAATAAAAAATATATTGGTCTTGCTTAATGACTATTACATTCTTCTGTGGCCTATTGTCACACACACACACACACTTAGTAACAAGGGGGCCATGGGCTGCTGTAAGAAAATGAACAACTTAGTGCTCTGGGATGTTTCTACAGGAAGGGAGAAATGTGTTTCAGGAAACAGGAACAGCATGATATGAAGGCTAAGAGGTCAGAGACATGAGCAAGAATCTGGTGTTTTGGAGAAATTGAATAAAATTCCATGTAGACAGAGCAGGGCAAAAAGATCTTGGAGGAACTCGAGCGACAAGGTAAGTATTTGTATTAACTTAAGAGGAACGATGGAAAGATTGTAAGTGGCCTAGCCATACGTTGAGGTGTTTGTGAAACTCATCTAGCCTGCAATGTGGGGAAGAGATGAGAAAGGGCAGTTTGAGTATAAAGTATGACTTAGAGGACTATAAAGAGTAAAACAGGTGAAAGATGATGGTGGCTTTCAAGTCAGATGATAGAGGTTGTGAGATATGTTAAAGTTTCAGAGACAGAAATAATTTTGACAAGTTTATAATTATATCATTTTATATTATATATGTATATTATATAAATATGTTATATATAACACATGTATGTTATATATAACATATGTATGTTAGATATGGAAGGTAGAGGGAAGAAAAGAATATCCAGAGATGATTTGGGATTTTAGATTGAGTAACTAGATGAATTGAAATAATGGTTAATATTTATGAGCTGCATACTATTTGCCATGCAGTATTCTAAGTGATTTACATGTACTAACTAATTTAAAAATTCACAATAATCATTTGAGAGAGGTATTATTATTTTTATTTTTCACATAAGAAATATGAGGTATAGGAAAGGGAAAAAATGGCATAGATGATAGAGGCTTTTTTCATCCCTCTTGCGACTAAATCAAAATTGTGACAGAAATATGGAGAAAACAGCAGAGAAAGTCTGCAGGGACTTAGACAAACAGAAGCACTATAGCTTGGGAGAGAAATAATCACCCTGAAACAGTAGAAGGTAGGAGAGGGTGAAGATGCAAGGCTGCCTGGTCCCTAGAGGCTGAGTGGGACATAGGCTATGGCAGTGGCAGCCTCAGACACCTCTTAAAGGGATCATGGCCCCTAGTGGACTTTCGCAGTGATAGACGTGCTCTCTCTGAGCACTAGCGTTGGGTCAGCTGCATGGAGTGGAGGGTACACCAGGAACTTACAGAGGACACTGAGTTGTTGGAGAGAGAGCTGGAGGCAAGCTCCTTCTCCTGCAGAAGTGCAGGCAGTATCCATTGTTCCTCTATTGAGCTCTCCCTACTCCCAGTGTGTAGACTTAGTGCAGTCATAGCTGAGATATCACCAAACTAGATAACAGAGATCCTTTGCCCAGAGGATTCCTTGAAACTCTACCTTCCCTAACTTGCAGCCCCACCCAAGCCACATCCTGGTGTGTCCTCAGCCAGTCCAGTTCTCTTTGCTGAGCAATGCCAAAACACAATTGTGGCAGCTGGCCTTGGTTCTGATGTGGCCTTTTGGGGCAACTATAAGCACGGCATCTGCGGATTGCTTGTTGAATCTTAACAGGTGGATCTGGGGGGCGGGGCATAGGCTGGGGCTAAACTTGGCCTGCAATTGAACCCCCTCAGGACTGTGCCACTGGACACCTACTACACAAACCCATGCTAATAAGACTGGGAGACTTAGGAGTTTTGCTTGGTACATAGAAACAAACACAGAAAGGCAGCCAAAATGGAGAGACAACAGGCGCAGAGTTCAAAACACTGGTTATAAAGATGCTCAATGAACTTTTGGGAAGGGTAGATGAATTCAATGAAAACTTCAACAGAGAGATTAAAAGATATAAAAATGGAAATGGAAATTATAATGAAGAACACATTATCTGCGATGAGAAATATATTAAATGGAATCAACAGAGTGGATAAAGAAGAGAATCAAATGACCTATGTAGAGGATGGGTAAGCCAAGGAAACTCAATCAGAATGGTAAGACAAAAGAAGCCAAGATTATGATAATAATTTAAAGAGCCTATGGGACATTATTAAAGGTAAAAATATCCATTTCATAGGGGCACTGGAAGGAAAACAAGAAGTTGAAGAGCAATTTGAAGAACTAATGATGGAAAATTTCCCTAATCTGTTGAAGGAAACAGACATAAAACCCCAAGAAGCTCAGAGAGTTCCAAAAACCAGGAACCCGAAGAGGCCCACACAGAGACACATCATAATTAAAATGACAAAGGTTAAATACAAAGAGAGAATCTTAAAAGCAGCAAGAGAAAAACAGTTAGTTAGTTACCTACAAGGGACCACCCATAAGACTGGTAGCTGATTTCTCGAAAGAAACTATGCAGTACAGAAGGGCTTGACACAAAATATTCAATGTGATGAAAACCCAGGAATTACAACCAAGAATACTTTATCCAGCAAAGCTATCATTTAGAGTCAAAGGACAAATGAAGAGCTTCTCAGACAAAAAAAAAAGCTAAAGAAAATTATCAACATCAAGCCAATATTACAGGAAATCTTGGAGGGGCTTCTTTAAGAAGAAAAAAAAAATGTATCAAAAAAATGAACAAAGAATGTTAATAACTACATTCCTATCAACAAGTACTTCAGATGGAAAAGAATTAAGTGCTCCAATCCAAAGATAGAGTGGCTGAATGGATAAGAAAACAAGACCTCTACATATGCTGCCTACAAGAGACTTACTTCAGATGAAAAGACACACACAGACTAAAAGGAATGGGATGGGAAAAGATATTGCTTTGATGGACCTAGAGGATATTGTGTAGAATTAAATGGGTCGGATAGAGATAAACAAATATCATATGATTTTATGGACACGTGGAAACTAAAGAATAAAATAACAACAACAAAAGTGCAAATAAACTTATAGATATAAAGAATTTTGAGGGCTACTAGATTGGAGGCGTGTTGGAGGGGATGGCGAAAAAAGACAAAGGGATTAAGAAGTACAAATGGATAGTTGCAGAATAGATATGGAGATCTAGAGTGTAGCAAGGGGAAGATGTAATGTTATAAATAAATGTGTAAGGGAGAAGAAGAGTACTAAACTTAGTGGTGTGATCGCTACGTGAGTTATGTGGATCTCTGATCACTATGCTATACAACTGAAACTGATATATTATTGGATGGCAACTATAATTGAAAAAAAACTCATTGAATTGCACAATGTAAATACAAGCAACTAATTATCTATTATATTTCAATAAAGCTGAAAAAAAGAGAAAGGTATAAATATTATCCATGATTATACAGTTAGTATAAATAGCAAAGTTTGAATACCTGGTTCCTTTATAACCCAGTCATTTATTCATTTTGCTTTTCTCCCTAGATTGTGGTAATATTTACTGAGACAGAGACATTGGAAAAGAGTTCAGTTTGGATTTTAGAAAGAAAGATGGGTTCTCTTGGGCTTGTTGATTTTAAAGAGCTTATGATATAACCAAATGGAAATTTCTAGTATATACTTTGGTTATTTAAGTCTATAACTCAGGAGAGAACTGTAGCTGGGATATTTAGATTGGAGAGTTTTCAGTAAACAGATGGATACTAAAGTCATGGAAATATATGAAATTCTCAAAGTGGAAGGAGGAGATGGAAGTTGTGTATCAGTCTCTTATTTATGGGTTTTAAAAGGGATATCAAGATGTAAAACATAATCCCCTCATAGACTTCCATCTCATGGGAGAAATGAATGACTAAAGAGACAATTACAATATAGAGTGATAGGTACTAAATCAGAAAGCAGATGCACTGAGGATGATTTATCTTCTATAAGAGAAGGCCGTGGTCCATGAAACTACTTTTGGAGGGTGCAATACATAAGTTGAGTCTGGAATGACGGCTTGGAATAAATCAGTTGAAGAAGAAATGTAAACATCAGTTGACCTGGACAGTAGATATTTAGGTAGATTAAGCAGCCCAAGAAGATGCAATGCCAATAACCCAGGCATAGATGACACTTGAAGAAGTGTAATTTCTGTAGCATGGTTAAATTGTGAGTATGTGGAAGGGGTGCGTTAGGAGAAAGGCTGGAGGGGGAGGCTAATCAACAGAAAACCTTGCAAGTTCAATCTTTTGTCTACACTTTATTTAGCATATGCCTTGACAACACAGAGGAATTTCCTTTGTGTGAATATCAGAACATTTCAGATAACCCTTACATATTTTATTCATGGATTTAGATGAACTTGGGAGTAAGCCACAATTTCATGCTCACATAATCAAACAATAAGAAAGGGCCTATTTTCTTTCACATTTTAAAATACATTTTACTTGCTATTCTTTAATTTTATCACTAAAACTATTGTTATGGCAAAGGGAGTTAAAAGAGCAGCGTATCGCAAAATAAGATGTCAATTTATTTTTCATTAAATGAATATTTCCACACTGCTTGCCCTCCCAACTTTTAAATTCTGTTGTGATAACATATTCTACTCAGAGCAACCACTGCCTGGTAATTGGAATTCCTCACAAGCAGAAAGTAATTTGTTCACATGCATAATTGAGTAAAGGAATTTGACTACAGCATTGCTGGCTACCTAACACCTTTCAAGGTAGTTTCAGATACTGTCACAATAATATTCTCATATGTCATTCCTTTAAAAAATAGATTTCTCAAAATTGTTTTCTAACATGTTCTTATGCTTCCTTGAAACAAGCTTACCAAAATGGTAAAACTTATTTCTCAAATACCTAAAAAAAGTACATTTCATTTATTATTACTTTTTATCATAGTATCTAATAGTCTAAAATCATGATCGAGTAATGCATTCCCAATCAAACTGGCAGTGGCATTTGAACAAGTGTATTTTAAGAGAAATAAAATTCTGGACAGAGCATAAGAAAAAAATGAAGCATTTGTTTATTTTATGATTTTGCAAAATTATGAATGTCATTAGCAAGCATAATTTCTGAGATTCTTTTTGCTTATGCTAATGCATAACTCAAAGTGTTTTCTAACTTCTCATTTGGAATGTAATAGATTTCAATATGATTGGCATAGACTTTATTCTCCCTGTCACATCTAGTTGTTTTTCTCCTGCATGTGTATTTTGTGATGTTCCCACAGAGTTGCTAATGAGCCATCAATTATTAGTGCAAATTGGAAGCAGAAACTAAAAATCTCCCTATCCAAGGTGTTAGTACACTATTTTAAAATTGGATATGAAAACATTGAAATTTAACACAGGTATATTAACCCTTGTGCCCAGATTCATGTGACCTTAGAAATATTATTTTGTGCATTAATAAAGTTATATAATCTTTGGGTCAGAGATTCCATCACAGTGGATGATTCAGCTATATTTGATGGGAGGGAAGAGAGCAGTATATTGTACATGTACCACTTGATGCAAAAAATTGAAGCATTCTTTATTGCTTACTTTCAGTCCAATATAGTATTTTGTAAAGTGATGTAAATTTTAACAAAAAGTGAGATATGTGACATGGACATGATTGATGATGAAGAATTTTATAGTGATGTGCCTCTCCATGCCAACCATAATCCCAGAGCGAAAATATCAGTAAAGAGAAAGCTCTTTTTCTTTCAAGAACTCTTCCACTTTTAAAATTCATCCATATTTTTTTCCTCCATGGGCTTCTATATACATATTTTGTGAAGATATTAATATTAATATTTTATACAGGTTCTCGGTGTTAATCCCTATCTTTAAGTCTTGCTTCCCTCCCCCATCTCCTTGCCAGAATTTGTCCACCAGTCAGAAGGAAAGAAGAAAAGGTACATACAATTCGATGCTTCTTAAGTATGTACTCTATGTCAAACTCTGTTTTAGCTCTTTTTCATTAATCATTACAGCAGACCATTGTTGTGTACTGATATTACTATCCTGGTTTGAAGATAAGGAAATCACAATCATTCACCAAACTACTAAGTGACTAAATCACGATTTTAGCATGGACATTCTGACTCCAGGCTGTAGTTTTCCATTAGTTTGTATTCTATATTCTCTTGCTTTAGACAGGAATTCTAGAGAGCATTAATTTTTAGGGAAGGGATACATTTAATAAGTAAGGGTTTTTGTGGGTTTTTTTTTTTTTTTTTTGGTGAGGTTTTGAGTAAAAATTACCAGAAGCCATGTCAGCATTTAAAGGTACCAAATAGAAAAGAAAAAAGTGGAAAGTTTTAAGAAATATTATATTTTGTGACTTCTCATGATATTCTAGACATGCAAATGAAAGGAACTCTAGTTATTTTGATGTGACTTTGGTTCTGTATTCTTTGTTCTAATCACAAAAATGGTCCCAGCATGAATCATGAGAGTTATGGCTTAATAGGCATTATGTTCATTATATTCATGCCATGTCTTCATCACCAGAGGCCCCAAGATTCTTGTTGAGCACACTCCCTCTCTCAAAAAGAGTGGTTTTCCAAGACAATAAAATCCTACCCCTCTGTAAAAAAAAAAAAAAAAAAAGTTTTTTTTTTATTTTCCAGAGCCCTCTTTGTCCTTTCCCCTTTTGTCG
>NW_006440638.1:4092520-4097161 GCF_000325575.1 Pteropus alecto | reverse complement strand
ACCATGACTGTTCTAAAGGCCCTTTTTGGTTTTCCTCCACAGACAGCGTGGAAGATGAACTGGAGATGGCCACCGTTAGGCATCGGCCTGAGGCTCTCGAGCTTCTGGAAGCCCAGAGCAAATTCACCAAGAAAGAGCTCCAGATTCGTTACAGAGGATTTAAGAATGTAAGAACTTTCTTTTTGGCTTTACCTTTATCTAGTTCTCAGAGGAGCAAAAAAAAGAGAGAGAGAAAGAGAGAGAACTCATATCGAAGGGAACCAAAGTTTTGCCACCCCCAAATTTGTGCTTTTGGGATATTGACTTTAAGCTAGTATTAAGAAACAGACTCAACAAGGACCTTTGTCTTTTCATCTTTTTCTGTCTTAAAGATTCAGATACAAAGGACTTCTTCAAGAAGGAAATCTTAAGATATTTGCCTTGGCCTATTTTGAATTGGGTATGGTAGATCAGCAGGCTCCAGGCGGTGCCTGGTGGTTACATCATCCACTGGATCTCATTATTTCTGGGTTGCCTGGTAGAAATTTGCCTACATGTGTTTTTCACTCTTCCTGAATTACCCATGAATCACCCATTCTCAATTTTAAAATCTATGACTCATTTCTCCCCTTTTCTTCTTTGTCAAAATGTCATATGTACCCCATTTTCCTGCACTGCCTTTGGGAATTTTCATGCTTATGTGAATTCCCTGTGTGCATATATTAAAATTTGATTCTCTTCTGTTAATCTGTGCCTGTTAATTTGGTTATTAAGCATAGCTAGAGAAACCTAGAAAGTAAGAAGAAAATTATTTTTTTAGCCAGACAAGATTAACAATATAAAATAAAAACTAGATTATTAACAAAATAGATGTGACAAAATTCAACACATTTAGAATTTAAAAAAAGTGGTGATAAAAGGAACTTCCTTAACGCAATAAAAGACATCTACAGTACACTTATTGTTAATATGATACTTACTGGTGAAAGACTGAAAGATTTTTCTCTAAGATTGGGAACAATACAATATTGTATACTGTCACCACATTTATTTAACATTGTCTTTTAGGTTCTAGTCTGTGCAATACAAAAGTAGGAAGAAATACAAAGCATAAAACTATTGAAGGGGACCAAACTTTTGCCGCTCTGAAACTGCTTTTTTGGGATATTCATTTTAAGTTGGTTATTAAGAAACAGAAGATTCAGAAAGAAGCTTTGACCCTCTCCCCTTTCCTACTCATGTGATTCAGACAAAACAACTTGCTTCAGGAAGGAAAACTTAGAATGTTTGTTTAGTCTTAATAGCCTAATTTGAATTGAGTATGGTAAATAAGAAGACTTCAGGCAGGGGACTGCTAGCTAAACAACTCCTGCATCCCATTGTTTCTGAGTTGCCTAGCACGAATTTTCCTGCCATGCATATACTGCTCTTCCTCAACTACCTGTAAATGACTCATTCTCACATTATTAAAATTATGTAGTATTGGAATTAGATAGCCCATATAAACGAGGAGGAAATAATAGGAGAAATCTTTGTGACCAAGATATTAAGAGATTTCTTAGATAGAACACAAAACTTTAAAAAATAAATATTGATAATTTGATAATTGTTAAATTAAACTTCATTAAAATTTAAAGCATTTTCTTTTCAAAATACATTATTAAGAAGATAAAAAAGCATGTCATTAACAGAGAGAAAATATTTCCAAAAAATGTATCTGGTAAAGAACTTTAGCAACTCAATAAGTAGAGAAGAAAATCAATTTTTCTAAATAAACAAGTGATTGGAACTGACATTTCACAAAATAGATATGTAAGTGGCTAATGAGTAGATATAAGCACATAGAACTAATTCAATGTCATTAATTATTAGGAAAAGATTAAATCAAAAATCTGATAAGATACCATTTCATACTCACTAAAATGGTGAAAAATAAAAAAGACTGAAAATGTTAATTGTTGATAAGGATGTGGAGGAACTAAGACTCTTATACATTGCCAGAAGAAATGCACAATGGTACAACCACTTTGAAAGACAATTTGGTAGTTTATATGAAGTCAAATATATACTTATCATATCACCTAAAAATCCCGCTCCTAGGCCTTTATCTAAGAAAAATGAAACATGTTCAAAGAAAAGATTACAGTAGGTTGTTTATAGAATTCTTCCTAATAATGGACAAAAAACTAGAAAGGACTAACTCGCCCATCTATAGGTAGATGGGGAAACAAATTGGGGACTATCCAAAAGATGGGATATTGCTTATTAATAACAATGAATAAACTATGAATGTAAACAACATAAATAGTTCATAAAAGCATTATGCTAAATAAAAGAAACAGATACAAAAATCTACATACCATATAATTCCATCAGAATCAGAATTAGGATGAGGTAAATATTCTATAGCTTTATTGTGGTGGCGCTTATATGACTGCATTTTTTTAAAATTCATCAAATTCTACACATATTCGATGAATTTTATTTACAAATTCACTTTAATAAAATTTTATTTATAAATTCACTTTAATAAAACTGATTAAGTATGTTTCTAAAGTCAATTCTAAGGGAATATACAGAAATAACAGTAGTTCTTATATCTTTCTTGTATTTACAGCTTTTATAAGTTTTCCAAATTTTTGTTATACTTCTATGTTATCTAAATTAAAAAAATGATTAATAATGATCAAATACTATTATTTAAATAAAAATAATCTATTGTATCTTAGAATACTTTATTCAAAAATTCTACATTCTTAATTTACTCTATTCTTAGAAAACAAATAACAATTTGAGTCATATGAGCTACTATAAGTATGTATTTGATAACTCTCTATTGAAATTATTAAACACCTATATCTACATGCTGCTTTCAAGTCATATCACCTTAGGAGCAGATGTATATTTTAGAGACCTGCATATATTTTAGCATTTATTGAGCAGCCTGTATAGTGGCAGATTTATTTTAAAATATGTCAAATTTATATCACTTAATGAGTCACCAGAACCTGTCATTCCTAACACGTCTTTGAAAAATGTTAAATAATGAAATATTCAACATAATACATTCTTATTGTCCTCTCGAAAATGAAAATAAAATAAAGAAATATAGCAAGAAAATAAAATAAGCTGTTTTGTTCTTGTTTTGTGAGAGATAGCAAAATTGTACTCAGACTGAGTTGTCTTTGCCAGTGATTTTTTAGCACAGGTTCACTGTGGGAATTTCATGCGTCAGTTGTATCAAGCTAATACCTCTTAATAAGTCAAATTAAAGAAATAATACAATCTAAACAAATGACAGATTAATTGGGAAAGCCAGTGACCAACCAAAGATTTGATTACCAGTTGCCAGAACAGAAGTAAAAAGTCCTGTTGCTAGAGCATATTTCTAGAGAATGAATATGCCAGTGTTGGTAGTGGGCTGGTCTCTTTCAAGGGCCACTAGGGTTTATTACCACAGTCTAGGAGGAGTGCTTTGTCAAGACAAGACAAAATGCCCAAGAGTCTTTAGAGAGTTTTTAGGTTAGTGTAGAGTCAACTGACCCAAATCTCACTAACTATCAGTATTTATAGTGTAAATATCCTCTTGCCATAGTTGCTTCTCCACAAGTTCTCATGTTCCTATCAATAAGCCTCCAGCAAGGCCCCTTAGCAGCTTCTTTTCTGAAGGCTAATGGAAAACAACAGATTTAGAATGATGACATCCTGGCACCGCTTACTTTATTCTTATATTAAGGCAACATTTTCTCATCTTTATCATAAAGAAATGGATTAAAACAACTTTACTTAAGTCATAAACAAGTGGATTTGAAATCATATGAAACCTATACACAACAGAAATCAATCAACAGCTTTGGTTAACATTTTGAAAAAAATATGTACATACACACATGCATATTTGTGTACATAGATATACATAAATGTATTTTATATGCAGTATTAGATAGTGCCTTAAAATGATTCATGCTTTAGGAACTACACTGAATATCATATGAAAATACCATTTAATAAATTGTATTATATTCTATCATATGGAGGTAATAATACCACCATTGTAATATTGCAGCTCATATTTTTCTGTTATAATTGATTTTGCCATAAACTTAATTTTGCACAAATGTTTGCCTAAATTTTTGATGTAGCATTTGTTTTGTATTGATCTCAGCCTATCAATAACCAATATTATGGCTGTACCAGCCCTGTGGTTCTTATTATGATTGCAAGACATGCTTCAACAATAACCATTAGAAAACTCTGAGAAAATACAGGTTTATTAGTGACATGACCTGGAAATTGCTAGGGTTTTGCGGACTTGCTCTTTATTGGTGAATCTAAAACATAAGAGAGGGAATTTAGATGTGGGCAGAGAAAAAATATATATATAGAGAGCCCAAAATGTCAGTTATTGAAATCAACCAAGATTTCTGAAACAAAAGAGCCTTAGTGTGGGAGGCCACAAGTCTCTTTATTTAGTTCTGTGGCTGGCAATGTGTTTATTTGAGATAGATTTCATAGAAGTAAATGCCTCTTTGAATGCATGCCTCTTTGAAATGGATGCCTTGGCAATCAAAGCTTAATCAGGCACTTGCATTACAAAGAAAAAAAGTAAAGGCTTACACTTTACATCTATAAAAATATGACTCCTGCCCTAACCTCCAGTCC
>NW_006440638.1:4085028-4092499 GCF_000325575.1 Pteropus alecto | reverse complement strand
GAATGACCCTGAAAGGAAATTTAATCTTTTTAATTTTCTAAAATTTTAAGGTGGGTGAGGTGAGTCACTTTGTCAATAATAATGCTTATTATACTCATATTAATTTCCATTTCCTAGTACCTCGAAACTACCAACAATATCTTTTTTTTTTTATTTTATCAAATCTTGTTCAATTGCATAATTCTCGTAGGTCAAAATTATATAAAATAGTGGTTCTTCATCTATGCTGTACATTAAAATCCCTGGGAAACTTTTCAAATATTCAAATGCCTAGATCTTGATGACAAAGCTTCTAACTTAATCGATCTCGGGTGAGTCCTAGAAACTGGTAGTTTTAAAGCCCTCAGAGGATTCTGATACTAATATGCAATCTGGGTTGAAAACCACTGCAGCAGATGGTTCCCCAGACTCAGATTACAGTTCTGTTTATATCTTCCAGCTGGGGCCACAATTTTTGGGCTATATTTAACCATATCTCTAACTTGTACTGTTTCCCCAAATCACACCAGCATCTTAGTTTTGGATTTCAGAGAGAATCTTTTCCATTGCTGACCAACAGATTTTTTTCCTTTGACTTTTGTTTAGATTGAACTACAGAATTTTTACTGAGTCCTAGAAGGGACAACTTTCTATTTTCAACTTGTATTATTACTGCAGAAATTCAGTTTAACAAACTTCTGAGCTTTTATGGCAGTCATGTTTAACCTGGGATACTTTCCAAGAGACTGGGGAAATGAATGTCCATATCTTCTGCTTCTATATGAACTCTCTCCAAAGGTTTTTTGTTCTCTCTTCCCATCTCTTCTTTCACAACAGACTTCTTTTGCTTTACAAACAAAAAGAATAGCCTTTACCCCTAAATCTTACAATATTTCATGTTCTTGAAGGGCAAAACCTCCAGTGCTCTAAGCTGTTGGTATGGTGAAGACTTCTTTAGTGAGTAACCAGCACCATAAACCAATGCAAGGCATCCTGTATTTTGTTATTAAATATATGGGATAAGCATAAAACATGCCACTAAGAAAGAGTATTTTAACCCATAGCGGAAAGGATGAAAATCAAATATATTGTAGAATAAGGTCATTTTGAGTTGTAGTAATTTTTTTATCGATTTCACTTCTGTCTCTTGACTATTTTGAAATAAAGCACAACTCTTGAAAGAGATCCTAGCAAGGGAGATTTTTGTAAAGGAGCCATAAGAGATATGCTAAATATGGCTTTTTCACATACTGATGCTCCTCTACTTATGATGGGGTTGTATCTCTGATAAAATCATTATAAGTTGAAAATATCTTAAATCAAAAGTGCATTTAATAGCCATATATATATAGCTTAGTGCAGCCTACCTTAAATATGATAAGAACACAATATCCAAAAATACTGGCAACATAGTACACTTGTACAGTATTGGCTGTTCACCCTCCTGACTGTATAGCTGATTGGAAGCTGTGACTCACTGCCACTGCTCAACCTCATGAAAGTATCGTACTGCAAAGGAGTTGAATAGACAATCCTCCCAAGAAGATATGCAAATGGCCAACAGATATACAAATAGATGTGTAACATCACTAACCATCAGTGAACTAGGAATTAAAACGACAATTAGTTATCGCTTCACACAGATTAGGATGACTATCATCCAAAAAACAAAAGATAAGTGTTGGAAAGGATATGGAGAAAAGGGAATGCTTGTACACTATTGGTGAAAATGTAGTTGGTACAGCCATTACAGAAAACAGAATGGAGGTCCTCAAAATATTAAAAATAGAACTATCGCATGATCCACCAATTTCTCTTCTGAGTTTATATCCATAGAAAATGACATAAGTATATTGAAGATATATCTTCACTCCCATATTAATTACAGCATTATTCATAACAATCAAGATATAGAAACAACTTAAGTGATCATCCATGGATTAATGGATTAAGAAAATGTGGCATATACATATAATGGAGTATTATTCAACCTTAAGAAAAAATACATTGTACCATTTGCAAGAACATAGATGAATCTGGAGGATGTTACATTATGTGAAATAAAGCAGATGCAGAAAGACAAATATTGCATGATGTCACTTATATGTGGAATCTAAAAAAGTCAAAATCATAAAAGCAAAGAGTAGAATGATAGTTGGCAGGACATGGTGGGAGAAATGAGGAGATTTGGTCAAAGAATATAAAGTTTCAGTTACGCAATATAAATAAGTACTATAGATCTAATGTACGGCATGGGGTCTATAGTTAATAATAGAGTATTGTGTATTTGAAATTTGCAAAGACAGTAAGTAGGATGTAAATATTCTTACCACACACACACACACCCACACACACACACAAATAGTTAATTATGTGAAGTAAGGGATATATTAATTAGCTTTACTGTGACAATAATTTTACAATGTATCATACATAAAACATTACTTTGTACACCCTAAATATACACAATTAATTTTTCAATTATACCTATATAATGCTGAGCAAATTGTTTATTGACAAATGTGTTGAAGTTAATATTTCCTTTTCTAAACTCTTAGTATCTTTTAAAATACAGTGCCTCAAATTGAAAGAAAAAGAAATCAGATATTATTTATAATTATTTGCTAAGTCTTTTTTATTTTCCTTTTTTATTTTCATACTTCCTCAAAATTGTCAAAGTGAATAACTGAGTAACAAGTCACTACAAGGCAGTATTTTTTCCTTCTTTATCTTTGCTTTTGTTCTTAAAAATAATTATTTATATATCACTAGATAACTAGAAAAACTTGAACAATATTACTATAACTAAACTTCATTTCTATCTTCATGTTTACTCTGCATTTATATTTATAAAAACAAAAATATAGGAATAGAATTGATGCTTAATAGTTTCATTCTAGAAATAAATTATACTCATGTATCTGCAGATAAATGAATTATTATTTTTAAAAATCCCAAACTTATTTACCTTATTAAGGAATACATTTTCAATAATTTTTAATGTTGTTTTAAATTTTAATTTCATTTCATAATTAATCCTAAAATATGTAATATGTGTTATATATGTTGATTTTATTATGTACTAGTAATATTTGTAATAAATAAGAGAGGGTACATTGTTTTTTTTATTATATAAATGGTCATGGAAGCAAAAAATAGATAACTCCTGCAAACCATATTTTATAATGCTTTAGCAGATGGTAGGTATATTATTATAATTCTCAGTGGAAATCAGAAGATAAAGTCAGAACACATTTTTTTTTCTGGCTGATTATGAGTAGTTATATAATCTGCATAAGAATTTCAGTTATATATACACTTTGAGACCACATACAAAACCTTGAGGCAGGACAGGCCTAATACCTGGACTCTACAGCAACATTTCTGAAACACCTCTGAAGCATGTTCTAATTGTGATTCCAATGACCCCTGTCCCATTCACAGCGTGCTATTATACTTACCGTCATCTTACTTAAACACTACTAGGTGACTACTATATACTTACACACTACTAGGTGACTAAAACTAGTAGTGTACTGAGTGTTCCGAATCCTGGTTGCTCCAGCTCTGCAGTAGTGTGAAGGCTCTGGATTCTGGAGCATCCTGATTGGTCTGGTGAACCACATCAGACCCTGGAACAAGCCTGCAGCCACTAATCTTTTCTTTCTTCAAGGAAAATTATAATGCTTTTATGAGGAATTTTTTTTTTAATTTTTTTTATTGAGGCTTTCATTAGAAGGCATTGTAGACTTCTTCAATATAATGAACTCATGTATAGCTGCTTCTGTCTGATGGCACATCCAGTGCCAGTTAGTGCCGGTTAGTTTCCCCAAAGTTGTAATTTCCTTCTCAGTAGTTATAGGCTGAAGATTGTCAACTTTTTCCTTAGATAGCTATGGAGTAAAAGAACTACAGGGCTAAAAGAAAGGAACACTTTCAAGATTCTTGAGTTGATGATCTGTTACAATATAATCTGGAGAAGTAAGGCCACAGAGAAAGCCAATGGCAGGCCTGGCTTTGGAGTAAAAGATCTTTGTGGAGCTCATGCTTTGCCAGATGCCAACACCATCCTCAGATTGCAGTTTGTGCTTATGGAAAATAATGTCTTCACTTCTACGTCTCTGGGGAAAGAAGTAGCTTTGTTATTTGGCAAACACTTCCACTACTGAACTATTTACAGAATTGCTGAATTAACCTCCTGGTCTCCCTCATGATTTAGGTGTCTAAATCTCGGAAATCAGCTAGTACTGGGTGAAAAAGGTCGGGGTGAAAATTATCTCGGTTCTGAACAAACATGAATGCAACCAATTTCCTCAAATAAAATAGCATGATACTTAATGGAGCTTTGTCAGCCAGTGACCCCACTGAGATGCAATGTCCCTCAAGAGAGGCAAATAAGCCAACCACATGGCTTCTCTGACCTCTCACTGCAGACCATAGCTACAGATTTTGCTAATAAGTTCAGGAGTTTTGTAAAACATCGAAGAGATAACATATTATCTGTGACTATAATAATACTACTTTATCTCCAGTTGCAATGAAGAATGGTTAATTATTAAAGAATTATTAAATAATGCATGTCTGCCTGCTTAAAAAATTAATAAATGAAAACAGAAACCATTATCTCCATGCAACACTCTCACTCAATTGTCTGTGATATCATTTGTTAATATCTTGTGATCAAATTGCTTAAAATATTTAATTCATTATTGTTCATAAATCCGAGGGGAAAAAATGGTAACTTGTGATTTTTAGTATGTATCTGATTGCTAATGAAATTTATCAGGACTTCATAGTCATTAATATTTATGAGTATTATTTGTCTTTATTACTAATCTTTTAGGGATTTTTCTAATTGATTTATACAACTTTCAAAATTATTTATTTGGCTAGTTGCTTCTTTATTACATAGTATTTGGAACTAACACTTAAACTTATTTAGTAGTTCTACATTTTAAAATTTTCTTATTGATTTCTTTTAAAGTCCTAAGTTAGAATTATTTCTGTAATCCTATACTTATTTCGTTGTATTTCTTAAAACATCTATGGTTCAAAAAATAAAATTATTTTTAAGCTATATGATTTAATGATATAAATAATTAGTCTGAATTTTTCTCTAGATGCTATGTTTGTAATGTGTTTAATATGTTTTAATGTGTAGCATTTGATGAGAATTTTTGAGCTACTTTGTAATTTATCTTTGATATTCCCTTTTCCTGAGTTAAGTGTGATTTCCCTTTATTCATATCCAAATATAACATTTTTTTCTTCTGTAATTAATTTCTAGTTTGAGTGAACAGTAATTTGAAAATATTATAGTAGAAAGAAACTAAATTTAAAATTAGAATGATTGAACAGTAATTTGAAAATATTATAATATAAACAAAATTTAAAATTAGAATTTATTTAATTAAAGAAACAAAATAATTAATAAAACTAATAATAAAGAAAAGATCAAGAAACAGAGCTTATATGTGACTAGAAAGCTAATTTACTCAAGAAAAAGAAAGAAAACACAAATATATAAAATTCTAAATATTAAGGGAAACAATCACAGTTACCAAAGAAACTGCATAGACTAAAATTTGCTCAATTCCATGCAGTTAAAATTAAAAAGAAAAATATAGACTTATTGGATATTATATGAAGATAAATTCACCTAAAATAACTTTAAATTATAAAAACATAGAAACTTATTGTAGAAGAAATATAGAATATTGCCAAAAGCACTATTCTTCCTAGAAACACTGAACCCAGTTAACTCTATAAAGGAATTTTGTTAGAACAAAATCTTTAAAATATAGATGCATATAATGCCATCTAAAAATGTCCAGAATATATATATGTGTATATATATGTATATAAAAGGGAGAGAAAGTCTCTCAATTATTTTTTACTAAAAAACAATGTTTTAAAAACCAGAAAATATTTATAAATCAATGTCAAACAATATCTAAAAATTCTTTAAAATATTAGCATAACCAAATACAAAAATACCTGGATAGATTCTCATTAAATTAATAGTCAAAATAAAGGATACATACTATTGTTTAACACTTTTTTTCTGAAAGTGCTAGCCACCATAATTAGAGAAAGAAATACTTTAGAAATACAAAGAGTGTGAAAATGAGATAATAAAATTAATTTTGGAGATTACACTCTTGAATAATTAGAAAACCCAAGATAATTTATTGAGAATGATGCTAATAGTGGTAGTCAAACAGAACCCAAAATGGCAATAGAGTTGACTCTTGAGTAATAAAGAGGTTATTTTTCAACACTGTATAGTTGAAAATCTGAGTATAACTTTTGACTCTCCCAAAACTTAACTATACTTGCCCCTCAATGCATTGAGGGGATTGGCTCAAGGACTTCCACAGATACCCAAATATACAGATGTTCAAGCTCCTTATATAAAATGACAGAACAATGTATACAATTGACAGTCCATATGTGTGGATTCCCAACTATAGGTCAATAATGAACCACATATACATAGTGTTCCCATAAAATTATAATGAAGCAAAAATTCTTATCACTTAGTGACTTTGTAGTTGTGGTAATGATGTAGCTCAATGAATTATTCTGTGTTTGCCATGATGCTAATGTAAACAAACCTACTGTGCTGTTAGTTGTATAAAAGTATAATACATGCAATTATGTATAATACAACTAATCGATAATGATAATAAATGACTATATTACTGGTTTATGTATTTACTATACTATACATTTTATTGTTATTTTAGAGTGTATCCTTTCTATTTATAAAAAAATTTACTATAAAATGATTGCATCATTTTTTTGTCCTTGATGTATCTCATGTTGTTTTGTAAATTAGTGTAGCTTAAGTGTACAGTATTTATAAAGTCTTCAGATGTATACAGTACTGTCTTAAGCTTTCACATTCACTCACTACTGACTCACTGACTCACCCAAAGCAACTTCTAATCTTTTAAACTTCTTCATTCATGGTAAGTGCCCTATATAGGTGTACTATTTTTTTATCATTTCTCCCACAATTTTATGGTAATTTTTTTATGTTTAGATATGTTTAGATCCACAAATACTTATTATTATGTTACGATTGCTTACAGTATTCAGTATAGAAACATACTGTAAAGACCTGTAGCCTAGGAGAAATAGGCTATACCATCTAGGTTTGTGTAAGTGCACTCTATTATATTTGCAGGATAAAAAATACTACTAATGATGTATTTCTCAAAATGTATCCCAGTTGTTAAGCAGTGCATAACTATATAAATTGACTGGCACAGTTGAAATCTGTGTTGTTCAACGGCCTATTCTACTTAGGATTCTATGGTTTAGTGAAGGAAAAAAGATACAACATACAACAGCAAGAAAGTAAGGATATTCATACTTATAACAAAGGTTCAGCAAAGCCAGGTACAGACTACATTTATCTTCCCTCTGGAATGGCTACAGGGAAGCACTTTATTCCTCAGGTCAGCATCTACTGGGTTGTGCATAA
>NW_006440638.1:4046937-4081035 GCF_000325575.1 Pteropus alecto | reverse complement strand
TAAAGAAAACCAAGTAATGTACTCAAAAAATTATTTTTCTAAATTTAGGGTTTATAGGCTTTAAAAAAAGTTATAATACTTTTTATGTTTATCACAAGTAGTGGAATGTGAAGCAGAGGCAATTAGCATTTACAATTATTATTTGCAATGGAAATAATAACATGATTTTACCTGATACTTTAATGCAAATGTTTCATTAACTTGTGAAATGATTCATCTTTTCTTAAATATAAATATTTTTCTTTGAGATTTGGAAATGCAGAAGAAAAAATCAAGTAGGGGAAACTTAACGAGAAATTCATAAATCAAACTAGACATAAAGAAATATATGTTTGAATAATTAGAATATTATCTGAAGAGTAATTATTAGTTAAAATAATTATATATAAAGTATTCGATGTTTGTGGACATCTCAGATCACATCAAATTTATCTCTACATTTATTTTACATTCTTAGTAAAAATGATTATAACAATTTGTCTTATGGCTTTCCCCTTTTCTATTCAATCTTTTTATATCTTTCATATCTCTTTCAGAATGAAAAAAATTACAATATTTATTAACTTTAGATTTAAACTTTTTTCTGGATAGTTTCATCTGATATTTATTGAAGACCCTGCTTTAGATAATGACATTACTGCATTAACTCCTTATCTTATCAAGAGTGTTAAATCCTGCATTAACTCCTTAAGAATATTAACTCCTTATCTTATCAAGAGTGTTGTTAATAATTTCTTAATTCCTATGTGTCAAATTCAATAGATATATGTCCTGCTTTTCCACCTGTGAAGTGAAAAAAAGAAATAACATTCCTAAGTTTTATATTTACATACAATTGTATATAAGATCAATAAATATGGCTATCTAGATTTGTTTTGTTATTCATTTGGTATATTTATAATATAGATCTTTCAGTCTATATTAAGTGAAGGGTGTTAATATACAGTGTTCTACTAAAAGGAGAGTTTCAATTTTGATCTGAGAAACTAAGAAGAAAGGTGCTGTGGCTCTTTTAGAAAAAAATTATTTACTCTTTTATTTTAATTCTCCCTCTGAGAAATGGAACAACTGCCTTCATCATACTCACTGTATTACCACCTTTCCAACACCAGAGAGGAATAAAAGTTCTTTTCAAACTTTTAGATCCATCTGTGTACTTTCCAGTTAGCATAAATAGGGAGTAAATTCTTACAGATTCTAATATTTTATTCATCTCAAGCTGGTAGTTTTTGTCTGTTGGTTGCTTGTTTGTTTTTAACTATTTGTTTTGTGTGTGATCACAACCATTTATTTCCATGTCACTAAGTGGGTGAGTTTCATCTCCATAATTGTTTGAGCCAATTTTATTATGTTTTCCCTTAATTAGAGGCTTAATTTCCAAAGCAACTGGTCAGTAAGTTATTCAGCACTATTCATTAATTTAATAATATTTATTATGTGATGAATACTCTATGGGATCCCAGTTATAGAGAGTAAATAAGAAAGACACAGTTTCTGCTGTTGTGAAGCTCTGAAGGGTCAAATTATGGATGGGGGCAGAAAATACTAATGTTTCTTCTCTAGGCAGGCAGGGCAGACAGTAATTACCTCTGTAAAGAGGTAGCATTTAAGCTAAAATTTAAAAATAAATTATTTACCATTTAAAGGTGGAAAAAACAAGGGGGAAGAAGGTCATTTCGGAAAAATAGTAGGCTCAAAGAACCTGAAGTAAAGAAAAATAAATGAAATGCTCAAGAAACTCAAAGCAAATAGTAACACTTGGAGTTTAGAATCATTTTAAGAATATGATACCAAGTGAGGATAGAAAAATGGGCAAGGCTCAGGTTACATAAGGCTTTTACACTATATTTGGACATTTCAATTTTAAGATGGGGAATGACGCTATCTAAGTAAATTAATCTTGTCTTTAAGAAGATTAACTCTTTAAGAATATTATTTTAGCTTTTAGTGGCAAATGGAAAATGTGTAAGAGTCCAAGAAGGAGGATGGTTGTGGCTACAGAAAAAGCACTGATGACACTACACACACACATACACACTTGCATACACACACACACACACACACACACACACACACACACACACACACACAGAGGTATGAAAAGCTTTATTACTCACATAATGAAGTTTGCTGGGAGAACAGTGTGGATCCCAAGCAGGTCTGAAATGGCTTAAGGAAACAGTGAAAAGAGACTGGTTTGTCATTTTTATGGTGGTTAAGTGGTAGACCAGGGTGAAGTTTCTTGTATGTTGTTTGAACTTCTCACCAGTGCCAAAAGGAAGAGAAGGAAGTAGAGGAGAAAACACCTAGTCTGTCTTCTTTGCCTAAAATAACAAATCTGATATTTACGGAATATAGAGCATAGGCCCCTGGAAAATGTTAGTCATCTGTGCAATTGTGTTGAAATGGAGTTATTTCATGGCCAAAATTGTTTTATTTTTGTGAGAACACATGCATTACATAAAGACCTCACATGTGAAATATTGGTCAATGCACATAACAGTAAAATAACACGACAAGAAAGGACCTAAAGAGCTATACTGGCAACCCAAGATCCAAGAATTTTTGTCTTGAAGTTAACTGTATCATTTGGATTATTAGTAAAGACTGATTCTAGGTAAAATCTCAGGTTCTTGCCTATCTAATTTGACACTTTAGTTTATTATTTTATCTCAGCTGTGATGTAGGTACGTATAGGAAATGGTGAAAGCATATTAAGTAAGAAAGATTTAGAGAAGGTAGACCATTTCTGGCAGAGGAATCAAAGATAATTGCATATTTGGGTATTTGCAGAGAATTGACATTATTTGTATACAGAATGAATATTAGAGTGATAGAAATTAAGAGAAGTTAAGAGCTCCTCTATGATGAGAAGCCTCATCTTTATGATATAATTGATGGAGTGACACTAAAAATTTAAGAGGAGTAAGAGTGTCTACTCTTTGTTCTTAACTTTTAGAAGAAAACAGGGCAGTGCATATTTAAATATATACATATAATTAATAAGCATGAAGGAGGCATTTATAAATAAACACAATTTTTGTAAATTGTGTTTAATGGTTTCTTAATGTTCTCAAAAATATTGGAAGAAGAAAAATTATATTGTACGAATGCCTATGCTTTTGTAAATCAGGTCTCACTAAAGATTTTTAACAATAAAGTGTACATGAATTTTTTTTTTAGCAATGCTTATAAGAGGATGTCTCTTGTAATTCCACAAACTAGATTTCAAGTCCAAGAATCATCAGCACAAAGTTGAAATTCCTTAAATTGACTGAAACCTACTTTACTTTGAAGCATCTATTTGTCTTTATGTCTGTAAACTTAAAAAGAAAAGGTCTTTCAAAGTGAGAGGCAACAAGCATTCATTTGAAGTCAAAAAAGAATAGCTTTCAAGAAAGCACTGATGTAGGCAGAAGCCCAAATAATGATCCAGTCAGGAAGCAAAGTCAATGGGTATTTATGAGAAAGGAAAGGGAAGCAATTACATAAATAGAAGAAAGGCATTTCTATAGGTGCAGATAACATAACATAGTGATGCTAATTATAAAGAATGTTTTTAATTTTCAGTCTGGTAGTCATCTGTCTGGTAGTCATAGTATCTGCTTTCTTGTTATCCTTGCAAAGAGTTCTTTGGGACGCAGTGGCCCAGTCCAAAGGTTATTATGTCCTGTTTTAGGATTCCAAATGTTTAAGGCATAAAATTTGCAAGGCAGTTCCTCTAGGATGGTAACTCCAGCTCCATTTTAAGTGGCTCCATTTATCTTTGTTTTACATTTCTAACTCCAGGTTAGAAATGCTTTTTATATAATGAAGACTTTTTCATCTTTGTAAATTTTCTTTACATAAGTCTAAATCAGAAAATCAGATAAAATTTTATGTGTTGACTCTGTGAGAACCATAGAACATCAAGAAAATTGATTCTATTTCCTTGGAAGAAAGACAGTCCTTTCTTCATCTTCTATTCAGAAGTTCTAAATTATAATTTTGTTAGCAGTTTTATGTTTTTTCTCTTCTCTCTGCTTCTTTTTTTCAAACGATATTTGCTAATTGTCTTTTGATTACAATGTACTTTGTTAAACATAAAATTGAATTTTCTTTAGCACTTCTATTTATTGAATGCATAGTCATTGAAATTCTACAACATGTGAGGTTCTTTTTTAAGTTCTGGGGACTGATATATATTTTATGAAAAGAGGCAAAAATTTCTTCCATCATGAAAGTTACATCTTAATGACTAGAAATAGATACAAATCCAATACGGAAGTGAAACATTTATCTAAGATAGGACGAAAGCTTTAGAGAAAAATAAAGTACGGAGAAGGCCTAGGGAATGCTGGTAAGAGATACCATTGGAATATAGTGAAAGAGAGGAAGGAGGGAGCTGATTAAATCCTGAACAGCATTCCAAAGAGAGGAAGTGGCAACTGTAAGAGGCTGAGAAGTGAATGTTTCTGGAGACCTCCAGGAAAATCAAAGAGCCAGAGTGGCTCAAGCAGAAGAAGAGTTGAGAGGAGTGGTGGGAGGCAATGCTTAATGACCACAAGAAGTCACACAACTAAAGCCTCAGGGACTCTAACTTTATGGTGTCTTTCAAGACTTTGAGTGGCCCTGGAAAAGTCTTCTCAGTATTTTACGTTCTATGATATTTGTGTCAACTTTTTAAAATTAGTAAATTGTTATAATTTCTGATCTCATTCTAAAGAGACATATTTCTTTTTGTGTCTAAATTTGTACTTAGAATTGATTCCTATACTGTTACTTAAAGAAAATATTTAGTTCTCACAAAACCTGAGAAACCCTGTCTAGGAGGTGAGAGCCAAGAGATGGGGAAGATTAGATGAGGTGGATGGTGGAGATGAAGAGGCAGATACTTATGTTTAAGTGTTGGCTAATGAGTTATGTGTTCATGCAATCAGAAGAAAACTATGAGATGACAATGTTGGTAAATGTGGTGCCACACAAAAGTAAGGGCGCAGATGGGGTTTTCAATCACAATTTGGAATTAGAAAGTATAATCTTTTAGTCACAGAATCTTCTAAATCCTTTAAGAAGTTGATAGGAAGAACCAATTTAGCCAACCTGGCAGGCACTGAGAATACAACAAAAATAATAAATAGTGCTGATTGCAAGCCAGAGAATCAGCAAACCTAAATCTTAAGCCAATAGTAGAAGAATTGAAAAATGTAGGTAATATTTTTAAGTATGTGCTTATTTTCTTAAAAAGTCAGCAACCAGCTGTTTTATTATGTAGAAGGGAACAAGATTCCAAATTTGACAAAAGAGTCATCAAAAAGAAATTTAAGAGATGATTTTCATGACTAAGTATACACAAGTCAAATGCTCTGTATTATAAAACTAACAGTAGTGGAATGAAAAAACAACATAAATTTGGGGACTTGGTTAACATTTATTCTGAGGTTTTCAAATATGTTTTCTTTTACTTTAAATCCTACTTACTTCAGTTGATTAAAATTGAGGCTGTAAAAGAAATAGGAAATGTATGCACTGCCAGTTGATACTGAGTGAGACCATTCTGAGATTTTCAGTGTTATCAAATATAGAAAAGAATATTGTCAGAAACTCAATATAAGCCCTGCCAAGATTAAAATCTCTTATTTTCTCATTTCAGAGAGAAGCAATATAACATAAAATCATGTTTTCTGGATTTTATATTAAGTAAGGAAGTGAATCAATCTCTCTCTCTCTCTCTCTCTCTCTCTCTCTCTCTCTTCCCCTGTTGAGAGAGAGACTGATAACCTGATAACTTATCTTTACTAATTTTTAAAATTTACTAATTTTTTTATATATAATTGTTATCACTTTGGAGTGATTTGAACTTTGGTGTCACCCCAGAGGCATAAGGGTATAATGACGCAGAAGTGTAATTAGCATTTTCCTTGATTCTTCCTCACTGAAGCAGCAAAGAATCACAGGTCAGTGAGATTTAGAAAAGATTTATTAAAAGTATATTTTAGAAAGACAGATATTCTGAGGGAGGAATGGCGTTTCAGCGAAGAGTGCTGTAACCACCCAGAAGTAGGAAGGTCTGAATTTTATTTGGGCCGTGATGGGTGGTTACAAAGGCATTCCTAGGTGATTGGCACATGAGGTCATTTTGATTGCCACTTGGCTCCTGTTTAACGCTTTGCCTAGTGCCCAGGTACTTACCCGGAATTCAGTCTTTTATAATTAGATTCATGAACTTCCAGCATAAACATAGCATTGTAATGACAGTATAATGAGGCTGAAGTTGTGGGCAGGTTAGTGTAGTACCTTCTGTGCACATGTCTGTAGCAGGATCAAACCAGCTGTATACTATGGCCCTCCCGTCCTTTGTCTCTGGGGATGCAACAGGGATTCTCTAACTACCAATAGGGTGTTGTTTGGGTAGACTCTAGGCTGAGCCTCTATTCCTTTGTTTCCCTGTCGATCATGTCTGACTAGCTACCTGACATAATGTAAAAAACAGACTTTGAAATCTATTAAACTTTATAACAACATGAGTACAAAAATAAAATTTGACTTTCTGTAAAATTATTTCAAAATAAAAAGTTAAACTATGTATTAAATAGAAAAAATATTGAGGCAGTCTCTTTTTTTCTGTAAATTCTGGGATAATTTAAATAATAAAACAATTTGTTATTGGTCTATAAATATTTTATCCTTTCTTTTATTAATTTTGGTAATTTATATTTCTATACAGAAACTATGCCCTTCCTTAAAAGATTTAAATATACTCCTATATATTTTAAGAAGACTATGAATTATTATTTTTTCCTTTGAGAAAAATGGGAAAGAAATTATCCTCACAGGGTTAAATTCAGTCTTTAAATTTTTAACCACATGTACTAGAATATAAAACATAGTAGGAATTAAATTAAATTAAGTAGGAATTAAAAAAAAGATAAAATTTTGAGCAGTGAAATAGTCATATACATATATGAAATAGTCATATACATATACACAAAATGCATCTAGTAATAAGAAAAATCTTTACTCTGCCCTACTATGGGAGGCAACACATGCTAGTTTTTATTTAACAACTGTGTGAAAAAGCAAAATTGTCACCTACTTTGTCTGTGTGTGCATGATTTACTAATTTGAAATCAAAATTTATGTGTTTCAAATTAGATCAGACAACAACAATGATACATATAGGAAATTATTACAATCTTGTATGCTAATTAATAAGCATTCTGCTATTCCAATTTGTGACCCCTCCAACTTAAAAAAAATTTGATGTGGGTTGGAAAAAATACAAGAACTAAGAAAGCAAAGATTCTGTCTCATTCTTATAAGCCTTTGAATAAATATTTTATTTCAAGTATTGTTCATCAGAAATTTAAACTGGACTAGTTGTTATTTATGTAAATAACAGAAAAATTACTATTACAATTATATTTTTGATTCAAAAGTTTTATAATCTTTGAGGGTTTGTCACTAATATAAACTGTCAGTTTGTTAAAAATGTGTGATTTGGCTTATTTCTAGGTGCAAATAAAAAATGAGATTCTACTTTTAAAATTATGTTTCAGTTTGAATTAAATCCTTCATGTTTATGAGAATAGCCTAAGCATCTTGGCCAGAGGCCATATTTCTGTGTAGTGTTTTAAATCATTAGTTTGAAGAATAAACTATGCAAATAAGATAAATTGAAGAGGTAAGACATGTTTTAGTAAGAGCAGTTGAAGTTTATTTCTAGTGTACAAAATGACTTTGAAAATTATTTGGTCAATGTTTATTAATATATTTTGTTTTACATGAAATTCAATTAAATATGTATGGCAAACAGGAAAATAAAAAATTATAATAATAAGATATCTTTAAGTTCTTTTTCTGGCAGAAGCAGTATTTTCTAGTGATTAAAGTGTATGCTCTTAAGCCATGCTATTTTAACTTGAATTCTTATTTTGTCACTTGTTGGTTTGTATAGGTTACTTCTTCTCACTGTACTTTAGTTTCCTCAGTTATAATACAGGAATAATTATATATCTACATCACTGATATGATATGAGGACTCAGTGAATTAAGAAATAAATCTGTACTACTCACAGTGTGCTCTGCCTACCAGTGCTGGTCTGAAAACTCACTAGTTTCTGATCAGGTGAGTAGAAGTTTCTAGAGTAAGTATGGGATATTTTACAGCAATTTTACAGAGTAATTTTCTAGATATTGACTTTAACAATAATTTTGAAAGAAGCTTCTCTTTTGTCCTTTAAAATTTTATTTTCTACTTACTATCTTTTTGTATTTTACAAAAGCATTGGTCTGTGATGTGTTCCATATTAACGACAGTAACAAAACCAAAAAAAAGTTCTTCACCTAAAATAGTTTGAGAGGTACAGTTATAAAATTATTAAAAATTGCTTCACAGTAGTAAGCGCTCAAAAATAGTGTTAACAAAATAAAAGAATAAAATTAACCTGTTATTGTAACCTTTCTTATAAGTAAACAACCAAGAGCCATACTAGACTATATCCTCATACCATCCCCTACCCTCCACACAAGTGATTGTTCATGTCGCCCTACAAAGATCAAATATCCTTACTCTCCTCTTGGCTTTCAAATAATTACTCACTTTTGTCACATTTTAATGAGTCTTTGATATTAGTTAGCTCTTAAAATGAAAGGGAGCAAATAAATTTAGTCCCTGTGGGTCCTTAATACTTTATTTTAGAGCTAACAACATAAATTATAAAAATTTTGACTTCTATTGTGGAACTCATCACGTTTTTCTTATTATGACTCTTACATTTTAAAAGTAACATATGCTTATAAAGTTGAAGTGATATAGAAGTTTTTAAAGAAGTAAATAATAGTATCTTTTCAACTCATCCAATCCCGCATGTATCTCCAAAGTTCCTCATTGTTATCAGTTTGGAATAAATCCTCTTAGACATTTACCTACACATTTAGAAGCATCTATAGTTGTATTTGGATTTGATTTAATAAAATAAATCTTATTATACATATTTAGTTCAATTCTTTTCAAGTAGAAGAGCAATAATTGTATCAGAAAATTAAATAATTAAATGAAGGGAACATTATTGGCATAGTTTCTGGTAAAGAATTAGCAATTGATATTGTCATTTCTTATTTCATTAATATGATCATTATTTTCATTATAATTGTGATGATTGTTTTTATTATAGATATTTCAATATCAGAACACATATATTTGCATTTTTACTCTTTTACCAACAGTTTCTGATTCATGCATAATTATCAACCCTGGAAATCTTTTCTCCTTCATTGTTTTGTTTTCTCTTCATTCTGTTTTTTTTTTTTCTTTCTTTCTTTTTCTTTTTCTTTCAACTCTTTGTGTGTATCCTGAATAAGGTGTGAGGGAGCCACACTCTTAGTGTATTTTCACTGATTCATGAGGGAAAATGTTAAAATAAGGAATTTTATAATGCATGGACCAGGTTCACCACAGCGATTGATCTTAACATTATAAAAACAAAATAAATTTTGCCTGCTGGTAATATGTAATAGGAACTACACACTACAGTCTAGGCAATATTCTTGCCACAATTAAACCTATGTATAATGAAGCTTTAAATTTGGCTACCAGTTTATAGGAAGCACAGGAAAAGATGAACATATAAATGGTGGTGCATGAAGCAAAATCCAGAATCAGGAATGTCGATGGCCTGATTTCTTCAGCAAGTGTGTAATAGATATTAAAGGATTTAAGCTATATGTAAATCAGATGTAAGGTATAGGGATTTTTTTAAAACATTAATTTAACAGAACTAATGTAAATTACTAAAAATATGTGAGACATTTGAGGACTTATCAAAAAAGACTCAATATTAGATAACATTGGATGTAATAATAGTATAATAATCAGATTTTTAAAATTATTTCTTAAAATAAATATTAATAAATACTGAGTTATTATAGATAAATTGACAAGGTCTGGGACTTGCCCTAGGATCTGGAGATGAAGGCATTGGTGAGAGCTGAATAACTGAGGGTGGTATATATAAATGATTGCTTACATATTGATCATTGTTGAAGCTAGGTAATGATTGTATCATTATTTATGTTTTGGTAGAAATTGTATAATAAACCTCAATAAGCAAATAGTTATGGAAAAGCTGGATTATTTGGAATATTATGCCCAGAAAACTGACTCGACATATAAAAAATAAAAATTAATGTTACTTTATGCCTACATAGAAAAATTTCACATAGAAAAATTTAAGTAATAACTTAGATGTCAGTCTATGGCCATGCTACCCTGAACAAGCCTGACCCCATTTGATCTAGGAAGCTAAGCAGGGCTGGGCCTGGTTAGTACTTTAATGGGAGACCCCACCAAGGAAGGCCAGGTGCTGTAGGCATAAAAATAAAAAAAATAATAATAAGGGATTGTAAGCAGACAAGGTCTTTGCAAGCTGTGAGGTCAACCAAGGGTTGCCTCTCCTAAAAAATAAAATAACTTAAATGTCAAAGGTGAAATTTAGCAATATAATAAAAAAGAGAGAAATATTTTTTTTTTTATTTTACATATGAGTAAGGAACATATTCAAACAACCAAACAGTACAAATGAAAAGCCAAAAAAACCAGATGGGTTTAAATATATCCTATTAATAGATTTCAGTTTAATTAAGAACAATTTGAACAAAATCAAAAGATAAATGACTAAGTTGTAATATTTGTAATGTATAAAAGTGACAACTGATAAGAATATAAAAATAAATCTTGCAAATCAATAAGGAAAATGTAATAAAATACATTATAAAATTAATAAATACTATGAATTAGGAAGTTTATAGGTGCAAAACCTGTGTGAAAAAATGGTGCAAATCAGAACAAATATGAGATATCATTTTATATTAGATTAGACACAATTTTAATAATTTTGAGGAAAATGTAAGAAATCTTAATGTAGTACTGAAGGAAATATGTATATATGTGTGTGTGCATGTAAAAAGCATGTTATATGGTTTTTCTTTGAATCTTTAAGGATGGAAAGAAGTTAAATGCAAACAATTTGTAATTTTAGGTGATGAGAGTAACTGACTCTCACAGAATTGAAAATTAATATATGTTTGTGTGGCGGAAGGGACAGTGATATGAATTGACTTGTCTTATCAAATCATTTATAGCTCAAGGGCATAGTCTCTACTTGGCAATATATCTAGTGAGACAAGCACAGATCAATTAAAATTGGCATGCAACCTGATAAAATGTGTCAGTCTGGTTCTGATTCAGGCGCCACGCACAGGGAAAGTTTTAGCAAGCAAAAATGTTATCTTGACAGTGAATTGACCTTAGATAACCTCTGGCACCTTTTAGTTTGTAGGGCCATAGAAGGTATGAAGGCTTGTTTGGCTAAATATTGAGGAACTGCCAAAATGTTGAGCATGTTAAGTATTGCATTTCACTTGGAAGACAACACAAATAAAGCTTTTTTTATAATGCCAATATTTTGATTTTTTTCTTCTTTTTTAAACTTCAGAAGACTTCTCATCATGTATTTGCTATAACTTTACAATGCTTGTGATAATGCTTATAACACTGTATATGCATGTGAAGCCATTCAATTGAACACCTTTATTTTTACACAAGAGGAAGCTGATTTCCAGACAGATTAGGAGACTTCTTCAGGGTCACAAATAAAGTCAGTAGGAGTTCATGACTAAAGTCCTCAGCTAAGTCCAGATAAACAAAAACCATAACACAATGGCTTCCCAGGACTAAGACATACTGTATTTTCTCTTCTCATTATAGCTCCAGTGGCTTCTTTAGCCACTTATGGGAGAACCAACACGACTGCAAAAGCTTGCAGTTAAAGCAGAAATTATGAGTCCTCTTAATATTAAATACATTGCAAAATGGAAGTCTAATATGAAATAGAGAGGCTAGTATATACCTTTTAGTTCCATTATAACTTATTATCCTTCAGAACTGTTTTTCAGAAGCACACTTATCTTGAAATAGCAAACATAGAATATTAAATATATACAATCTTCAAAATCTGGAAACTGTTTAAAATAGTAGGCAAGTTTAATATCTAAGTGAAAAACACCCTCTAAAATATGCATGTTATATTTATTGAATATTAAAGGTAACTGTGTAAATCTTATTATTGAAATTCCACAGAAAAGTTTTACAGACTTATAGAAATGACAGTTTTGAAAACTTTAGCCAGATATAAATGAGAAATTGAGGCTGTAAGAGTTTCTCTCAGGTTTAGTGACTGATTGGAAAGTCAACTGGGGAATAACTGAGTTTTTCTAAAGAGTGAAAGAATAATGAAAGTTTAGATCTTACAAGGAACATTGCAAGAAGTTAAAAAATATACTGAATTCTACATTTTGATGCTGAAACAGATCTCAGGTTTCACTTGGAACATTACATGACAAGAGAATCTTGTCAGTATAGAAGCAGTCATATTTTATGCTTCTTTATATGATTTAAAAAATTCTTTATGTATTTTGTCTGTTATGTTTATTTATGGGCAGTCTTTGCTTTACATGGTACTATGAGAAAGTGAGCAGTTCTATAACTTAGAATACATAATGAGCATCGTTTCTATGCCTTGACAAATTGTCACACTCCTTTCTAAGTAAGAATCAGATTCTAACATTTTATCCTTTGTATTTTCAATGTCATGAAATATATCTGAGCGTTTCTTTAATATGAAGTGATTTTTTTTTTTTTTTTTTTACCAGTATTACTTCCTTTAAGACTGCTTTCTTTTGTTCCTCTGGCTACATATCTAGACTCTTAGATGGTAGCAGTGTCAACATTCCCAGTCAACTGATTCTTCTAGAACTCTATGTTTAATTAGAATTTCACTTCTAACATTATCACTTTTAATTTATTTTCTGCACTTGAAGAGAAATCTGTCTTCAGGTTATCCATTTTTGAAAAATATCACATGGTTTTATCATTGGTGATTTGGAGGCAACATAACCACATTTTTTGCTGTCTGTATGTTAACTGAGCAGCAGATACAGTGACCAATATCTGGTAGACTTTGAATGAAGAGAAGTGATTGGTCACTAGTGATGATTAGCATATAATTCACATAGTGATTTGTAAAATGAAGAGCTCACAAAGAGCTTGCAACACATGATTTTGTTAAAGTATTCATAGTTGCTATACCATCTGAACTGAAATTTGAACCATGCTGCTGCGGGACTGTTGCAGGTGTTATTAAACAAAACTAGAAAATGAAATTTGTGTATATCTTAATCATGGTGTAAAGCAGCAACTGCCTCTTTGTGTGTGTGTGTGTGTGTGTTCTGTCAGGAATCTGGATCAGAAAACAGTGTTTAATACAGATTCACAGAGCTTTTTAATAGCAGTTTCTTGCACCCTAATCTGCAAGGTACTCTGAGAACTTCCTATTATACTGTATGTGAAACAGTGTTTGCACCGCAGGAAAGAAACCCTGAAATTATGAGTTGGATCTTATGCAGTGTGGCTGGCACATTCACCTGTCCTTCCATCTGGAGAGAGAGAGAGAGAGAGAGAGACAGAGAGAGAGAGAGAGAGAGACAGAGAGAGAGAGAGAGATTTTTACTCTGAAATTTAAATAAATCTCCTTGGAACCGAGAGGAAGATGTCTAACTTCACTGCTTTTAAGCAAAGGGCTTTGAAGGAGGTAAAGATCTAAGGCAATACACTCTCTAACGTTCAATGCATGTTTGCCACTTGTCAATCCTTTAACCAACTTTGTCAGTGCACTTTATTCACAAAGTTCAGACCATGTAGAAATGTGAAAATATTCATGGAGGTTTGCCTCCCAATATTGTATTTTCTTATTTCTTAATTTGCTTTTGAATAAACCTAATTTTCTAACACAAAGAATAAAAAGACAATTATTTTTCTAATGATCAGTGAACCCTGAATAGCTTATCCTGATAGTTATAAATACAACCAGAATTAAAAATAGCATGAGTGCCACACTAATATTTACAAAGTGTATTACTTTCTGAAAAGTAGTTTAAAATACAATGCTGCTTAATCCCATTATATTTTTCTGGAATATGCAGTATAGTGCAATTATCTATAAAGTATAAGTGAGAAAAAATATGATTCGAGAGATTAAACAACCTGTCAATAATTATCCATTTAGCTACTTAGGAAGTGTATTAGCTAGGGGTGCCATAACAGAACACTATAGACTGGGTGGCTTAAATAACAGAAATTTATTTTCTCACAGCTCTAGAGGATAGAAGTCCAAAATCGGAGTGCTCACATGGTCAGGTGTGTTGAGATTTTTCTTTCCAGCTTGCAGATGGCCACCTTTTCACTGTGTCCTCACAGGGAAGGGAGAGATATCTGGTGTTTCTTCCTATAAGAACATTATTCTTTTCAGATAGGGTGCCATGGCTATGACTTCATTTAATCTTAATTACTTCTTTAAAAGTCCTATTTCCAAATGCAGTGATGTCAGCCACATTGTGTTTGGGCTTCAACGTACAAACTTTGAGAGAAAGCAAACGTTCAGTCCATAACAGAAAGCTAAACTTGAACATAGGTTTGAGTTTTCTTATAGTTTTTTGTGTACTTTTTTTTTTAATTGAAATTTCCCAAGTGCCACCAGACTGACTGTTAAACCATGTCTAGATGCATTAGAAGCTTCTGCACTAAAGGAGAATATCATCTTGAAGAGTCTTAGCAATGTCTCAGAAGGAGAAGTCAGAAGTGGCATATATAAAGGGCTTTGTGTTATACCTTCTAGTGGTTTAGGGACAGTCTTTCAAGATAAGAAACTGTATGATAGTGGCAAGTTCCCTAATATGGTTTAGAATTGGTGGAAACAGATAGATGAGGGTCTTGATTTGAGTCTTGATAAGTAAATTGTTGTGTAATAAGTACACTGTTAGTATATTGTTTTCTCCCATAAATTAATCTATAAAAGTTTTTAAACTAGTAAAGTTATTCATTAATTTATACTCTTATCTTTCTCTGGTGAAAATTTATTGCACTAACAACTGACGATGATACAGGTTGTCTACAATCTTATGTAAGTCACCTGGCATAGATAGTCTTGGTTCTCATTTTGCTTTCTAATGTGTATTCTTTTCCTATGCCATTTTTTTCTTCCTTAAAAAGCAAGGAAATGTGCAGCAAGCCATGAGTCAGTCATAGAGTAAAGAGAAAACAGAGAGACCTATGAATTCTATTTTCTTAGTAGAGAAATATAGATTCATATGTCTCTTAAATATAAAACATATTACTTAAGATTCTTTTTCTTGGAAGAAACTGTGAAAAAAATTAACCTCCTTGACACAAAAGAAGCAATTTTAATATTTCTCATGTTTTAATATCTGTTTATAACCTCAATAACAATAGCATAAATATGACATTAAATACATGTTTAAAACATTTAAATCGATATCTTTAGTAGAAATGCTGGTTTATTGTTATCAGCATCCAGACAACACTGAAATTGAAAATAAATGCTAAAAAGTCAAAAAGGCCCAAGAACTCTAATATACTTACCCAGAAGGTAATGTAAATTTACCACCATATATATAGAAGGTGAGGCTTTGATGGAGCAAAGTAGGATATCAAAGTAAAGAAAAACTGTTCAAAGGAATTTGTAATTAAGAAGTTGAACTGATTGTGGCTATCATTAGCTGATGTCTACTGGTTAAAAGACTTTCACTGCACAATTTTGACAGACGAATACAATTCGATTGATCCTCCTTATAAAGACAATTTAAATGTTTGCCCTTTATTTTGTCAATATGTCCATGTTTTGTCAGAACCTAAAAAGAAAAAAAAAATAACGTCTTAATTATAGAAATGGGAGAGGACATACAGGCTTTCCTTCAGAGGATGCTGCAAAAACAAAGTCCTTTCCTACAGCCTCGCCTGAGCACATTCATTTTATTTTTGCTTCCATGGGTCAGAAATTACTACTGAGTGGTAAAAGAACTATCGAATGAGACACATATTTAGTTAGGAAAGACTTGTTGGAAACTTAAGATATTTTGATTTTTAGTTTCCTTTTGTTATGAAGTTTCTAGTGGAATTAGTTACTTCCCTACAAACCATCCAAATTGAAGTCAGGTGAGGCTTAATGGAGAAAATCACAAGGGCGCTGTCTAAACCAGTATATCCTAGTTAGTGACACAGAGATCGTTTCAGCAGTTAAGACAATTCTTACATTTTTAAAGCTTACCTATTTATTAGTTCCCACCCTTACAACCAAGCAAGTCGTTTTAAAATCTATTTAACGGAAAGTATTAAGGAGTATTAAGGCATATTATGTAAGGCAAAAATAATTAAGTTGGATGAAAATGGTTAATACTTGCTATTACTGGCCTAAACTTTGAAAATAAGCATTGAGGTAAAAGAATGATATTATTACTATTGGTCTTAAAATCACCACTATTTAAGAAAATGTAGTTGGAAAAATCCACTTACCATAAGACTACAAGAAAAAAAATTTCAGTCAACTGATGTAATTCTTTGGTGGAATAAGCTTGCTCCCTATGCCCTCTGCACTCTGTCTTCATTCTTATCAGTTTCCTGTGGTGAGGGACTTCTCACCTCTAATCATGCAGTCAGTCCACTTTTGAGCCTCAGGGTCTCTTAAGCAAAAGTTTATATTTAGTCCTTAGAGAAGGTAAATAAATATTCACACATGGGAGAGCAACAACGCTGAATTCTATTTCAAGAAAGAGCATTATCACCAGTATGAGTGATTTTTGAGTAGTGCAAGGTCTTAGGTCTGAATAAAATGTACAGAGTGGAATTAATTGGATGTCCTCTTCTCAGAGGATTTCAGGAGGTCACCTTTGTTTAAAGTTTCTGGTTCTATTATTGGCTCTTTGATAGACTTGACATACTGCAATACTTGATTTTTCCTATTTTTTTCAACAGATATATAAATGCTTTCTATGAATTACCTACTTAAATTTGACTATAAGTATGTATGAAGTAATTTCAATCGTATTTAATATCTAAAAATATTTAGTGATATAATTCTCTACATTTTTCTTTAATAAAACTTTTGAAAACTATAATCTTGAAAATCTTTTTCTCCTTTGCTATGTTGCATAATTTTTGAATTAAAGCCCTATGTTTTAATAATATTTTTTCTATTATCAATCAATCATAATTATTTTTACATTTCCCTGCTTTATAAATTTAAATGTCATGTTAGCTATTGTTTATCTTTCTTCCAAGACTGTTTACTTTCTATTAGTAAGTGTGCATTTTATGGATAGCAAAAGGTGCTTAATTGCTCAGAAATCTAGACCTTAAATCACAGTAAATAGTCAAACTTAAATTTAAATAAAGCTTACATTTAATGAGAGACAATCGTATGTGCATATATATGTGTATATAATGCTATTGACAATATATTTTGCATGTATTTGCTTATATTTACTCTTTAAAAGCACCACAAGAAAGGATAGCTTAATTCTAAGAATATTCTGCAACAAGTATATGCATGTTTTTCAGGCATATATTTAAAAAATTCTAAACTGGAGAAATAAATGACTCAACTAAACTTTATTCTGTATATATTTATTCCTTCCCATTTATTTTTCTTTTTCTTCTACTGAAACAGAGATCTACTAGGCTTTTGCCTAATAAGTCACACATATTTTAAAATGTAGATTCAAATCTAACTGTAACTTTGAATTGCCAGACATATTTTACCTATTGAAATTGTATCTTTGGAGTGAAAAAATTTTAGCAATATAAAAAATATAGAAAAAATAACTTTTTTCATAGAGAAACATTTTAATAGTGACACTCTGATACTTGAAATTTCAGAAAATTGCAAAATGAAAAAATGCAAATACCTTTGCAGACATAACCTTCCACTAAATTATTTCACTTACATTTGACTTTTAAGGACTTACATAGTAAAAATGCACAACAATCACACTAAGATGTGTCATTTTCACATAAATATAAACATTATTCTATATAATAATTAAAAAGTTGCAATTTTTGTAGAGAACATTAATTTGTTGTAAATAATTTTAACAATGGCAAGTATTTTCTCAAATATTAAAGTATGACATAATTCATTATAAATAGAAAATAATAATAGTTCATGTATCTCTAGATAGATGATAGATGATGATAGGTAGATGATAAATAGATGTCATGGGATGTTTATAATGCATTGTAAACTACTTAAGAGAAGAATTAATAATATATGGTAAAGAACAAGGATATACAATGAAAACACTTTTCATGAAAAACATAGGGTGTTTTCAGAGTATATGAAATATCTCATATTTGAAATAAAGTTTAGTAAAGATTTGAATAACCTCTCTACTAACTTGTTCATAGTCTTGAGAAGAACCTTGTTGATTAAATTTCAAAGACTAGATAATTTGTTCATCCTTTAAGTCTCAAATGACATGAAAGATTCTTGATTTTCCAAAAAAAAAGGATATAATTTCTCTTCAGTGATCCCCAATTTCCCCATCCAGTTGGCAGGACTTAAGCATCAAAAGTAAGGCAGAAGTTATTACCATAAAAACAGCAAGGTCAGTATGAAGTCCCCCGTGATCTGATCTTCAGGGAATCTATGAAGATGGTTAATGTCACCAGGAGACAGAGAGATGAGCACACAGGTAAAGTGTTGCTTCATATGTTATAGTTAAATGAAATGAAGAATACATGAGCAGAAGCTAAGGTCAAACTCTCTAGTGGAAATTCACAATCCTGTGCTCAGTTTGCAAACTGGAGCCAATTCTCAGATTCAGAACACATTGATAGCAAGAGAAACTCTCAGGTTCTTGTAAGAAAGGTCTGCAAAACTACAGCAAGTACACATGGTAGAAATAATTTTATTCTACAAAGAAACTTAAAGCCATTTATGTATTTATCTACTTAATTTAATAATCATGAACTGAGAAATAAAGAATAAACATTTTTACGTAAATTTATATGTTTTTAAAAGAAGAAAAGTGAAACAAAAATAATGTGCAAAAGGGAACAAGAAACTTAAATATTTTGTAGAATTATGCCACTTTTTTATTAATGATCTTATTCTCCCTAATAAGTATGAGATGGGACTCATGAATCTGCTACTTGTTCTGTATCAATTTCCTTGTGAAAGAATCTTGCTGGACTCCTGAATCGTTTATTCAGTGTGTTTTTGGTATTTTAGATATATTTTTCTTACAGCATTGATTTTTATGCTCAAACCAAAAAGTTTATTTTGTATTCAAATAAATAGCAATCTGATTCAATGCTTTTCTGGAGGAAAACTGGTTGTGTTGGGCCTTGGTGAGATGGTAGAGGGGATTGGTCTCTGACATAGCACCTTTTTAGAGAAACACAATAACATTGTTGACTCTATGTGATATCCCTATTTCTACATATTTTAGAAGCTAACCTACAAACACCAACACATAAGACTGCAACTACACACAAACATGAAAAGAAATTACTTATTTATAATAAAAGCAAGTTAATAAGAAGATAATTGTCCTTTCAGGGATTAAATTTTGATGAAAAAGTTTAAAAAATATACATAAAATCCAAAAAATAAACAATATAAGTACAAATTTTGGTTAGTATTCTGAAAGAAATAGGCAAAGCAATGTGATAGAGGATAGCTATAAGGTTGGAGTAGATGCAGTTACTTTAAAAAATACAGTCATAGAAGGCATTTCTGAGGATTAGTCTTTAAATTATTTCAAGACAAGGAAGGATGCAGGCTTGTAAACGGCCAGGGAAAGTAAAGAGTAGGTCAAAAAAGGGAAAAACCTATCCAACATTCCTGAAGGCAAGAACGAGCTTGAAAATAAAAGGGAATGAGGCTGGCAGAGAGCACTGTGGAGGTAGAGGGGAAATGAGGATGAAGACATTGGTAAAAACAAGTTGTCCAAGACTTTATAGATCAAAACAAGAAATTTGGAACTATTGTGAAGGCAGTCTTTATTTAACAAATGCAAAGCATCTTGTAATATAAAAAAATAGTCATAACTCAAGGTGCACTAGACTAAATCCTAATAATGATAAACAAATATTCTTCACATTTTGATAAATTATTCTCAAAATAAAAATTTAAGGAATTTTGGGTAGCTCCATAGTGTAGTGGTTAGCATGTCTGCCTGAGTTCGCACCCCAGGTGGAGGCATGGATCATACCTTGGGTGCGCCAGGCCCCAGGTGCTCCTGGCCCCAGGGGCGCCAGGCCCCCTGAGTGGACAGGGATGCCAGGTCACAGGGTCGCCAGGCCCCGGTTACACACCTGCGAGTGTGTGGGAGGAGATGCCCCGCCTTCAGAGATTCAGTTCTTAAGGGGAAACGGCAACATCCATAGGTCAGGCGTGGAAGTGGGGGCAGGAGAAATTAAAGAAGAGGAAAACAAATTTAAGGAATTTTGTATATTTATAAACATATGAAGGTGAGCTCCATGGAAAAAGTCTTACTAGTAGACAAAATGTTTCCACGATCATCCTATCAACAGCAGCTTTGAAAGGAATCTCTATGCTCTCGGTACATTTGTTTCTTTTCTTCAGCTTTGCAACCACATTTTCAAACATTACTTACTCTCCTCAAATATCCACACTCCACTCCTTCCACCAAATAACCTTGTTTCTTTGTTCATAGAGTAAATTTAAAAAGACATAAGAAAGAAAGTGATGTCAGAAGCATGACAGCATGGGGGAGGTCCCTTTGATTTCTCTCCTTGAAATTACAAGTCGAACAGATATAATCCAACAAAAGATCTACAGTTAACACACAAATACTTCTGAGAGGTCTGCACATCCAAATATCTGAAGGTGGGTGAATGGGGTAAACAGGGGAGGAGGGATGGAGAAAAACAGAGACAGGGGTCTCGTCCAACCTGTAGTTCACTGGAGGTCTTGGGGATATGGGGTGAATCAGGTTTTTGTGCTCACTTTCTGTAGCCCCAAGCATTCCTGGTTGAGTGATTAGCATATAATATAGTGGAACCCAGCAATTGATCAGGGCAGATACTGAATACGAAAGTGCAACATCTGTGTTCTAGCAGCCACCACTGCCAGTCAAAAATCAAAGCCATGGAGCCTGAGCACCTCTCCCTACCCTCTCAGAACTTGCCTCCCCACAACTTCTCAGAGCTAGCAGTAGTCACCAGAAGAAGCTGTAGCAGTAAGCATCGGGCTACAAAGAAGAATATCTACAACCCCTAGAAATGGAGACATAATTCCTAAGAGGCAAATGCATGCTGTGGCTAATGCCAGTGACAGAGGTAGAGATACAGAGGCAAGGCAGCTGAAGTTTGGACGTTGCCATTACTGGAGGAAAACAAAGCCACAAACATACCGGTGACTGCTACCAACCCACCCTGCCCCAAGTGGAGGCACCCAGGACACTTCAGGCAGTGTCACACTTTATCTGGCTGCTGGGGCAGTGTTGGGACTTAAGGGGCTAGGAACACCATCGCCTACCACATTCTCCCATAGGGTGGAGGCCTGAGACTGAGGCCACCTAGTCACAGAAGAGATACCCACCTCCTCAGGGAATACAAGGCACTTTCCACCATCCAGCAGAAATCCAAGAAACCTGAGCACTGCAAGAGACTTGTACATGCTTTAAGCACCATCTATTGGAAAACGAAAGAAAACTCTTCTTTTCAGCATGCTAAAAAGGCATTATTCTTTAATAATAATAATAATAATAACAACAACAACAATAACAAAAACAATAACAACAGGTTTCATTCCCATAAATGCATAGGCAGAGAAATAGTCCATCAAATACTATGAACAACAAAGGTAACAAGGCAGCTAGAAAAAAAATAAAATAACCAGGAAATGAACTTAAAGACAAGAAAATATGTGATTTAAATGATAAAGAATTCAAGATCATAGTTCTGAAAAATCTCATGATGCAAGAAAACTCAGATAAGCAGTTTAATAAACTGAGCAATGAAATCAACAAACAAAAGAAATACTTTATCAAAGAAATAGAAACTTTAAAAAAGAACAAAATAGAAGAAACTCTGTAGCCGAAGAACTCAATAAAGAGATAAAGAATGAAATAGGCTTAGGAAATAGAGTTGACCAGATGGAGGAAAGAATTAATAATATTGAAGACAGAAATCTGGAAAGACAAGATGGAAGAAGAAACTTGAAAGTAAAGTAAAATAAAATAAAGAACTCTACAAGAACTATCTGACTCCATCAGAAAGAGCAATATAAGAATAATGGGTATCCAGAAGAAGAGAGGGAGAAGGGAACAGAGAGCCTATTCAAATGAATAGCTGACAAGAACTTCCCAAACCTATAGAAAGAAATGAATCTATGAATCCAAGAAACAAACAGAACTCATAATAATCTCAATTCAAAAAGGTTTTCTCCAAGGCACATTATATTAAAGCTGTCAAAAATTAATGACAAGGAAATAATTGTCAAAGCAGTGAGAGAAAAAGAGTAACCAATAAAGGCAAACTCATTAGATTATTATCAGATTTTTCAGCGGAGAATTTACAAGCTAGGAGGGAGTGAAATGAAATATTCAAATTATTAAAAGAGAGAAATTACCAACCAAATATGATATATTTAGCAAAGTTCTCTTTTAGAAATGAAGGAGAAATAAAGACCTTTCCAGACATACAAAAGCTGAGGGAATATTTCTACCACAAGTCCTGAATTGCAGGAAACACTGAAGAGGGTTATTCTACTTAAAATAAGAAGACAAAAGGATATAAAATTATGAGTAAGATGACAGATAGAGGCAGGAAATTGAAACTCTTATTCAGAATAAGGCATTATACACTTAGTTATTTCATAAAGATTAAAGAAGGTAAAACAGAAAAAAACAGAGGAGACAACAGCTACTACAAGTCAAAAATAAACTCATGGCACAAAAAGGTTAATTTGTGACAATAAAAGCATAAAGGAGAGGTTGTAAAGGTCTGAATTTGCAAAGGAAATTGAGATGAGATGCATACAGAAGAAAAAGAACTACTGTATACGTGAAACTTTCTTTTACATAAACCTAATGGTAACAACACACACACACACAATTTAGAACTGAGACACATAACATAAAAAAGAGGAAACAGGAAAAATCATAGAATATCACAAAACCAAAATAACATACAGAAACACAGGGCAAAGAAATCTTCATATATCAGTAATCACCCTAAATGTAAATGGACTAAACTCACCAATAAAAGGCACAGAGTAGCAGATTGGATTCAAAACAAAACCCAACCATAAGAGACACAACTATAAGAGACACATCTCAGCTCCAAGAACAAATATAGACTCATAGTGAAAGGGTGGAAAACAATATTTCAAGCAAATGGCATCCTAATAAAAGTAGGTATAGCTGTACTTCTATTTGACAACATAGACTTCAAGACAAAAAGATAACAAGAGACAAAGATGGACAGTTCTTAACAATAATGGGATCAATACATAAAAAAAAAAAAAACCCATAATACTTATCAATAATATATGCTCTCAATCAAGGAGCACTAAAATATATAAAGTAACTACTAATAGAATTAAAGAGAGAAATTGACAAAATCACAATTACAGTACTGAATTTAAATACCCCACTTTCAGCAATGGATAGATCATCCAAACAGAAAATCAATAAGGAAAAATCGCCCTTAAATAACACACTAGACCAAATGGACATAATCAATAAAACACCAGATTATAGATTCTTCTCCAGTGCCATGGAACATTCCCAAGGATAGATAATATGGTGAAACACAAAACTAGCCTCAACAAATTTAAAAGGTTTGAATCATACTAAACATATTCTCTAATCATAATGCATTGAAACTTGTAATAAACTGCAAAAATGAAAGCAGGGAAAACCTCAAATATGTAGAGATTAAACATTACGCTACTAAAGAATGACTGAGTCAAAGAGGAAATAAAAGGAGAGATTGAGAGAGAAACAGAAACAAGTGAGAATAAAAATACAATATATTAAAACTTTTGGGATACAGTAAAACTGGTCATAAGAAGAAAGTTTATATCATTACAAATCTGTCTCAAGAAACAGGAAAAATCTCAAATAAACAACCTAACATTACATCTTAAAAAATTGGAAAAAAAAGAACAAATGAAGCCCAAAGTCAGTAGAAGGAAGGGAATAATACAAATTAGAACAGTAAATGAAATTGAGATAAAAAAGGCAACAGAAAAAAATAATGCAACAAAGAGCTATTTTTTGAAAATAATAGAATTGACAAATTCTGGCTAAACTCACTAAGGAAAAAGAGAAAAGACACAAATAAAATCAGAAATAAAAGAGAAGTTATGACAGATACCACAGAAACAGAAAAGATTATATAAGAATACTATGAAAGATTATATGCCACCAAATTCAATAACTTATAAGAAAAGACAAGCTCTTAGAAATATACAACCTTCCTAGACTGAATAACAATGAACTGAGAAATCTAAATACTCCAATCAACAGTAGGAAATTGAAACAATCATCAAAAACCTCTCAAAAAGTAAAAATTCAGGACCAAATGATTTTACTAGTGAATTCTACCAAATATTCAAAGATGATTTAATACCAGTCCTTCTAAAACTGTTCCAAAAAATTGAATAAGAGTTAATACTTGTAATCATTTAATGAGGTCAGCATTACCCTGATATCAAAACCTAGTAAGGTAAACATACACACAAAAAACTATAGACCAATATTTCTTATGAATACGGATGCAAAAAAAAAAAAAAAGTACTAGCAAATCAAATACAACAATACAAGAAAAAGATTATACATCATAATCAAGTGGGGTCATTCCAAGGGTGCAAGGATGGTTCAACACACTAATAGATCAATGTGATATGCCACATAAATAAAAGATAAAAACCATATGAATATATCAACAGATGCAGAAAAAAACATTTGACAAGATAAAGCATCTATTTATGATTAAAACACTTAATAAATGGGTATAGAAGGAAAGTACCTCAACATAATAAAGGCCATATACAATAAAACCTCAGCTAATATCATACTTAATTGAGAAAAATGGAAAACTTTTGCTCTAAGATCAGGAACAAGATAAGGATGCTCGATCTCACCACTCTTATTCAATATAGTGTTGGAAGTCCTAGCAAAAACAATCAGGCAAGAGAAAGAAATGAAAAGCACCCAATTTGGGAATGAAGAAGTCAAACAGTCTCTTTTTGCAGATAACATGATTCTCTGTATAAAATACACAAAAGACTCTACCAAATAATTATTAGAAATAATAAATAAATACAATGAAGTTATAAAATACAGAATCAATGTACAAAAACACATTGTGTTCCTATATACTAACAATAAAAATTCAGAAAAATAAATAAAAAATTTATTTTGCAAATGCAACAAAAAGAATAAAATACTTAGGAATAAACCTAACAAAAGATGTGAAGAAAATATACTGAAAACTACAAAACATTATTTAAAAAAAACCTGAAGAACACAAAGAAATGTAAAGATAGTTCATGTTTATGGATTGGAAGAATCAACATAGTTAAATGGTCATATTACCCAAAGCAATATACAGATTTAATGCAATTCCCATCAAAATTCTAATGGTATTATTTAAAAAAATAGAAAAATACCCATCATTAGATTCATATAGAACCACAAAAGATCTTGAATAGCCAAAGCAATCCTGATAAAAAAAAAAAAAGAACAAAGCTAGATGTGTCACACTCCCTGATTTAAAATTAATTACTACAAAATTACAATAATCAAACAGCACGATATTATCAGAAAAACAGATACACAGACCAATGGAATAGAATTGAGAGGCCAGAAATAAATCCATGTATATATGGGTAAATAATCTTTGACAAAGGAGTAAAAAACTTACAATGGAGAAAAGAAACCCTCTTCAATAAATAGTGCTGGGAAAACTGGAAAGCCACATGCAAAAGAATGAAACCAGTCTGCTGTCTGCCCCCCTACATCACAATTAATACAAGCTTCTGCTCAGTAAACAAGTAAACAACTAAAGTTTCCTTAGATAGATGACTGGATAAAGAATATGTGGTACATATATACAGTGGAATACTACTCAGTTATAAGAAAAGGTGAAATATTGTCGTTTGGAACAACATGGATAGAGCTTGAGATTATCATGCTAAGCAAAATAATTCAGACAGAAATATTGAGAGCCGTTGATTTTGCTCATATGTGCAATATAAAACTGAAAGCAATGAATGAACAAGACAGCTAAACAAACACAAACTCATAGACACAGACAACATTTTAGTGGTTATTAGAGGAAAAGTGGGGTGGTAGAGGTAGAAAAGGGTAAAGGGGGTCAAATATATAGTGACAGAAGGATATTTGACTTTGGGTGTTGAAAACACAATGCAGTATGCAGATGATGTAATATTGAATTGTGCAGTTAAAACAATTTTATTAACCAATGTCACCCAATAAATTTAATAGACAAGTTTAAAAAAAAGAAAGAAAAGAAAGAAAGAAAAAGAAGGAAGGATGGAAGGAAGGAAGGAAGGGAGGGAGGGAGGGAGAGAGGGAGGCGGTGGGAGAGAGAGAGAGAAAGAAAGAAAGAAAAAGAAAGAAAGAAAGAAAAAGAAGAAAGAAAGAAAGAAAGAAAGAAAGAAAGAAAGAAAGAAAGAAAGAAAGAAAGAAAGAAAGAAAGAAAGAAAGAAAGAAAGAGAGAGAAAGAAAGAAAGAAACGAAAGCATTCCTAGACAAAGAATGCTCCATTTTGGCTTGATGATGTAAGCTGCCATGTGGCAGAAATGCACATTGAAAGGTACCGTGGGTGGCCTCTAGGAACTAAAGGCAGCCTCCAATGGACAGACTACCCAAAACTAGGGCCCTCAGCCATACAGTCAGAAGGAAATAAATTCTGCCCACAATCTGAGTTTGCGTGGAAATAAATGGATTCTCCCTAAGGGAGACACTAGATGAAAATGTAGTTGAGCCAACACATGGATGTTAGCTTAGTGACACTGAATGGAGGAATCAGTGACTTAAAGAAATTGGGTGATAATAAATGGGTGTGGTTTTAAGTTGTTATGTCTGTAGTAATTTGTTACACAACATTAAAAAAAAACTAATACACTCTCAAATATTCCCTCAAAACTTATCCTCTCCTATGGATCTTTTTTACTGTGTTTTGCCACAATGCTTAAAGTAGCAAAGTCCAGAAAACTTGCTTCCTACTGTCATTTGGGAAAAGAAAAAAATTTCTTCTTATGGCCAACAAGCCCCTGCTCAGTCTGGTTCCAGCCCATATTTCCACTCCTTCCTTCCCTCATGCTCTCCTGGCTTCTACCATAGTGGCTTGTGTTTTTTAAGCCTTTTTGTGTGTGTGTTCTCTTATCTCAATGCCCTTAGAAAAGCTCTTCCATCTTGCTGTGTTTCTAATATTCTTTGCAAATTTTCTTCTTGAATCAGTTTAGTAACCATTTCTTTAGAAATGCATTCTTTACTTCTCTGATTAAAATAATTTTGTGTGAGCAAATGTTTTTGTAAATTTGTGAAAATCATTTTTGAAAAATTATTTTGGTTCCCTATACTCTCCATACTTGGTATCCCTAGGAAAATGGCACTACCTACTGTTCTCAGCCTGCATTCTAAAGACCAGTTCATGAACATATATACTTATGCAGTTGCACAGGACTCCAAGCTTGATGTAATTCTGTATGTACTTCGCCTATCTTGAAATTCTTCAATGTTTTTGAATAATATTTCATTGTGCACCAGGACCCACAGATTATCTTGCTTATCTTGGTTTTACACTCTCTTTTCCTTCCTTATCCTCTTGAAAAATCAGAATAAAACATTTTGTTTTTATCCACATTAACAAAGTCTTATTTGGAAAGGGTGGAAATACTATCCAAGTTATTGTTTATAGATTTTCCTTTCAATTCCAATTACTGAACAATTATTCAGATTTTTGAGAACCTAAAAATTCTATAGAATTTTAACTTTTCCGTGTAATTATTAAAATGTCTCTAGTAAAGACTTGTATCAAATTTAATTTTTAAATAGACTGACATGAGGGTAGCTGAAATAAGAAATGAATTCTTATTTGCTGAATGAATAAGAATTCATTTATATGTTACCCATTTGTTATTTATACATTAAGTTAATAGCCTCGTTGCCTACATGTATAAGTTGTCAGATTTTAATCAAAAAGTTGAATTTTGTTTCTCAGTAATCGACATCTTCATACTCACATAACAGAAAATTTCCTTAGAGTTTCCATTTTATCTCTTTACTGTCCATTGTATTTATATCCTTATGCACCACTTAAATTTGCTAAAATGGAATTTCATATTCAAAAATGCCCCATCTCTTAAGTCAGCTAGTAGAGAGCATCTTATTAATTTTATGAACATTGTAATCTCTTCTAATTTTTGTGTATATCTTTTCTGAAGGATTGCCATCAGATTTTGTTTTGTCTATATTGAAACATAACCCATTAAAAAACCAAACATACACTATTTCCCCCAAGAAAATTTGGTTATATAATTTGCTTTTAAAATGTTAATTATTAATCCCATTGACAGAATTGCTCAAAGAACTAAATAAAAAGCATCAAGGACCAGCATGTTCTTCATTCTTCTACATTATATGAAATTGTCTCAACTAAAGACCTGTATCAAAAGCACTTTCCTTCCTAATTAATTTGATGGTTACTTATTACATTGAAATTTAAATGAACTAATCAAATATTTATTTTGTAATTGTATCACATTAACCCTGATTAAAGATGTAATATTATTTCAAGGATTATATTAAAATGCAAATTCTACAACTTTTGATTAATGTTAATTTCTATCTATTAAATAAAGTAATTACTAGTGATCAGTGGCAATCGATCCAGTCTTTTTCATGTTATGAATTCATGACTCATATGTAAGTAAGTGAATATGCTGACTTTCTTAAAAGAAGAGCTTCAAATATGAATTAAATAATATCTGGAAATTATAAACACATTTCTACTCTAACACAAATCATTAAATTTAACACAAACTCGGTAAGTTAAAAAAAAAATTATTGGAAATGGACACAGAATTATGAAACAAAAATCTAGTCTCCGACACAAATATTCAAATCTTTTTTGTTTCTTAGGTAACAAGAAGAGAGAGCAAAAATTATAAAGTGTTTGAAAATGTATCATCTTAGTTAAGAATGCATTATGTTTGATGAAAAAAAAAACTTCCAAAATATCTTTAAAAATCTAACCAAATGAATCTTAAAACATTATTCTGAAAAAATCTGTACTTTCTCTGTAGGTTAACTGTTTTGATATCGTGAGATTGTCTTTAGTCTTGTGTTTCTGTCCAAACTATAGTTTGAGCAATCAAGTGGTCTATGATATATGAAGTATGCCATACTAATTCTTATTTGTTCATTATTTAAAAAAAATTAAGTCTATGGCCATGCTACCCTGAACAAGCTCGATCCCATCCAATCTTGGAAGCTAAACAGGGTTAGTCCTGGTTAGTACTTGGATAGTAGACCACCTAGGAAGACTAGGTGCTATAGGCATAAAAAAAAAAAAAAAAGGGATTATAACCTGACAAGGTCCTTGCAATCTGTGAGGTCAACCAAGGGTTGCCTCACCTAAAAAAAAAAAAAATAAAATAAAATAAAAAGGAACAAAACTCTCCTTTTTTAAGCTAAATATTAAAATTCTATTACCTTTGGTAGCCAAAGTATTGTCTTAAAATTATAAAAATGATATTGATAACTCATAGCTAATTATTTCCTGATGCCAACTCCAGTAGTTATGTGATCAAATGTCCCTTCTTCCAGGCACACTGAATTTATTCTAGCCTCCTCTTTTTCCCCCATTTGTCACTAATGACAGTGAGAAATATGGTTATCATTATCTGTAATATCCTGACTTATTTTTAAAATCATACAATATACATAAAATAGTTTTGGAATTGATAATCTTATGAAAACTTATTTACTAACTAAAGTACAGTTCTTTTTGTGTTTAGTCAAAATTCATTTCCCAAAATAACTTAAATATGTCCTTTTATTTCCACCATTTTCAATGTAATTTAACCATTTGTTACAACTTTATTTTCATTTTGCACATCTTTTTTTAAAGTTTACATACACTGAAATTCACTTATTGTGATGTAGAGTTCTATGAATTTTGAAAACTGCCTAGTCATGCATCTACTTAAACAGTCATGATATAAAAGTTTTATCATCCCACCAAATTTTTGTCCTCTGTTTTTGTTGTCATCCTTTCCCATAACCCTTACCCCTAGTAGTGATTGTTTGTTTTCATCTTTATAGTTTTGCTATTTTCAGAATATCACATATGGAATCATATAGTATATAGCCTTAAGATAGCAATGTCAAAAAGACTCCAAATATAATTATGGATTTGCTTATTTTTTCTTTAAGTTTTATCAGGTATTGTTTCATGGATTTCAGGGCACTGCTATTAAATATATGTTTGTTTAGGTATTTTTTTCCTGAGAAAATTGAGTTCATTTATGATTTTGTAATTTTCCGCTCATGTAATGTTCCACTGACAATATTCAGTGTTCTAAAGTCAATTTTGTTTATCAATATAGCCATTTCAATTTTTTTTTTTTTGGTGTTTTTGTATGACATATTTTCCATTCTTTTTCTTTAAACCAATCCATTTCTGACAATCTCTGTTTTTAAATAGGCTCCTTAAATCTTTCATATTTAATGTGATTATTATGTTTGAATTAAAATCTACCAAAATTCTAGCTGTTTTCTATTTGTTTCTTGTTTTTGTTTTTTCCTCCATTTCCCTTTTCACTATTTTTATTTACACATATAATTTTAAAGTTAGTCTTCACCATATACTTTTTTATTGATCAGTTGTCTATCTTTAAATAATATTATTTGCCTTCTTTGTAGTATAATGATCTTATAATGGTATATTCCCATTTCCTCCTTCTCTTCATCACACCATTTTGTCATGCAATTTATTTTACATTTTATTAATACACATTATATTATTATGACTTGAGGAGTCTATTGAAGATGTTCCTCATTGAGTTTACTGCATTTTCATTTCTAACATTTCCATTTGATTCTTTTTTATATTTTTTGTCTCTCTACTGAAATTACCCATTTGCTTTTGCTTGTTGTCCACCTTTTCCTTAAAAGCCTTTAACATATTTATTAATTAGTTATTTTATATCTTTGTCAGATAGTTCCAACATCTGTGTCATGTATGAATATAATTCTATTGAATTATATTGGAGTGTGTTAATTTTTTTTTTTTTTTGGAGTGTGTCTCTTTGGAGTGTGTTAATTTTTATTTTTATTTTTTTTGCCTTTGAATATGTCTTATAACATTTTGTTGAAATCTGAACATTTTTCTTAAGGCAGTAGAAACTGAGGTGACTAGTTTTATGCTTGGAAATGATCACATCTTTTCTTCTGCTATACCTTTTGTGTGGGGGTTACATTATTCTTCTAAGGAATTGAACTGGCTTTGAGAATTGTTCTTACCCTGACTATATACCACAGACTTCAAATTTCTCTTGCAGTACCTTGAGTTTAGGGTGGTGAATGGTGTGCCAGAGGATTTCTCTCAATGTCTTTTCTAAGTATTAGGTATTTTGTTTGTGCTGTGTCAGAGCCCTTATTCTACAGCTATCACAGTAGGATTATACCATTACCTCCTCTATGCTAGCTTGCCTTGTGGTAGGGCATGAAGAGACATATTTTCTGATTTTCTGATTAAACCTAAGTTTTAAGCAGAACTGTGTTCCTTCTTCCTAAGAGTATATCTTTCTCAAGTGCCCCCATTTCTCTTCCAGTTCTATTTCTAGACTCAACAGGTATTCCTGCCTCTTCCCCAGGGATTAGTGGCTTTTCGTGGGGGTTCTCATCTCTCAGCTTCCCTAGAGTCATCACTTGTTGTTGCCATTTCCACAGAAGATTGGTGTGGATTTCTGTTTTGTTTTGTTTTGTTTTTTTTTTTCATTTTTTGTTTTATTTTGTTTTCTTCTTTTGATTTTGAGAGGTAAGAGAGAAAAAAAAGAAAAAATAATTGTTTTTCTCTCACTCACTGCTATTCCCCTCTCCTTTGTTGCTAACTTTTTAGAAGTCTAGTCTTCCCTGAGTGGGCCCAGTCATGGTAAAAAAGCTTGCAAAAAGATATACTCTTTTTCACATTCTCTGCACAGACTGCCCTCAGACTTCACCAGTTCCTCCATTATTCTAACTCATCTCTTCTTAGTGTCCAGTTGCATTATTTCAAGGTTAGCAAATGTTTGCATCCTTCTCTCCCTGCTGCTACCTGTGTTTCACAGATTCCAGGTTAGCTCATCTCTCAAAAAAAACTATGACAACTTATAGCTTATCTAATTTGTTTCTTTATACATGCTTGAGCACTGATCTTTCCAACTCTTTATGTCCCCTAGAAGAAACTAGAGATAAGGTCGATTTTGAAAACAACATAATTTATGATTTTAAAAAATGTAAAGAAGAGAAAGAACATTAACATTAACTGGCATCTGTAATATATCAGACATAATGCAGGCTAAATCATTTGCATATGGCATGTTTAATTTTTATAATATTTCCACTTTGCAAATAGGACACTGAGATCTGTGAAGGTGAGAATACTGCTAAGACAGTCAAGAAATAATTATGTTTGGAGCCCTTATCTGTTATCTTACATGCATTAAAAATGGAGGAGTCAAGAAAAGGCTTATTCAAAAACAATGACTATTAAAACACTTAAATATAGCAGAGAATATGTGGCTGCAAATTTTATTAGAAAATTATCCTCTAAAATACTATTCATTAATGAAGAAATCATGTAGAATTTAGTATAGAGTTCAAATTATGATCTCAAGTCTTGGGCTCTTACAAAAGGTGAAAAATGAATAATCAAAACAACACACATACTAATGGTTTCTCTTTACCTTTTTCCTCTAACCCATGCACAGTTATCAATTCTTTACCTACAAGATTAAAACATAAGGTATATGAATTAAATTTTGTATATTAGAGACATTTAGATATTTCCATAGTATGACAGCAAAACATTTTGTGAATCACTGAAGCAAATACTTTCTAGTTACCATTGTTCTGAAGATGGACAAATTTAGACATGTTCCAGCTGTCTATGAAGTTCAAATTGCTTATTGGAAAGAACTATGTGACTGGATTTTTTTTCAAATTCATATTTAGGTATTCAGACATTGAGATATCTTAACACAAAGCTTTTCAGCATGCAGAAATATCTTGACATTATATTGAGTAATAATATTAAAAATAATTTTTAAAAAAACTTCAATATTTTCCAGAATCATGTTAACACATTAGTTTTCCAGTAGTCTAAGTTGAAAAAGTCAAAAAAAATCTAAGAATTTTCTTTATCACTATTCGTAGTTGCCTGAAAACCGGACCCCTAAAAGATATTCATGCCCTAATCCCTGGAACTTATGAATGTTACCTTATAAGGACAGGTCTTTTTTATTTAAAGTAATTGTTTATTGATAAAGGAATTGGAAATATATGTTAGAACATTGCATAACATTTATTTATTATACATATTTATGGTTAAATTAGTTCTTATGCCACACTATAGGTTCAGTCATTTCTCATAAATCCTGCTGGTCTTTTAATGAAATCTGAAGTTAAAGAACCTCACTTCCACCCACTCCCCCAGAGCACTGTAGAATATGACATAATCATGGACCTCACCTAATATGGTTTAGAGTTGGGTGCCCAGAGTGGACAATATCAAATGAACATTCCTACTTACTAAATAGTCTTTTTAATTTACTGTGCATTTTTTTAAAATTAAAAATTATTAGGGTGACATTGAATAACAAAATCAAATAAGTTTCACATGTATAAGGTCAAGTCTTTGCAGATGTGATCAAGTTAAGGATCTTGAAATGAAGATACTATGGCCTGAATGATTGTGTCCCCAAAAATTTATACGTTAAATCCTAATGCCCTCATGAATGTGATTGGTGATCTAAGAAAAGAGGCCCTATGGGGCTCTTTAGCCCCTTTCACCATGTGAACCCAATGAGAAATTTCCATTTATGAAAGAGGAAATGGCTTCTCAGCAACCAGCTCACCAAGTCTGCTGATGCTACAACAGACTTCTCAGCCCCCAGAACTGTAAGAAATATATATATATATATATATATATATATATAT
>NW_006440638.1:4042097-4046914 GCF_000325575.1 Pteropus alecto | reverse complement strand
TTATTTATAAGCTACCAATTAGTATTTTATTACAGAAACTAGACTAGACTAAGAGAGGGGATATTATCCTATATTGACTGAGAGGTCCCTAAATGCAAACATATGCATCTATGTAATAGGGAGACAGATGAGATATCTCATACACACACTTACATACACACACACACAAGCACACACACCAATGAGAAGTACATGTGAAAACAGGACAAAGAGATGTGAAGATATGAGCTTTGAAGATTAGAGTGAAGTGGCCAGAAACCAAGGAATTCTGGCAGCCACAAGAAGATGGAAGAGGCAAAGAATAGATTCTCCTCTAGAATCTCTGGAGGAAGTGCAACCCTGATGATACCTTAATTTGGGCCTATGGTATTCATTTCATAATTCTGGTCTCTAGAATTTTTAATTTCTGTTGTTTTAAGCCATAAAGTTTGTGGTAGTTTGTTACTTTAGCCACAAGAAACCATAACAGTATTTAAAAACTAACATGTAAGAAAGATACTGAGGGATACTTAACAATGATAAAGGGAATCATGCACCAAGAAGAAATAACACTTATTAATATCTATGCTCCCAAACAGGAAGCTCTGAAATATGTAAAGCAATTACTAACAGAACTAAACAGATACAGACCAAAACACTATCATAGTAGGGGATCTAAATACCCTACTGTTGGATATGGACAGATCATCCAAACAGAAACTCAATAAGGAAATAATATCCTTCAATGACACTTTAGACCAACTGCACATAATTGACATATATAGAGCCTTCCATCCCCAAACAGCTGCTTATACATTCTTTTCTAGTGCACATGGAACATTCTCAAGGACTGACCACATAATGAGACACAGAAATAGCCTCAAAAAATATAAGAGGGTTGAAAACATACCAAGCATATTGTCTGATCATAATGCTTTGAAACTAGAGATCAAACCTAACAGTTCATCTTAAAAAACTAGAAAAAAAAGAACAAATGGAGCCTAAAGTCAGCAGAAGGAAATAAATGATCGAAATTAGAGCAAAAATAAATGAAATTGAAAACAAACAAACAAAAAAACAATAGAAAAAATAAACGCAACAAAGAGCTGGTTAATAGAAAGAGAAGGTTAATAAAATTGACAAACCCCTGGCTAGACTCACTAAAGAAAAAAGATTAAGGACACAAATAAACACACAAATCAGGGATGAAAGAGTAGAAATTATGATTGACATCGCAGAAATGCAAAGGGTCATACAAGAATACTATGAAAAAGTATATAACACCTAATTCAAAACCTAGAAGAAATGGAGCAGTACTTAGAAAAATACAATCTACCTAGACTGAATTGAGAAGAACTGGAAAATCTAAATAAACCGATCAGCAATATGGAAATTGAAACAATCATCAAAAACCTACCAAAAAGTAAAAGTCCAGGACTAGACACCAGTGAATTTACCAAACATTCAAAGAAGATTTAATACTTATTCTACTCAAACTCTTCCAAATAATCAAAAAGAAGGCAATACTTCCCAAATCATTTTATGAGGCTAATATTACCCTGATACCAAAACCTGGTAAAAATAACACAGAAAATGAAAACTACAGACCAATATCTCTCATGAACACAGATGCAAAAATCCTAAATAAGATACTAGAGAACTGAATACAGCAACATATTAAAAAGATTATATACCACTATCAAGTGAGTTTCATCCCAAGGGCTCAGCAATGGTTCAACAGATGTAAATTGATTAATGTGATACACAACATAAACAAATTAAAAAACAAGAATCATATGATCATATCAAATGTGCAGAAAATCCTTCGACAAGATACAGCACCCATTTATGATCAAAACACTTAGCAAAATCAGTATAGAAGGAAAGTACCTTAAGATAATAAAGGTCATCTATGACAAACCCTCAGTCAACATTATACTTAATGGTGAAAAACTATAAACCTTCCCTCTAAGATCAGGAACAAGGCAAGGCTGTCCACTATTGCCACTGTTATTCAATATAACATTGGAGGTCCTAGCGAGTGCAATCAGATATAAAGAGAAAGATATAAAAGTATCCAAATAGGAGAGGAAGAAGTCAAACTGTCGCTATTTAGGGATGACATGATTCTCTATATAGAAAACCCTAAAAACTTTACAAGAATAGTACTAGAAACAATAAGCAAATACAGTAAAGTCTCGATACAAAATCAACGTTCAAAATTCCATAGTGTTCCTATACTCTAATAACGAAGTGTCAGAAAAAGAAGTAGGAAAAATAATTCCTTTGCAATTGCAACAACAACAACAACAAAAATACCTAGGAATAAATCTAATGAAATATGTGAATGATCTATGTAACAAAAGCTACAAGACCTTATTAAAAGAAATCGATCGAAGAAGAAACAAAAAAATTGAAAGATATTACATGTTTTTAGATTGGAAGAATCAACACAGTTAAAATGACCATATTACCTAAAGCATTATACAGAGTTAATGCAATCCCCATCAAAATCCTATTGGCATTTTTTAAAGAAATAGAACAAAAAATCATCAGATTTGTATGGAAGCACAAAAGACTCTGAATCGCCAAAGCCAACCTGAGAAAAAAGAATAAGGCTGGAAGCATCACTATGTCTGACTTCAAATTATACTACAAAGGGACAGTAATCAAAATGGCATGGCATTTGCAGCAATACAGACAAATGGACCAGTGGAACAGAATTGAGAGTCCAGAAGTAAATCCATATTTATATGGGCAAATGATTTTTGACAAAAACATCAAAAAATATACAGTGGAGAAAGGTATGCCTCTTCAATAAATGGTGTTGGGAAAACTGGAAAGCCACCTGCAAAAGAATGAAACTTGACTATTGTCTATCACCACACACAAAAATTAAGTCAAAATGAATTAAGAACCTGAATATAAGACCTGAAACGATAAAATGCATAGAAGAAAACTTAGGAACTAAACTCAAGGACTTTGGACTTAAAGAGGATTTTATGAATTTGACCTCAAAGGCAAGGGAATTAAGAGCAAAAATAAATAAATGGGACTATGCCAAACTTAAAAGCTACTGCTCAGTAAAAGAAATCATCAAGGAAAGAGACAAACATCTGAATGGAAAAAGATATTTGCAAGCAACGCCTCCGATAAGGGCAAAATATCCAAAATATACAAAGAACTCATACAACTCAATAACAGCACAAAAATGAACAATCCAATAAAAAAATGCACAGAGGATCTGAACAACACTTCTCCATAGAGGACATACAAGTGGCCAACAAATATATGAAATGATGCTCAACATCGCTAGCTATTAGGGAAATGCAAATCGAAATCACAATGAGATATCAATAGGACAAATAATAACAAATGCTGGAGAGGTTGCAGAGAAAAAGAAACCCTTTTTCTGGTGGGACCCTTTTACATGGCTGATGGGACTGCAAACTGGTATGACCACTATGGAAAGTAGTATGGAGGTTCCTCAAAAAACTAAGAAATGACCTACTATATGATCCAGCAATCCCTCTACTGGATATTTATCTCAAATACTTGAAAACCTATATTCAAAAAGATATTTGCACATGGATGCACACGGAAGCAACTGAAGTGTCCTATTATAGATGATTGGCTAAAGAAGCTGTGACAGTACATATATACAATGGAATATTACTCAGCCATAAGAAGAGATGAAATACTGCCATTTGCAACAACATGAATAGACCTCGAGATAATCATGCTAAGCGAAATAAGGCAGACAGAAAAAGTTGAAAATCATATATCACTTATATGTGGTATATAAATCTAAAAGCAACAAATGAACAGGACAAACAAACAAAGACTCATGGACATGGGCTATATGTAGACTAGTGGTTACCAGAGGGTAGAGGATGAGGGAAGGGGGAGGCAGTTGTGGTAAAGGCGATCAAATACGTGGTGACAGAAAGAAATCTAACTATGGGAGGGGAACACACAGTGTAAATATATATATGTATATATATATACACACCTTATTGTTAAAGTGTATAGCTGAAACTTATTGGTTTTCGTTAACCAATGTTTCCAGAAAAAATAATTAATTTTAAAAAGAGCATGTATTCAAAGCACATTCATATGGAAATATTATAAAAATACCACTGTCCTGAATTAACCTGTGATATTGATCCACTTTCATTATGCTAATAAGGATATTTATATTTAGATTAGTGCTATATGAATCCATACACGTTCGATAGATACTTTATGAATAGCTAGACATAGTAATTGCAGTTTACTTGGCTGAAGAATTGACCTGAATTACATATTAGACAGAAAAAAAATCTTAATGACTAATTGTAGTTAAATGATTACATAGTCTCATACATTTTATTCTATAAAAAATAATGTTTTCACAACAATCATGTCAATATTTTTTATTTTTCTTCACAATTGGTGATGTAAATTAATGTAAAACTATAATCAATATGTTGCTTGCACTGACCTTATAATCCTAAATATGAAAACAATCGTAATAATATTCATTAAATGGAGCATGCTATAGATTTAAAGTCTCTGACATATGACAAAAAAAGGCACAAAATTTAATGGCGTCTATCTACAAACTAATTAGTAATAAGATATTAGTGATGAACTTGAAAGATGGGCAGAGAGTTGAACAAATCTCCTATATTTTTAATATCCTTCCAAATGAATAAATTTAAATGAACTATTTCCTTCTTTTGTGCTCAAGAATTGTTTTTTTTCCCTGTTTAACAGAAGAAATACATCCAAACCAATTCTTATTTATTTATTATAACTGAACTATCATAGGTCATAATAAATAGCTCAATCAAATG
>NW_006440638.1:4039472-4042065 GCF_000325575.1 Pteropus alecto | reverse complement strand
TTGCTTATATGTACTTAAAGGGCCAAAAAAGAAAAAAAAATACACACACACACACACACACACACACACACACACACACACACATATATAGTGATGAAATTTAAGAATAAATATTTATCTTAAGAGATTTTATAAATATTATCAGGTGTTTATTTTAAACTGTTTTGGGAATCAAACAAAGCTTTAGCAAAATTCACACTTTAAATATCACAGATATAAAATACTTTGGTGAGAATACCTTTCAAAATTATAAAATCATTATGAAGATCTCTGTTCCACATAATAATACTGAAAGGAGGAAACTAAATAATAGCAAAAATTATAAAAATTAAGTAGAATAGATTGATAATATGATGGTATTAAGAAATTGTAATGCAATGAAATTCCTCTCGGGACCTTTTAGAACAACAATTTAGACCTGAATATGTACTCAAATCACCTATGGATCTTGTTAAGATGCATTTTCTAATTCAGTGGGATCTCAGATTCTGCATTTTTAACTAACTCCCAGATGATGCTGACGCTGCTGGCCCATGGCCCAGTCTTTGAGTAGAGAAATATTCAGGATTTGAGAAAGAAGAGCCCAATTTATTCCTTGTTACCTCATGATCTAAACAGTATGCACATAACTTGTGTTTTAGAATAAATGGAGCCTCAAATGAAACAACACATAATCAACACCCACAAAACCATACAATGAGTATTAATTGATTCCCAGTTCTCCTTATGTTAATTAACATGCAAATAGATTATTTGATTTGAAGAGAACAGCTCTCCCTAAAACCTCATGAGTCCCACAGTCTGAAGTGAACTTTCAGGTACTTCTCCACTGACATGCAGCTGAACGGGCCTCATTAATTTACACAGGATGGTAACAGGGTGTGGAGTGAAGGAGAACTCCTACAGGCATCCGTACATTGCAAATGACTTAAATTCAAAGTAATTATCCCAAACTGTCATTTGTGTTAACACTGACTCTCATTTGAGATACCTAAAAAGAAAGTGAAAAAGATAGAAGAATTTACTCAGTATAGGCAGCACAATTTGGGTCACACACACACATATACATATATATACATATATACATATGTGTGTGTGTGTGTGTGTGTGTATATATATATATATATATATATATATATACACACACACATAGATATTTTTTATTTTCATTCTGAATTTGGAACAAATTACTGTTGTCTGAGTTTAAGGAGCAAAACACATAATGTTTCACTTTTACAAAAATAAAATAGTGAAACTATGGCGCTAAGAATAAGTCTAATTTTCAACATACCATGTTGAAGTTAGACGAGTGTCAAAGGCACATTGAATATTAACATCAAGGGAAACAAAAGACAGTCCAGATTAGGAGATATTGGCCAGAGAGTCTAATTAGTTAATCCTCCTAGAGAGACCATGCAGAGAGTTGCAGAACCAAGAAAAGAACAGTTCTGCTAAGTGTTCCTGAGACCTCATTTCTGAATTATGAAAAAACTTCAGATTTGATTCTTTACTAGTTCACCAGATCTCTAAGTTGAAATATGTCATGCACATATGTAAATCTGCAGTAGATACTGATTCTTAAGTCCATTGATCATGCTGCCTGATAGCACAATCTCAAGCCTCCTCAACTATATAAAAATCTTAAGAAATTGTAGAAGGTGAATATTAAAAATAAGATATTTATAATGAGATTAAAATATAAAAAGAGGCACTTTGCCAGGTGTATTGGTGTATGAATGTATCAGAAATTTTGAAAAATTTTCACCAAATACTGAAGATAAATGGAATCACTTTGAAGCAGGGGGTCAAAAACAACACCACAAAACAGAGAAAAGAAATTGCAGTTGAAAAATCTGAGCTCATTCATGTAAGAGCTGATCAACACCTGTCCATTATATTTTTTCTAGCACTTACATTTTCATAAAGGCTTTAATACATTATGAAGATTTTCTGACATAATTAATAGTAAAATAAGATGAAATGTTACAGTAAAAAATTACAGTTTAATGAAACAAGATTATTTCTTACTTTTGCAAGTTCTCATATGTGTCAGATAAAAGAGAAAAAAGCTATCCTGGTCTCTCTAATTTTGTACCGAATGTGTGTTTAGTGTGGTTGTGTCTAACACTTCACTAGCTGAAATGGTGGCAGAAAATTTGAGGTCTAAAAGGCAGATCTAACCCTATCCTGGCTTTTTTTTTTAACTAATAATATTATTACTTCTTTAGGAGAACAAAAAAATTTCATGGTACATTAAGCAAAATAGTATGCCAGAAAAGGTGCAAACTAGGACTGTTCTGAGATATTTAGTCTTCAATTCAAGTCCATTGAAGGTCTTTTTATTTTAGTAACTATAACATTAATTAAATGTTCATTTTTTTTTACTAATTTTAACCATCATTGCTTATTTTCATTCACTATTATTATTACTTCTTCCTTCCATGTAACAAACATGTTCCTTGTGATTATTTCTTTCTGCATATTAGTTTCCTTTCTTTCTTATTCTCTCTCCCTGAGGAGCAAGGAATAGCCTTAGTATTCTTTAATGGGAAACAAAAAATTTAGGCAGGGTATAGGACATGAGAAAAGAAGA
>NW_006440638.1:4036036-4039420 GCF_000325575.1 Pteropus alecto | reverse complement strand
GAACACTTAAAAAAAAAATGATATAAACTCTTTGGGTCTCTAGTCATTAGACCACATAGCCTCAATTAAAAATAACAAAATGTAGAAAGAAATGCTCTCAAACTAGTTATATTGATTTTCTTAGATTGTTCTTTTCTGTAGAATGGTATATGTATATATTCACCCATTCTCCTAAATTAATAAGAGCTTATTTTAAACTTTGTCCAATTTTTTCAGCCTGAAAATAGTGCTTTTCAATGACCATTAGTTAGAAGGAAAAGGAAAAAGGAAAATGTAAAGCTGAATATAGAACATCTAATATCAGTCCTGCCAGACATATTTTCAAAAACCCACTATGGAAGGGATTCTATTAATGATATTCAAGCTATCCAGGAAGTTAAATCCAAAACACTCCACTGAGAAATGATTTATGCATAATGATAATTGCTTTTAAGAAATAATTTGTTTCAAGTATTTTCTACCCTGATCTTCATAGAACTACTTTTCCAAAAAGACTTTACTAACACAAGTCCTGTCTAGCCCTCTTCTAGAAATATGTTTTGATGTGAGATATTGGAATTGTGATGCTTTAGACTTCCACTGTCCATATGGTAGTCACTAGCCTCATATGACTATTTAAATGCAAATTAATTAAATTAAATTTAAAAAATTCCTTGATTTCATCAGTCATGTTTCAAGTGCTCAAGAGTCACATGTGGCTGGTGGACAACTTCCATCATCACTGAGATCTATTGGATAGGTGTGCTCTAGAATGTGGACTAAAGAAACAGTTTTATTATTGCAGTAGGGTATAAAGAACATTGGCTTTCTTTGGTGACCTCTGTGACTCGAGCAAGTTTCTTAAATTCTCTGGGATTACTGTTTCCTCATCTGTAAAGCAGGAAACAGAAATGAGATGCTGGGGAATTAAAAAGCGGTGTAGATGATAGAGGCTCAGTTCATCCCTCTGGTGACCAAATAAAAGTTGTGACAGAAACAAGGAAGAGCAACAAGGAAAAACTGCCTGAGATGAACAAGCTATACAATTAGGGAGAAATCCAGGAAATCACCCTGGAATGACAGAAGGTAGGATGGGACAAAGACACGGGGCTCCCCAGTATCAAGCAGCTGAAATGGAGGCTGCAGCAGTGGCAGAAGCCTCTTAAAGAGGCTGTGTCTGCAAGCGGATTTTTGTGGTGACAGACATACTCTGAGTACCAGAGCCAATTCGGCTGCACGCAATGGGCACCAGAGACTTACAAGGAAACATTGTCAGAGTGAGGGCCAAGGCGGGACTCACTTGGTACAGAAGTGCTTGCAGTATCCATTGTTACTTGTTGAGCCTTCCCCACTACCAGTGTGCTGGACACAGCCAACCATAGCAGTGATGTCATCAAACTGGATAACAGAGGTCTCTCCACCCAGAGATTCCCTGAAACTCCGCCTCCCCCAACTTGCGGCCCCACCCAAGCCACATCCAGGTACATCTTCAGCGAGTCAAGTGTTCCTTGCTGAGCAGCACCTTGACTCACATTGGAGGCAGCTGGCCTCGGTTTCTGGTGTGGCTTTTTGAGGAAACTACAAGCACAGCATCTGTGGATTGCTTAGTGAATCTTAACAGCTCCGAAGGAGTAGAGGCTTGGGCTAAATTTGGCCTGCAGCTGAAACTCTCTGGATACCTACCTCACAAATCCACACTAATAAGACCGAAAGACTTAGGAGCTTTGCTTAGTACATAGAACAGACATAGAAAGGCAGTCAAAATGGGAAGACAAAGAAGCAGAAACAACAGAACAGATATCTAGATATCCAAATATAATGGAGTCAAGTAATCTAACAGATGCAGAGTTCAAAACACTGGTTATAAAGATGCTCAATGAACTTTGGGGAAGTGTAGAGAACTCCAACAATGAGATAAAAAACATAAAAGTGGAAATGGAAATTATAAAAGGGAACCAATCAGAAATGAAGAAAACATTATTTGAGATGAAAAGTATATTAAATGGAATAAATAAAGGAATAAACAAAGTGAATAAAGAAGAGGATCAGATGCCTTATCTAAAGGATGGGAAATCCAAGGACATGCAATCAGAATGGCAAGAGATAAGATGCCAAGACTATAAAAATAATTTAAGTAGAATATGAAACACTATTAAGGGTCCAAATATCCATCAGATCGGCATACCTGAAGAAAATCAAGATGTTGAACAGCTGTTTGAAAAAATAATGATGGTAAACTTCCCTAATCTGGTAAAGGAAATGGACATAAAATCCCAGAAAGCTCAGAGAATTCCAAAAATCAGGGACCTAAAGAGGCTCACACCAAGACACATCGTAATTAAAATGCCAAAGTTTAAATACAAAGAAAGGATATCAAAAGCAGCAAGACAAAAACAGATAATTACTTAAAAGGGAATATCCATAAGACTGGCGGTTGATTTCTCAAAAGTAATTATGCAGGACAGAAGGATCTGGCAAAAAATATTCGACAGGATGAAGATCCAGGATCTACATCCAAGAATACTTTATCCAGCAAAGCTATCATTTAGAGTTGAAGGACAGAGAAAGACCTTCCCAGACAAAAATAAGCTAAAGGAATTTATCAACACCAAGCCAGTATTACAAGAAATGTTGGAAGGACTTCTTTAAGAATTACTATCAATAAGTACATTAATAGAAAAGAATTAAGTATTCCAACTAAAAGATAGAGTGGATAAGAAAACAAGACTCTTACATATAAAAAGGAAGAAAATGGAAAAAGATATTGTTTTGATGGACCTAGAAGGTATTTACATCAGACAGAGAGAGATAAACACTATATGATTTCACTTATATGTGGAATCTGAGGAATATAAACAAACTATTCAAAAACAGACTCATAAATAAAGTGGACAATGTAGTGATGGACAGCGGTGAGGGGGTTTGCGGGGCTGGGAGAATGGGGTGAAGGGTTAAATAAGTACAAATTATTAGCTGTTGGATGGTCATGGGGATGGGTAGCATGGCATAGGGAATGCAGTTAGCATTAATACACTGGCTAGGTGAGAGGTCAGGGGAGGGAAGGAGCAATTGGGAGGATCATTTTATGAACTATATAGATGTCTAACTAATGTACTGTATACTTGAAACTAATTAAAATAAAAAATTGCTTTCCAAAAAAAAAAAAGATATTGGAATTGAGGAAAATAATAAGAGCTCACGATGACCTAAGTTTTGGAGTCCAGTAAAGACATCGGTATCAGGGTCTAATAAATTATTAGTTAAGCAGCTTTAACAACACATATTTATATAATTGCTGCGAAGAAAAATTTATACCAAATTATTAATAGTAATTTTAGAACATAAACATTGGGGAATTTATTTATTTATACTTAACAATTTTAGAATATAGCCTGCTTTGGGAAG
>NW_006440638.1:4027814-4035960 GCF_000325575.1 Pteropus alecto | reverse complement strand
TTTGCCTTTTTTTCAACCCATTCTAACATTGTGTGTATATGTGTGCGGAGTATGTTTATGTAGTTTGGTATTCTTTCTAGAGATCATAGGTTTTTGTACTGGTAACAAGAATAAATTTACCACCCCAAATTCAGGATGCACAATGTCATTTATGACTTCTACTCTTCCAAAGAGGCTTATAAGAGAGTGAAAAGACAAACCACAGACTAGAAGACAATATTTTTAACTTATATATCTGATATAGGACTTGTAGCCAGAATGTATAGAAAAATCTCCAAACTAAATAATAAAGAAAAAAGCCAATTAAAAGTGGATAAAAGATGTGATATGGACAGACACTTCAGCAAAGAAGAAAAGATGGCAAGTTATACATAAAAAAAGATACTCAACAAGTTTGACATTAAGGAAATGCATATTAAACCCACATTAAAATATCAATACAATTCTATCAGAATGAATAAATTTATAACACTTAGTCATATCGATTCACATCATCATGAAGATATGAAGGTACTGAAATTCTCTTACATTGCTAGTAAGAATGCAAAATTGGCTCAACCACTTTGAAAAACAATTTGGCAGTTTTCTTAAAGTTTAATATATGCCTACCAAATGATGCATCCATTCTACTCCTAAGTTTACTAAAGAGGAGTGACACTAACAAAGACTTGTATACGAATATTTAAAATAGCTTTATTGTTAACAGTCCTTAACTAGAAAGACTTGAATGTTCATAAACCCATCAATTAATGAACAAAAACAGAATACTGCTCAGCAATAAAAATAAATTAACTATTAACATATGCAACATAAATGGATCTCAAAAGCATTATCCTGAGTAAAAAGAACATCCTCAAAAAAGTACATACAATATAATTCTATTTATGTAAAATTCTAGACAAATACAAACTAATCTATAGTAAGGGAAAGCAGATCAGAGGTTGGCTATGGCTGGTAGAAGCAGGGAGATACAAAAAGGAGGAATTAGAAAGGAACATAAGGACTCTTTTGGTTACATGCTTATTGTTTTGATTGTGATGTTGATTCTAGAAGTATATACACATGTTAAACTGTATTAAATTGTACACTTTAAATATATGTACCTTATTTTATGTCAATTATATTTCAATAAAACAATCGATGTGTAATTTATTATTATTTTCCCGCTCAATAGGCCATGGGAAAATCTTATACCAGTTTTTATAGCCACCTGGCCATTGCAATATCATGTGACATTCTTGAGGATATCACCCTAAGGACATGGCATTTTTATGCTTCAGTCCCTATTAATTAGATCTGAGCTGCCTATGATATGAGTTACTTTCATTTAGGGATGCTTTATCTTTATACTAAATCATATAATATTTGTCATAATCACATTTCTCATGACAATGACATATACAGTCAGTAGCAATTTACATAATTTATATTATATATAATTGATTTTTTTCAATATTCATGACCTTTGTTAATTTTGTAACTATTTATAGAGATTTTGTGACAGACACTTACTGGAAATTACAAATCAATATGTTGAAACTGAATATAAACCTCAGTAATAATATACACCCAATGAAAACTTTGAAACTAAATATACATGTTGGTGTTTTCGTATATTCAGAAATATGTTTACAATAAAAGTATAATTACTTAACTAAATAATTTCCTAAAATTCCTGTTCTCCGCTTGTGTCTTTAATTTAAAACATGGCATCAACACACTCTAAATGTTCAATAAATGCTATACTTCTTCATCTGATGTAATCAAGAAGTTAGCTTTTCCAAAAAAGTGACTTCATTGGGTAACTTGAAATTCTATTTTGTACAAGTACAAAAACATTTCATTCATTATTTATTTTGAGTGTGTACTATCTATAATTCATTGCTTACATTTCTGCCTTCTATCCAGAGTATATACAACTTAATCTAGCCATTTATGGAGGACACACAAAAAAGTGTGTTCCAGAAACTATGCTTGGTATTGAGTATACGGTCACTCCAGTCTTCACAATTTTGGTAATAAATAATCCGAGATGTTAAGAAAAGTTAAGTAGCTTTCTGCAAAATTTATAAAGCTGAAATATGAGAGGATTCTGAATTTAGGTTTGACCCAAACTTTCAAGTCCACCCTGTGTCTCCTGCAAACTAATAAAACTGAGGTACAATAAGTTATTTCTAAGTTTCATTCATGTGAAAACACTATATGGAAAAGAGCGGAAATAAATTTTGAATCAATTATTCTCTGAAACTGACAATTTTATAGTTATCTAGCTGTACGGGTAGAATCATCACACATATACACTTCAGTCAACAACTAGAAATACACATAATTGCTAAAAAAATTCCATTCTGTGAAATGTCTGAACAGTCAATGATTTGATAATATATGTACTATATATAGGAAATAAAGTACTGGTTATACAAAATATGACCTCATTTATTTTATAAAATTTCAATTTGTTGATTTATTTCATTTTGTTTTTTTAAAAATGAACTGACCCTACTTTTTAGAAGTAAAGGAAACTTGTGTTTTATTGTTCTTGAACTTTCTCTTTGTGCATTTTTTCATTAAATAGTGAGGATGTATGAATTAGGTTATGGGATTTTAACTTGCTATAAAATACACGCTATTAATACCTTCCTTCATACTAAGTTAAAATCTCTTAAGTCTAAAGCTTAAAATCGTGATCTTGTTTATGAAACAATCTTTGGTTCTCATCAGTTTGCCAGGTTAAAAATAAAATATCTCATGAGAAAGTTCCTTGCTCTTGGCAAAGGATTTGAAGTTTTATTGGAAATGCTTGTAAATGTCTATGAGTCTGTGTTTATTGATTCCACATGATTAAGGCCCTATGTGGTCAAAAGGCAGCAGGATTACTGGTCTAAGGAAAAAGCCTACATTGTTTTATACTGGAATATCCTTCCAGGTGAACTTTAGCTTAGCTTGAAAGTAGGTTTTATGTTTTTTTCCATAGTTTGTATTGACCTTTCATTTTTCTTATTTGTGTGTGTGTTTAAGTGATTCTTTATATATCTATATAAACTACTTAATATTCGCCTCTTAAGTTAAATATATTTTACTTCAAATGTTAAGGTTTATATTTGAGACCACATACACAAATATGTATTCTAATTGTACCTTATTTCCTTGTTATTTAACTTTGAATTATTTTAACTTTTATAATTTGTCAATAAATTACAGCAGTAGAACCTGAGAATAAAGATCTGTAACTTCCACTTTTGGCCATGTAAAATTAGGAGGTTTTATAATGAAAGATATTTGTAAAAAATTATATAAGCGGGACTAGACTTTTTGTGATATAACAAAAGCAAAATCCAGAACCACTAGAAAATTACAAAAGAAAAATACATAGCAAAAATGAAATATTCGCCATGCCACTAGGGGAAAAAAAAAAAAAATGGGAACAGGCAGAGTTCTAGACTTGCAGAAGATTGCCTTTTATCTTGACTATCAATCACATTTTCCTGTTTATTTGCATTTTCTTATTTTAATATTAGATATTTAACATTATCAGTGGCACATTATAGAGATCCTAGATTAAGATTCAGTTATAATCCTCCCAAGAGAATTGGTCTTTTGTTTTAGTAGTCAGTTAACATGGCTAAATTTAAATTCCAAAATCTAAATCATAGTTTAGTTCTTTCACTCTTAGCTGAAACCCTTCAACTCTACCACATTCATCCTGAATGGAAAGTTAGGCAGAGACTTGAGCAGTTTATAATCCTAACATAGAACTGTTTTTTACATGTTTTTTGTTTGTTTGTTTGTTTTGATTTTCCCTAGAAAGGATTTTCCATCTCCTTTTTCAGCTATTATGGCTGCTCTAACTAGTTTTTTAAGCCAGTAAAGCTGCAGGTGCTCCCTCCGTGTCTTGCTACTTTTCCCTGCCTTTAATCCAAAGAATGGGAAACTTGTCCGTGCTGTTTTCTCCTTCTAAGTATAAACCTCCTCCAATATCTGCTAGCTAATTTTCACTTTCCAGTGACTTCAGATAGATTTTTTCCCTCTAGAGTTTGTAATTGTCCAGGGGCTCATTGAAAAGAACTACTCAGTCACTGTTAGAGATGAAACTTCCTGATTTACTCACCAGTGTTTTGGGAATCTGTCCATATTGCTATATGCACATCTAATATTTTTTCTTTTAAGTACTATATGGTATTTCACAATAGCCTTTGCATTATTTATTCCTCTATAATTGAACACCTACAGTGTTTGCAATTCTCTGTTTTACAAACTAATTTGTATAATAAAAATATTTATTAATATAAATATCTTTATATATTTCATTAGAAAAAATATACACATATATAAATTACACACATAATTTTAAGCAACTGAACTGTGGTTACTAGATTATACATATTTTTTAAAATATTTATAGACTGTTTTCAGAAATGTATAGTAATTTTAAACTATCACCAGGAGATACTCAGTTATCGAAATCATTGCTATATTTCTAATTTTTGCTCATCTTTGGTTGTAAAGTGCGATCTCTTTGCTGTAACTTGCTTTTCCTCTTTGGTTAATGATTTTAAGTACCTTTTATGTACATATTATCCATTCAATTTGGTTTTCTATTAATTGTTTCTTTCTATGTTCACACACTTAGGTTTCCTGTTTGTTTGTTTTTTTTTTTCATTTGTTATTATTGATTTTTGAGTTCCTTTTATGTAATTATGTATTCAAAAATTACAAAATATTTTCTTTTGGTCTGTTATCTCTCTGGTAACCATGTCTATGATGTCCTTTAATTAAAAGAAATTCTCAATTTTGAAGTCTTACAATTTTTTAAAAATATACTATTTAAGGAAGCCATCTTGTTCCTTCACAAAATATTATTTAAAGTTTAATATTTAGGTCTCTAATATGTCTGGAATTCAATTTTATATGTTACATGTTATCGTTGATATTGATTTCTTTTTTCAGCTTTATCAAATTCTAGATAGACCAGTATCTATTGCTTAGATTTCTGTCTTTTACTGATACCTTACTGGTTCTCATATGGAAACTGTTCTGCATTTCTGTAGCATGCTTCAAAGTCTTGAGTGAACTTCTCTTTAATTTTTCTTCAAGGTTGACTTTTTTTATGTTCAATTAGAGTTGACATTTAATATTATTTTATATTAGTATCAAGTGTACAGCATAGTTGTTAGACATTTATATGATTTATGAAGTGATCCCTCCTATTAGTCTAGTAAATAGCTGACATTATACATAGTTATTACGATATTATTGACTATATTCCCTATGCTGTACTTACCATCCCTGTAACTATTTTGTAACTACCAATTTGTACTTAATACCTTTCATCTTTTTCACTCAACGTCCAACCCCGCTTTCATCTGGCAATTATCAGGTTGTTCTCTGTATCTATGAGTCTATTTCCATTTTGTTTGTTTATTTTGTTTTTTAGATTCCACAAATAGGTAAAATTATATGGTATTTGTCTTTCTCTGACTGACTTATTTTACTGAGCATAATACCCTCTAGGTCTATCCATGTCATTGCAAATGGTAAGATTTCATTTTTTATGGTTGAGTAATATTCCATTGTATATCTGTAACACATCTTTATCCAATCATCTGTTGATGAGCATTTATGTTGCTTCCACATTTTGGCTACTATAAATATTGCTCCAGTGAACAAAGGAATGCATACAGCTTTTGGAATTAATGTTTTGGTATTTTTATGTAAATACCCAGAAGTATAATTGTTGGATCATAAGGTAGTTCTACTTTTAATTTAATGAGAAACCTCCAAAATGTTTTCCATAGTGGCTATACCAATTTGCAGTCCCACAAACAGTGCACAACGGTTCCCTTTTTCCCAACACTTTTTTTTTTTTTATTGATGGTAACCATTATGACAGGTGTGAGGTGATATCTCATTGTGGTTTTAAACTGAATTTTTCTGATTAGTGACATTGAGCATCTTTTCATATGTCTATTGGCCAGTTGTGTGTCCTATTTGTAGAAATGTCTATTCAGGTCCTCTGTTCAGTTTTGATTAGATTGTCTTTTCTTTTGGAGTTGAGTTATATGAGTTCTTTATAAATTATGGATATTAACCGCTTATCAGATGTATTATAGGCAAATATCTCCTACCAATCAGTAAGTTGTCTTTTTGTTTTGTTGATGATTTCCTTTGCAGTGCAAAAACTTTTTAGTTTGATGTCCCATTTGTTTATTTTTTTCTGTTATTTTTCCCGTTTGAGAAGATATATCAGAAAAAAATATATGTATTACTAAGAGCAATGTCAAAGAGTTTACTGCCCATGTTTTATTTCAGGAAATTTATGGTTTTGTGTCTTACATTTAAGTATTTAATCCATTTTGAGTTTATTCTTGCACATGGTATAAGAAGGTGGTCCAGTTTCATTTCTTGCATGTTTCTGTCCAGTTTTCCCAACACTATTTATTGAATAGACTATCTTTACTCCATTGTATATTTTTGCCTCCTTTGTCATAGACTAAATGAGCATACAGACATGGATTTATTTCTGGGCTCTCTATTCTGTTTCATTGGTCTGTGTCTGTTTTTATGCTAACACCTTGCTGTTTTGATTACTATAGCCTTGTAGTATACTTTGATATCAGGCAGCATGATACCTCCAACTTTGTTCTTTCTCAAGATTGCTGTGACTATTTGGGGTCTTTTGTGATTCCATGGATATTTTAGAATGATTCGTTCTAGTTCTGTAAAAAATGTCATTTGTATTTTGATAGGAATTGCATTGAATCGATAGATTGCTTTGAGTACTATGGAGATTTTAATGATATTAATTCTCTATCCATGAGCACGGAATATTTTTCCATTTATTTGTATCTTCTTCAATTTCATTTTTCAATGACTTATAATTCTCCAAGAACAGGTGTTTTACATCCTTGTTTAAATCAATTCGTACGTATTTTACTGTTATTGATGCAATTGTAAATAAGATTGCTATCTTAATTTCTGATAGTTTGTAATGTAATCAATTTCTGAATATAAATTTTGTGTCCTACTACTTTACTGAATTTATCGGTCAATTCTAACAGCTTTTTTGGTGGAATTTTTAGAGTCCATTATATATAGTATGATGTCATCTGCAAATGATAACAGTTTTACTTCTTCCTTTCCAATTTGGATACATTTTATTTTTATTTCTTGTCTGATTGCTGTAGCTAGGACTTCCAAAACGATGTTGAACAGAAGTTGTGCAAGAGGGCATCCTTGTCTTGTTGCTGATCTTAAGCAAAATGCTTTTAATCTTTCCCCATTGAGTATCTGGTTAACTGTAGCTTTGTCATGTATAGCTTTTATTATGTTGAGGCATGTTCCTTCTATTCCCACTTTGCTGACAGTTTTTATCATAAATGAATGCTGGATTTTATCTAGATGCTTTTGCTGCATCTATTAATATGATCATATGATTTTTATCTTTTGCTTTGTTAATGTGGCATATCCCATTGATTTGCCGATGTCGAACCAAACTTGCATCCCAGAAATAAATCCGACTTGATCATGGTGTATGATTTTTTTAATGTCTTGCAGATTTTGATTTGCTAATTTTTTTTAGGACTTCTGCATCTATATTCATTAGGAAAATTAATATATATATTTTTGTTGTTGTTTGTAGTGTCATTGTCTGGTTTTGGTGTCAGAGTGATTCTGGCCTTGTGGAATTAGTCTGAAAACTTTTCCTCCTCATCTGCCTTTAATTTTCTTTTTCTTTTTGTAATGTCTTTGCTTTTGGAATCAGGGTAATGGCTCATAAAATGTGTTTGGGAGCTTTTTCTCTTCTTGATTCTTTTGGAATAGTTTTAGAAGAATAGGTGTTAATTCTTTTTTGAATACTTGGTAAAATTTATTTGTGAAGCCATCAGGTCAAGGACTTTTGTTTATTGAGAGTTTATTTTTTAATAATTTGATTCTATTAATAGTAATCAGTCAGTCTGGGTTTTCTGTTTCTTCTTGACTCAGTCTTGAGAGATTGTATGTTTCTAGGAAATTGTCACTTTTTTCCAGATTGTCTAATATGTTAGCATACAATTGCTTGTAGTATTTTCTCATAATCCTTGGTATTTCTGTGGAGTCAGTTGTCACTTCTCTTTCATTTTATTTACTTGGGTCTCTCTCTCTCTCT
>NW_006440638.1:4026075-4027791 GCF_000325575.1 Pteropus alecto | reverse complement strand
CTCTCCTCTCCTCTCCTCTCCTCTCCTCTCCCCTCTTTCTCTCTCTGTGTCTCATGAGTCTGGTAAAAGGGTTATCAATTTTGTTTATCTTTTCAAAGAACCAGCTCTTGGTGTTATTGATCTTTTGCATTATTTTTTCTATACTTTATTTTGTTCATTTCTTCTCTGACTTTTATTATTTCTTTCCGTCTACCCACTTTGGGCTTTGTTTCTTGTTCTTTTTGTAGTTCCTTTAAGTATAAGTTTAGATTGTTTGTTTAAATTCTTTTGTTTCCTTTTTCTTTAGGTAGGCCTGTTATATTGCTATGAATTTTCCCTTAGGATAGTTTTTGCTGTGTTCCATACATAGATTTTGAGTTGTGTGTTTTAATTTTCATTTGTCTCAAAGTATTTTTGATTTCCTCTTTGATCCTACTGGTGACTCATTCATGGTATAGTAGCAGTTTACTTAGCCTCCATGTGTTTGTGTATTTTTCAGTTTTTTGCTTGTAGCTGATTTTTTGTTTCATACCATCATAGTCAGAGAAGATGACTAACATGATTTTAGTCTTAATTTGATAGACTTGTTCTGTGGTATAACATGTTGTCTATCTTGAAAAATGGTCCATGAGCACTTGAGAAGTATATATAGTCTGCTGCTTTTGTGTGAAACACTTAAAATATCAATTAAATCCATCTGTTCTAGTATGTCAGTTGAGGCTGCTGTTTTCTTGTGGATTTTCTATCTAGAAGATCCATTGGTGTCAATAGGATGTTAAAGTCTTCTACTAAGACTGTATTATTGTCAGTATCTCCCTTTATATCATTCAATATTTGCTTTATAAATTTAAGTGCTCCAATGTTGGGTGCATAAAACTTACCAGGGTTATATTCTCTTGTTGGATTGATCCCTCTATCATTATGCAATGTTCTTTTTTTTAATCTCTTATTGTCATCTTTGTTTTAAAGACTACTTTGTCTGATATAACTATTGCTAACCCAGGTGAGTTTTCTTTTTCATTTCTATTTGCATAAAATATCCTTTTTCATCTCTTTACTTTCAATCCCTGTGTGTCTTTCAATCTGAAGTGGGTTTCTTGTAGACAGCGTATGTATGGATTTTGTTTTTTATACATTCACTACCCTATGTGTTTTAATTGGAGTATTTAATTAATTTGCATTTAAAGTGATTACTGATAAGTACATAGTTATTGCCATTTTATTATTCATTTTTATAAGTTTTTTTCTAGCTTGGATTTTTTCTGTCTGGAATGCTTATCTTACCTTCGTTTTTAATTGATAGTTTTGTTGGTAGAGTAGTTTTGGTTATTGGTTCTTGCTTTTCATCACTTTGAATATTCTTTGCCAATCCCTTTGGCCTTCAAGGTTACTGTTAAGAAATCAGCTGACTGTTTTGAGATTTTCATTTTAAGTAACTTGTTGCCTTTCTCTTGCAGCTTTTAGGATACTCACTTTGTCTTTAACTCTTGACATTTTAATTATGATGTGCCTTGTTGTGGGCCTATTTGAATCATCTTGTTTAAGACTCCTTGTATTTCCTGAACTTGTATGTTTATTTTGTTCTCCAGGTTAGAGAAGTTTCCATCATTATTTCTTCAAGTAGGTTTACAATTTCTTGCTCTCTTTCTCTTCCTTCTGGCATCCCTATGAAGTGAATGTTGTTATGTTTGTTTGATGTTGTCCCAGAATTCCCTTAAACTTTTCTTTTAAAAACTT
>NW_006440638.1:3974205-4026013 GCF_000325575.1 Pteropus alecto | reverse complement strand
ATATATAATTTTGCTCTTCTGATTAGGTGACTTCTGCTACTTTGTCTTTCAAATTGCTGATTCAGTCATCTAATCTAATTTTGATTCTTTTTAATATAGTTTTTATTTCAGTTACTTTATTTACCATTTATGACTGGTTCTTTTTATGGTTTCTATGTCCATTTTAATGCTATCTCTTTTTTGAAATCCTCACTGAGATCATCTTTCCTTCCCTAAATTCATCAAGCATCCTTATAACTAGTGTTTTGAACTCTATATATGGTAGGTTGCTTGCTTTCATTTCATTTAATGTTTTTTCTGGAGTATCGCCTTTTCTTTCATTTGGGACATATTTCTTTGTTTTCTCATTTCGGCTTCCTCTCTGTATTTGTGTCTATGTGTTAGGTAGATTTGCTACGTCTCCTAGTCTTGGCTCAATGGCCTTAGATATTAGTTTCCTCTGTGGCCCACTGGAGCGGTCTCCCTAGTCACCTATGCTAGGTGCTCCAGGAGTGTTTCTTATGTGGTTTGTGTGTGTCCTACTATTGTAGTCAAGCCTTGGTTGTTGTTGGCACATCATTGGGAGGAATTGACTCTCAGGTTCACTGGCTGTAAGGATTGGCCACATGATATGAGCTGTTGTGTGGGGGATGATCCCATGGAGTAGGATTTGTCTCAGTAGGCTTGTGTTGAGATCATCCTTTGGGCGTGCCACTTGTGGGGCTAATTAAGTTGTGCTGTATTGTGGTGTGATGCCAGTCTCTGGCTGTATTAGTTCTGAGGCCCCTTGAGAGGGGCCCAAGTGCATCCCAAAGTCAGCCTCTACCCATGACCACCTAGGGCTAGGAGCTACAAAGTGATCTGAAGTTGGTAGCTACTTGTGCTAACTAGGAAGCACACGGGAAAGGCCACACATTGAACCAAAGCTGACTGCCACCAGTACTTGGCCTGGGGGAGCTTAGCAAAAAGCCCAGGGCACTCCAAGACCTGCTGTCTACCAGCTGTCCATAAGGCTCAGCAGCTGAAGGAGTCTCAGGCAGATTGTGAGTTGGATGAGGTGAGGTTGCAAAAGGTCACCCAGGTGGGGCAAGTAATGTTCTTCAGGTTAGTGCAGATTCAGATTTGGTGCCAGTGCCGAGTCTGGGGCCATTTAAAAAAATCTCAGATCAAACCAAGTCTAGCTGGCATTTGCCTCCATTCCAAGACCTTTGAGATTTGTTACAGAAATACTGTAGCTCAGGCCCGGTCTGTTTTCCCACCACCTGAATTGTCTTTTGAGATGTGTGAGCTGAGGCCTGTTGATTGCTGCTAAAAGAGTGTCCTGTTGAGAGGCCTGATTGAGGCCAGTTTTCAAGCCAGTAATACTCCTCCAGCAATTTATGCATTGGGTGAGGAAGGATCTCAGGGCATCACTTCACCAGGCCAATGCGGATTCAGATTTGGCAGTGTAAAGGGAGGGCTCAACACAGGATAGATGGTGCCCACCCTCAGATTGCAGAGGAGGACTGCGTGAAGAAGGGACAATGACAGCTGTCACTCCCATCCCTGCCTGAAGCCATACAACTCAGTCTTTCTCTGTATGTCTCTGGCACCACCCGAGCTGCTGCTCCTCTGCTGGAGCCAAGGGTGAGAGCCTGCAACTGAATGTTTCTGTTCATGGGACCTTTAAGGGGACATCTGGGTTTCCAGCACCCTGGCATCTCATCTGAATGGTTGAAATCCTCACTGATTTTTATGGCCAGACTCCTCTTCCTAGACGTGAGCCCCTGGGCTATGAAGCCCTGGAATGGGGCTGAAGTCTCTCTGTCGTCTGACTAAAACTCCACAGCTGAGATATCTTTCCTGATGCTCATCTGCTACACGTGAGTGTGGGGCTAGCCTGTTTAGCATCTCTGCCCCTCCTACCAGTCTCAATGTGGCCTCTTCTTTGTATCCTTAGTTATAGGAGTTATGTTCAGCTACTCTTCGCATGGTTCTCCAGGTTAATTGTTCTGTAATTTAGTTGTAATTTTAATGTGGTCATGGGAGGAAGTAAGCATAGCATTTACCTACTCCTCCATCTGACCAGAACCCCTCATGTTAGTTAAAAGTTGACTTCTTTATCAGCCCATATTATTCTACAAAATTTAGAATAAACATGTCAAGTCCCTTAACCATTTTAACCAAGTATTTGTTATGATTATGTTTAATTTGTAAATGAACTTAGGGATAATTGATCTTTTTACATTCTCAGTTGTTCTGTTCATAAAATCTGTATAATTTTATAAATACGCAAAACCTACTTTTTGGCATTTTGTAATGAAAATTATTTCTCCATAATAGTCTTATAATTTAAAATTAATTGCTAGATAATATGAAATTTCAGTTTCTACAATGAATATTTTCTATTTCTTAATATAGTTTTAGTTTTATTTCTGTTTTAGATATCTAATCTAGAAAGTAACAGCAGTGTTGAATTATTTTATTAACTCTTAAAATTTATTATTATGGATTTTCTAATTACCAGAGTTTTATCTCAATCTTTTTGTTCTTATGTCACCGGTTTGTTTTCTTCTTTATCTGTAGAGTTGTTTTGGTTACTGGCATTCAGAAGAGTAAGCAAATAACCTTTAACAAATATATTTAAATTTTATTTATAATTATTTTAGACCAATTTTCTTACAAAAATATGAGCTCTCAAGAAAAATCTTGTTATGCAAGAATCAATTAAATGCTGGAAATTAATTTTTCCATTTCAGATGTCTGAGAAGGAAAACTCTGAAATTATTACAATAACCATGATAAATCATCATAATTAAGGATATAAAAAGTATGGAGAAAATTAGGTATTGCAAACGCACATACCCATTTTGTTTTCACTAGTCAAACTCCAAAACCATAGAATGTATAAGAATGTTTTTAAAATAATTATTTGTAAAGTTGACTCTATGTAGGCTAAACATTTAAACAAAAATCTTGGCAAAGTGATTATTGAGGTTTGCCAAATATCAATATTTAAGAAGTGCCAATTGTTGACTTTTTCTCAAATTATAAATCATAGGTACAAAGTTCTTCCTATGCAATATATTATGAAACTCTTCCACCTGAATTCTTTCTGTTGTTTCCTAAGAATCTGGTGAAATTATTGAAAATGTTTCTATTTTTAAAATCAGAAATTTGTTAATGAAGAAAGAACCAGAATCAACCTTTTACTTTGACAGTACGGTGGACTGATGCTTTCAAATACTCTCACTTAACAAATTACTGCATCTCTCACAACTAATTATATTTAGAAATATTTATAGAATGAAAAACCATTATAAAAAATGAAATTCAGTTGCTCTCATAATGAAAACAAGTATGTGACTTAAATGAATCACATAGCATATTTTGGTTGTGGTCTTCAGTTGTGTGGTCAAAATTTAATTTACTTTCCACAGAAAGTAAATTTATGAACAGAAAGCCAATAGGCAAACTTCATCATTTCTCTTCAGTCGAAGACAAACTTAATGACCCATAAAGGATTTTGGAACAGCTATTTAATATACTCAGAGAAACATTAAAATATTTTAGAATTTAATATAATAAACATGTTGCTCAAGTAAAGGAAGGCCTTCACGTCATACTCTGTCCATACTACTACATATTTACTTAACAGGTATGACTAACAATTACGGTTTTTGTTGAGAAAATAGTTCAAATCTAAGGTTAAACATTTTAAGTTCCAAGGACATGCAGAAATATTAGAAAATAAATATATGCATGTGTAATGTAAATATCTATGTAAATGCATGTAACACAGGAGTTCGAAAAAACCACCAGGAGGACTAAAGGAGTGGGGCCGTTTGTTATCCAGGAGGTCCGGAAGTTTGGATGGTGGCTGGTCTGAGCTGCAAAAAACCACACCTGGCCAAGTGCAAGCAAGTTTTTTACAAGCACCAGAGGGAGGGGTTAGCTCGCTGGGGGAGCAGCCGCCTTCTCAGGTGGATGGGAACAAGATGTGCTGCTTGGTTACAGGAGAAGATAACATCTATGAGAGCAACAGAAAATGTTCTTGTGAGAAGACACTGCTGAAAGACCTTTGTGCACTGACTTCCTTGGCTGCTGGCCAGGCATCCATCAGTCTTCCAAGTATGTGAAGGGGCTATGTTCTGACTTAACCTCATAATGCACATACATTTAATTTCTAATATTTGTTGGTATAAACATATATATATATACACACACACACATACATCATATATACATACAAATTTACACATATTGTAATATGATATATTTAATATCTGTGTGTGTGTGTGTGTGTGTGTGTGTATACTGATGTATAAGCAGTCAAAACATACACACATATATTAATGAGGGCAATATTTTTAAGAATACTTTAGAAAATGTTTATAAATTATCTTCTTTAAGCATATCTGTTTATTTTAGTGATACAGACCACACTTCATTTAAATACTCTTTTTGATTTTAATATCCTCCTTTGAAACTAGTTCTACATCCTTTCCTATGTAAATTTATTTTAATATTAGGTATATTCTTCATTTTTTATCTATAGCAATATGACTTCTTTAAATAGCATTCAGTAGGACTTTGTGAAAGTATATATGTTAAATTTAATTTTTGTATTTAGAGGTATGTAATATATATTCATGTTTCTATATCTCTACCAGTGGTGTTTTTTGTTGTTATTTTGTTTTGTTTTGTTTTAGGTAAGGCAAACCTTGGTTGACCTCACAGATTGCAAGGACCTTGTCAGTTTACAATTCCTTATTTTTAATTTTTATTTTTTATGCCTACAGGGCCTGGTTGTCTTTCCTTATTTTTTATTTTTATTTTTTATGCCTACAGGGCCTGGTTGTCCTAGGTGGTCGCCCATCCAAGTATTAACCAGGCCCGACCCTGCTTAGCTTCCAGGATCAGACAGGATCCGGCTTGTTCATGGTGGTATGGCTGTAGACTACCAGTTGGTGTTTTGAAAGTAAAATTTAGGTTATTGTCAAGTAGGCACATGGCTATTTGTTATATATTTTCTATTAATTACTTGGGTAAAGTTTAGCTAACATGGTTTTATTCATTAACTTTTTTTTCCTGAGGTAACAGAAAAATAAAATGTTTTTTAAAGTCAATTGTAACTATTACCTTAGATTAGCAATTTTAAATCACAAAATATGACATTTATTCTACTATTACATGTATTTTTCAAGTTAAAGTTAGTATATATTATCTCATTTTATCCTAGTCATTGGTATCACTTTAGTCAAATAATAGAATGCCATGTTGATTGAACCTCAGTGACTTTTCTTTTTTTATCCTCATATTTCAGTTGTCAAAACACAATTAATCATTATAACTCAGAAGTATCACTAGAGTCTTCAGAGATATATTCCCTCAGTACCTATTTCAGTATTTGTTCTCATCCTCAAGTAATCATAAACTTCTCTGGGAAACAAACTTACAAACAAATCTACTTTTATTGTAACATTATAAAAAATAGCTGAATTTATAACTAATCACAACGATCTATTTAGTTGTGCCAAATATATTCACCTAAGGTGAGTCTACTTGGCTGCTGTGGGCACCCTGGCATTTCCCCCTGGCTCTGGATAAATGTAAGACCTAAGGCTTAGAATACTAAAAACAGAAAGTTCTTCTGTTTAAAGTAAAATTCCAAAGAATTTTTTCTTACTTTCTCCCCACCTTCCCAAGAAAAAAAGAGAAAAAGAATTTGTTTTGCTTATTTTGCAAAAGCCTATTTATTAAGAAGGTAATTAGAAAGCAGGCTTCGATTATTGTTTTAAATCAATATAATAATCAATATAATATTTGTAAGGTCCTCGAAACTGAATTTTTTTAGTTATTATATAAAATAATATATAATTTAAGTTATATAATTGAATCTTTATTTCTAATCTTATTATCACATCTTCTGTAGAAAATCCTCTAACTTAAATACATAAAAAGAAACTTATTTAACGTGTTTTGAGTTTATTTGTGTATTTTCACTCTGAGGTCATGACTCTGGTCATCTTTATTTCAATCTATTAACTAGAAGTAATATACACTATCTAGAGAATTCTAAAAAGACTCTTCTAATGTTTTTAACAAATTGATACTGAGTAAAAGTAACAGCATTTGATCCAGGAAGTAAAAGCTAACAAAATATATGATAATAAATAATAATTTTTTATATTACTATTTGAGTTTTCATCATGAATTCCCACAAAGTATTTCCTTTGATCTCCACCATAATCCTATGTAAAATGATATAACCTGATATACAAATATGGAATTTACTAGGTAACACCCAGATTCTGAGCCCAAGATTACTGGGCTTGCTGAGATCCTGTTCTTTTGAATACTGCAAGCGTGTTCCAAGAGGCTTATCTGCTGTTAGGGAAAAAATTTGATTTCAAAATATATTCAAGGAAGTTCTTTCATGCTACCCTCTACAGATTTTCATCCTGAAGGTTTGGGAATTTCTTCAAAAAGTAGCAACAGTTTTGCTAACATAAGTAAAGATGAAAGCTTTATTTTTTAATCCATTCCAAAAATCATATTTCTGTGAAGTTGTGTAGGATGAGTCATCTAATCCATGTCCTTGCCTCCAGATGAGACTATACTATGATTAGCTATGTTTCAGATCATCAGAAGAACGTATACATAGCAACATGCCATATGCGTAGGTATTTGAGTTCGATGAGGTTTACTTTGATGAGTTTAAGGCTAACGAGAATTCTGAAAACTTTTAGAAAGAAACTGCTATGTCTAGTTCCAGAATAGAGATTTATTTTGTTGTTTTGCTTGTAGGTTTTTTAGTGCCACCATTCTAGAGCATTAAAAGCAAACACAAATATAAATGGTTATCCTTGAGCCCAGGTTAACCATTTTATCCTTTATACTATTTCTAGTAATTGACATAGGTTTGCACTAATTAGCTTATTATTACAACCTTGGTCCCATTTATTTTCAATTCAGCTGTCTGTATTAGAAATCTGTGGCATCTTTGGTATAATTTGTTTTTATTTATTTCATCGATTTAAAATTATAACAAAATATATGCAAAAATGAGCAACAAATGAATCTTTTCTTTCAGAGTTTTGCTCTGTCATATTTTCAGAACTATTCATTCTAAATTAATATCCCCTTTCACTCTTTAGCTTCATACAATTTTATTTAGTTCAAAGTACTTTTCTGACATTATCTTATATACATAATTTACAAAAAAATTGCATAACATTTGTCTTCTCAACTAGAATGTAAATCCTCTATGGACAATAACTTTGCCCATTTTGTTTACTTCTATATTATCCGCCCCTAAGACATTTGTGGGAGAATAGGAATTCAATAATTATAGAATGAATGAATAAATAAAATTTTAGTTCTCTTCACATCATTCTCTAACCAATCTCTTTATCAAACCAATGTTAATTATTTGGTATGTATCCTGCTGTTGTTTCCTCTTTTGAATATATTTGCTGTTGTTTGGTTCTGTTTTTTTTTTTTTTTTTTAATGATATCATTCCATTACCTGCTTATTTAAATTTGGATATCTATTTAGTTAAATATATCCACCTTTGCATTAGTATTTCTATGGGATAGACCTCCAAGGTAAAATTGCTGGGTACAAATGAAATGTTAATTTTAATATGTATTGAGATTACTTTTAAAAATGTGGCAATGTTTGCAAGAGCTGTTTATGAGAATTAATATTTTACTACACTCTCTCTAGGCCATCATTCTTTTAAATTATTTTCCTAACTGATATATGATGAATGGTATGACAACAGTTTTTAAATTTCTATTCTTTGTCTACTGGAGAGAATAACAAACATATTTTCATGTGATCATTGCATAACAGCCAAATTTATTTTCCCATACAGGCTTTAGAGGTATAACCTTGGCCCAATCATCACCCACTTAAACTCAAGACAGATTACTTATGGTTTATTAACAAACTCTAGAAAGTTCAATTACGGCTGTCTGAGATGGAAAAATAAATGTACACCAAAATAAATATATATTGAAGTTAAAAATACTTTTCTCAAAATCGGAAGATAAATAGGTATGACTACATGAATTTAATTATAATATGCTCTGCATTAAAGAATTTACATATGTATTTTTTTACTTGGACCAGTTAAAAATTAGTGTTTACTTCCCAGACAGAAACATACTTTCAATTAACATAAAATAGTTGAGAAAAAGTATTAAATCCAAAACTGTTCTCAGTAGCCTATATTTATTTAAGGTGTTGGATATAATTACAAGATCATTTCCTGATTGATTGTATTTGAAAGTAGGTCTGGCTAATCCCTTTTCTATTTTTCTTAAGAATTTTTAAAATGTTCCAGCCTGAGGAAAACTCTTTTCCTCACTTCTGTCAAGAGAAACTGTACTTTCTTAAGACTATTGATTATTTCTTATGTTCTAAATTGTGAATATTTTTCTTTTTGTTATTAACCTAATATTTCATAGTTTTTCTTCATAATAGTTTTATTCACAAATGCTTTACCTGTTCTTGACTTTTTAGCTATAGTGTTTGCCAGGAGTTTCATGTTTCAGATCATTTCTATACTACTTTTTGAGATAATTTTTAATCTTTAGTGTTATTGGTTTTAGAAGTTTATAATTCATTTTCTCTTTTTTCTCTTTTCTGCTGTATTTTCATTAAGGATTTTCTAGGATGTGAAAAACCACCAAATCTCTGAGTTCCAATTTTCAATACTTAAAATGTGCACAATAAGGTGCTATTAGATGATAAGGTGCTATGAAATAATATACAGGTGGTTGGCACATCAAAGACGCTTCTTGTATAAACTGACTACTTTGATTTTCCTTTTCTGAGTGGACTTAACTAATTGATTATTTGCAATTTTTTACTAATAAACATTGTTTTTAAAATGTTTAAATGCTGTCATGTTGTTCAGTTATTTCTGTTTTCTTTATTATGATTATCTCTTTTAGCATATTCAGGAACTACTTATAAAAGTGTAAAACTAGTTTATTGTCATCCATTGCTTCTAAGGACCTAAATACAAGCTATTTTCCTTTCTAAGAGGATACTCTATTGGAGAACTGTAGACAACAAGCCATATTTGTACTTAAGAGGTTTTAGATAATTGATTTGAAAGTAATAGATCAGGTTCAATAAACAATACATTGAAATATACTGGAAAATTTTAACATTTATTTTAATCTTAATTATTTTGTAATGATACATTAATAAGTTTATGGAAAGCAGTTATATTTATACTCTAAATTTCCAGTTCTGGATAAAATTTGTCATGCTGTAATATTACAGTCTTTCCCAGTTTTTTAAAAATCAAATCTATACTTCATTTGATTTTAAAGAGCCTAAGGTATCTGGTCACCATCTCTAGTCATTTGCTTCTCCCTCTTTTATTCTCCACACTCAAGTATTCATATGATTGAATTCATGAGCTTTTATCTTCTGCTCAAGTTATTTCTCCTGAAAACAAATTACTTCACCTAATCTCCACATACTGACATTTTCAAGGCTCAATCTTTAATGTGCAGGTATCAGCCTTGCATCCCTCTACCTGGCCTTCTCTACCACTGCAAGATTGTCTAATGCTAAAATGACACTTTTCTTTTTTACTGATATCCTGTTATGAATCAGAATTTAACTAGTTTTCTGTGAGTATTCCACTTCTTGAGATTGTAAATTATGGGGAAGGGAAACTGGGTGAGACCAGATTGATCAGTGTCTCTGATATCTGGCTGTACAAACAACCTATATCTGTGAGTTATCTAATTATTTACACTGCTACTTAATCGCTATACTCTATACCTTAAAAGTACTGTAAAAAGTATTCTGGGGAAAGTCTTACAGAAACACATTATCGGATACAATTAAATTTAGATAAACCCAGAAGCAAGAACAATAATGAGGTGATTAATGGACTTTGGACTTCGCAGAAAACCAACATAAGCAATATAAGAACCATTTCACTTAATTGCTTCTGGTAATAATAATAAATATTTGAAGACTTAAAAAATAAAGCAGAATGCACACTATCACACTCTTATTTATTGCAAAATAAAAATTATATGATTCCCTAAATAGAACACTTTTGAAACTGCTTAAGAGAAACTGAGCAAATGATCCTCATCAGACATTTATTAAATGTATAATTATGTAAAATGATCTCCATTTATAGTACATGGAATATTATATTTTCTTTATACTTTAAAAGATTACAATCAAATTGGCAAAGTTGACATACACAAACATGCTGTGAAAATACACTAAGTAGAAATATTAAACTAAAAATTAAATTAATATTTTTGTATTACACGAATGTTTGTTTTTTTTTTTAATTGGAACTAATGTGCATAGGAGTGAAAGGTAGTATACAAGAACACAGGTAAAATATACTACTTTTCAAAATATGTTTGCTATATTTTAAGACAGAAGATAATGTTCTTTCTAAAAATATATACGTACTCTAAGGTCAGTGTTTTTTAGAATTTCATGTCCTCTGTCTTTCATTATTAACTTTGTCATGGAGAAGTTCCTCCCTCCCACATTCCCTTCTTTCCTTCTCTTCCCATCATTTATCCTTTCTTTTTTCTTCCTCCTCTCCCCTCCCTTCCCCTCCCCTCCCCTTCCCCTTCCTTCCTTCCGTCCACTGTATCATTCATCCATTCACTCTCTTATCTACACATTTACCATCTATCCATCCACCTATCCTTCCTTCCTTCCTTCCTTCCTTCCTTCCATCTAAAGTTTTATCATACAGTTTGAATACCATGTTTTCCTTGGTATTTCTTCTTGTTTTTTTCTTGTTTCATCTCACACTTATGTGAGGAATGATTATAGAATTCTGTTTGCACTGCTATAGAATACATGAATTATTCTAGACTTTCTTCCCTCACTATCTAATACCTGTTAGCCTTTTCTCTGATTGGCAGTTGAGAGGCTGGGTAAAGCACATCATCTACTTTCCTAAGACTGAGTACTCAAGGAGGTATTAGAGAAAGCAATGGGGATAAGTAAGGGTAGTCTGGAACAGATGTTTTGTTGGCAAACTGAGCTTCTATACTTTTGCAAAATTTTATTAAACACATCATAAAAAGAATCATGAAAGAATAACATGTGGGTAAGATATGCTGCTTTTTTTTTGTAGTGTGAGTCATGAGTCATTTTCTCCTTTTTTATTTATCTGATATATGTATATGTGTATATATGCGTGTGTGTGTGTGTCTCTCTATATATAAAATTACTCTATACTTCTATATTTTCCAGGATGCATGGTACAAGGCCCCATACTTCCATACACTTACGTAATACTTACAGCATAATGATTTAAGTGTGTGTGTGTATATATATATCCTTTTATGTATATCTAAAAATATTTTGTTTATTTCTTATAGTAATAAGGAAACAACAATTTGTGACTTACCCTCAGTAAACTATTTTTATCAGGAAGACAACTGAAGCTTTTCCAAGGGCCATATTTGAGCTATTGGTAGCACATCATTAAATCCTATTAGAAACAAACCAGTATATGTAATTTATTTTACTATGATTCTGTTTGTCGCTATGATTTAGAGTCCTGTGTTAAAGCTCATGAATATAAAACAGCATAATTTCAATATAAGATAGATTTTTAAATAAATTATTATATAAACATACTATTTTAGCTAGAATACATGGTATTCAAACAGTATACAACCTAAATCTGAAAATAATAATAAGAAATATCTATGCATGCACACACATTATTTTAGTGGCAGTATTAATGTACATTTTGTTGTTGTTGTTAAAACTGCTTTGTTTCAATTATTATATTTGGAAATATGGCTGAATCCTCACAAGTTGAGATGAATCAGATGATTCCTCCAAAATATTTGCATACTCTAGCTAAATTCAAAACTATAATTAGCTAAGATAAAGATAAAGAGATTTTAGGAAAACAAGGATTACTTGCAGTATGAATTGTCTCCAATATAATTATAGTTTACTGTTTTGGTCACTAGTGAATTTTAAAACAACAATTTCATAGTAAATCATAACTCTTATCCATTTTATCTAGAGCTGAGCCATAGAACCAGATTTTTAGCTTCAAAATGACAGGAACTTCCAGGAGAATAAAGCATATTAATTTATCACTGAAAATTTTCATTATTTTAATCACTGCCATGGACCGCTTTTGGACATGTAGCCATGGCTTCAATCTGATACAAATGTTGTTAATTGGATGCAAAGTAATGAAAATTAGAGTGGCAGGTTGTCAGCACTTATTCTCTCTGATTCCCAGTATGTACTGTACAAGGCCTCACAGCTCTAATATATCTTATATAAGGCTTTCAGCATAATAATGATTATGTGAGGACATTCACTCTCACATTCAGTCTTAATTTACTGCTTGAGTCAGAATAACTCCTTTTAGAATGTCTGGAACAGCAGGCTGTCCACTAATATGCATAGCTATGAGTTCTATTTTTAATGTCACTACTTAGCAAGTGATATGTTTTTCTAAAGGTTCACAATTGGAAACACTGTCCTACAGAAAAATCCTTTACAAATTACTTTTGTATTATCTAACAAGTAAACTGAAGTGTTAGATGCTAAAATCATAGAATTTTGTTTTAAAATTTTAGCTATACATTGAAAAGTTCCTCTTAAAAAAATAAAAATGCAAACTATGGTAACATTATGAATGATTGGCTTTTCCATGCTAGGAACTGTTTAAATATACTGATTCAATTAAAAGAGTGGAAACTCTTTAGTTGTACTGCATAAACTTATTTTATATTTTTAGTAGATAGTAATAGATGTTACCTTTTATACATAGTAGTCCGGATTTGTCTTTTAGAAAAAATTTTCCATTATTAAACTTCCATGCCTGAAAAAAAAATCTCCCTGGCTTGGTAATATTGTATTCGAAATTCCAGTGGAAGAAACAGTCTACATACAGTAGACACACAGTCACATACATGTGCACACACACACACACATCAATGTACAAACACACATAAAAACTCAAATGTAGATCTGAGTTTATTATACTATGTTTTTCATGACAAGATTCATTGTTCCATACTAGTAAAAATTTTAGTTCTACTATGATTTTTCTTTTTCACCTCTAATTTGTTTTAATTCCTTCATCTCTATAACACCTACTTTAATATTATTAATATATGCCAATGATTATGTATGTGATATTGTAAACTATGTAGGGCTGGTTTTGGCATGTCCATTTAATGTACATAAATTATGGATTTTTTCAAGATTATTTTCTGTTCTTAGATTTTACAACACAATACTATATTCTAAAGATCTACTCATTTTGCTATAAGTCAAGGATAGTATTTCCATATACTTAACACTTTTGGCATAGGCATCAATCACAATTATTAGGGGCAGTAAACAATAAGTGAAGCCATCTATTTATGTTCCAACTAGCTGGATATCAGGTCTGCTGAATAAGCATTGTGAAATTTAAATAAGGACTGCCATATTTAATTATAAAAATTTGGTTTTATATGTGGCAACTATCTGATCTCAATTTTTAAATTATCTTTTTTACTCTCACAATAAACCTGTTGATGAATAGGATTTCTTCATGGTTCTTAGTGGTTTTTATTATTTTCATTTTTGTGTCTATTTAGAATATCTTTTCCAACTTTGAGGCCACAAACACAAGACCCTTATTTTCTTCTAAAAAATTATAATTTTGCCTTTCATATTTAAAATTTAATCAATTATAAATTGATGTGTATGTATGGTGTGAGGAAGGATCTGATTCCAGAATTTTTTTTTTTTGCATCATTCATTATGAACTAAAATTTTCCTCATGATCTCTATTGATCTCGAATGCAAGTTCTATCATAAATAAAATCTCCCTTAATGTGAGGCATTGTCTTGCTCTTCAAGAGAGAATACTGCTATTTCTCCATAAGTATGACACTTGTTGTTGCTGATGCTTTTGTTTAATAGTAAGAACTTCGTGTAGATACAAAAGTTCTATTTATAATTTGCTGAGAATTGTGAGCCATTGATTTGGTGTCTTAGAAAACTAGAACTCTAAATTCATATTTGGGAGACTGAGAAAACATGTTTCCATAAGGCCAAATCATATGACCCATGCAACCAGGTTCTTTAACTGTGAGGAAAATTTTTGTGAGATACATTAAATGATTAAATTAAATAATCCATGAAACATGCTTCAAAGTATTTATGGTAACATATGACATTATGATTGCTTAAAATTGCTTAGTTGTACTAAATTACTTCACTAAATTGACACAGAGAAAACCTTCACATATAATGAAAATCTATAATTATGAACGATGAGAATATTGAAACAATATACAGGAAAAATAAAAGTTGAACCAACAAAGAGAAACATGACACATGGTTAGATAGACAATAGATAAATAATAGATGATGATGATAAGATGTTAGATAGATATATAGATAGATAGATAGATAGATCATAGACAGACAGACAGAAATACAGACAGACAAAGGGAGAAGGGGAGAGAGAAAGAAGGAAAAAAATGTAGCTAGATAGATAGAAGGGAGATAGAGAGAGAGACTGAATAATCTGGAATCAAAAAGATGTTAAATAAGTACTAAATATTTAGAGTTCTATTTGGTTAAAGAAATTGTCAATAAATGTGTTTCCACTATGCCTCCTAAAATCTATATTTATGTACTTTTCTACATCACACTTAAAGTAATCATTTTAAAATAAAGAAATGTATGATAAAATAAAGAAATATATGAGCCTGTGTGTGTGTGTGTGTGTGTGTGTGTGTGTGTGTATCTTTCAGCTGTTTTCCCGAAGCTTGGCATGGTGCCATGTACACAATAGGAGCTTAAGAAATGTTAGAAAAATTCATTTTTTTTAACTAAAATTTCCAGCTTCCTTTACTTTGTGGTCTTACTGGGAACATGTCCTTTCACTAATGAATAATACTTTCTCCCACTTACTAATATTCACCTTTAACTTGATATTTTCAACCCTACCAAACACTTTTATCTATTGACAACCTCTATACATAAATATTTCCCTTTACCCCAAGGCTGCTCACATGCATTCAGAATAAACATGCCACCCAGTATCAGCTCCTCACAGTTCTGTCATTTCTCCAGTTCAATGCTTGCTACCCTTAGGGTGCCCAACATCATCCTCCAAAACGTATCTACCTCTCTTAATATTAATTACCAGTATCAAACTCTGACCATGACCTCCTATATTTTATTTTTCGCTTCTTCAATTTGTTCTTTGATTCCATTTAGATATTTATACTATGATATTTTTGTTTCCCCTAGTATATCAGCCCCTTCTGATCTCTGGTTAATCCCATACTATCTCAAAACCCATGGCTGGTCACTGAATTTCCCTATCACAATAATCATTTACTCTCTTATACCTCTATCCTTTGACACATCTATTCGCCAAATTTTCAATCCCAAAACAATTCTACCACCTCTTCAGTCAAATATCTTACACCCTTACTGCACACCCCCATCCACTACCATTTTATCTTTCTAAAGCTAAGAATTGCTCTGGTTCTTTTGAAACATCACCAAAATATTCTTCACCTTTGTGGTTTTTCTTTTGGGCTCTACTTAGAATGTAATTTCTACTCCTTTTACAATTCCTACTCATTTCTTTAGACAAATCTAGCATTCATCTTATTTCAGAAAGTCCCCCATGATCATCTGTAGAGGGAAGGCATCCCTCATCTCTATTCCTATAAATATTTTTTATTATTTCATTGTCTTATTCAGGTCCACTCAGAAGCAGATACTCAGACAAGGATTTGAGGGCAAGTTGTTTATTTGTGAGGTAATCCCAGCAAACGTTGACAATAGATTGGAGAAGTGAGAAGAAGAAAAGTAGTCAATAAATATATATTATTTAAAAAGTAATTCCCACCTGTCCCTCACTAAGGTGAAAAAGGCTTCAGCATCCAGAAAGACACATTAGATAACAAACTGCAAATAGTTGGTGGGAATCACTGCCATGAAAGGAAATTATAAACTCTAAAGGATATATAAGTAAGGCACTAATGTATCTGCTACATGCATTTACACGATATAACTATTTTTTTGTGCATATCTCCTGATAGATTGTGAAGTTCCCTGAAGGAATGTGTGTGTGTGTGTCTTTACCTTCCTAGAGTATCAAGGAGTAAATATTTGTCAATTAAAAAACAAAATTTTCAACTCTTCAGGGCCTGCTAATGAATTTGGTATGAACAATACATTAATAGCATTGGATTATTATTTCTAGAACTATTATTAATTAGAAATACCATTATAAAATGAACATAAGTATACATAAGCAGTAGTACAAAACAACTTTTGGAGACATTTGGAAATTCACTCTGACATTCCAAAAGAGAAAACATGTAAAGCTTTGATGCTTTTTATATTCCTTAAAAGATAAAATCTGATTATTCCAGAACTGATGTTTTAATTTGACATTTAAAATGATTAATAAAAAAAAAAAAAATGTATGTGACCTTCACATGACACTATACTGAAAAATGTAGAATAGTTCATAGTTAAAGCAGGTCTATCCTACATTGTTTTATTTGTCTAAAGGCTAAAGTGAAAAATGCTTGAACATTTTTTCTTATAAATAATAGGAAGAAAAAGCTCATTCTAACATAATGCTGGTACATTGGATATTAACATGAAAGAATGAGAGCAAAAATTAGAAAGGTTTAAGATGGTAACACCATGAGGAGTGAAAGTTTCAAACTCACCTTGGGTTTAAGTCTGGCACCTGAGAGACAAGTCCCCAAAACACTTAACTTTGAAAACCAATGGGACTCATGCCAAGACCCACAAGACTGTAGTTATATGAGAAATGGCTCTTAAGTTTTTCCCCATTTAGAAAAAAATAAAAAGTTCAGCTAGCATAGGATTTGACATTTTCAGCGATCGAACTACTAAAAACAGAATGCTATAAATAGAATAGTGTCATTTGTTTCCAAAAACTATCGATATACTAGAGTGATGCGAACATTATAATAAAAGCGAGATATTTCGTGGCAAACTTTGGGGATAAGGTTAGGACTGTAATCTACGAGTTACCTTGGGGCAAATAGGAAAAAGATTTTAAAAAGCTTCTGCACTTGATCTTACATATTCTGGGGCCTATTTACCTCAGAAGCAGTCAATCATGCCCAGACTTAAAGCAAAAGAAAATTATCTGCTTATATGAAAGTGACAGCCTGAAGAACAGGCATCTAAGTTAACAACATATGTAGAACCCTGATGGAATACTCTCTGGAGATAGAGACTGGCGGACACATCATGCTTTTCCTTCACCATGCTCCGGAGAACCAGCGTTTCCTGGAGAGAAACTTTCACTTAGGTCTGGTGCCCTAATTTTTGTGGCTAATACCCAGAGGATGCCTCTTAATTGACTGGCTTTGGAGACTAGGGGAGCTTATGTTCTTGGTTCCATGGGACTGTAACATAGTCACCCAGAAAGGAGCTTATACCCTTGTCTGGTGCCCTTATTTTGTGGCTGTTTCCAGGGGACACCTCTACATTGCCTGGATCTGGTGGACAATGGAGATTTTGTTCATGGGTCCCCACAGGGCTCTAAGAAACAGAGAAAGATTTCTTCCAAAGCTACTACCCCCAGGGTACAACAAAAGACAACAGACCCGGGAGCTAAGACTTTCTGTGGAGGAGACCTATTAGCTAAATTATGATTGCAGCTTGAGGGCCATGCTTTTAATTAAATACACATCTAGGGGCTGACTGTAATTCTTTTCAAAGACCATGGAGGACAGGCACTATCTTAACACTTTATCTGCCATGCTTCAGAATGACAGTTTCCCCCAGAGAGGAGATCTGCATGCATCTGGCACCATGGTATTTATATTTGATGATCCATGTTTTGCAGCTGCTGCCAAGGGGATGCCCCTTGATCGCCTGGCTCTGTGGCTAAGGGAACTTGCATTTCTGTGTCCCATAGAACTCTGACAACTGGACAATGGTTTTGGCAGGCTGTTACCCGCAAGGCTCTGTACAGACAGGATATTGGGACACGTACCCCAGTACTTCTGTTAAGTAGGCCAGTTTAGCTTGTTCTGGAGCTCTTGCCTGAGAGTCATGCTTCAGGTTTGTCATAAATGTAGTGGCCTATGGAGCTTCTCTCAAGGAATGTAGGTTGTGTACACCATATTGGTGCTCTGATTTTGCCTTACTCCAAATCTCATGTATTCCTCAGAAAAAGTTATACATATGTCTGGAGCCATGAATCCTACCCAGAGGATATCTTCAAATTTCCCAGCTCTGATGGTCAGCTGGGTTTATGCTTGCAGTTCCACAGGACTATATATATTTGCATATATTTAAAAGTGCTATCTCAGCATCTGGGTTCTAGTTAGCCTGAATCTAGGTCCCTTTGGGATACTTGGCACATGCTTAACTACAAGGAATTACTAAGAATATAATAGGATTCTTGGACACGCATAAATGTTTGAGAGTCAAGCAAGAGTTAGTTTATCTCCTACATGAGGCCAACTTTTCAAGACTAGGAGAGGTGGTCGTTTCATGTATTGCATAAAAACCAAAATAGAGAGTCAAGCACAATGAAGAAACAAAGGAACATGTTCCGAATGAAAGAACGAGATAAAATCTCAGGGGAAAAAAAAACTTTGATGGAATGGAGAAAAGTAGAGAGTTCAAGATCATGGTAATAAAAAATACTCACCAAACTGAGGAGAAGAATGTATGAACACAGTGAGAATGTCAACAAAGAGATGAAAATTATAAGAAAGTTCCAAGTAAAAGTCACGGAGCTGAAGAATACAATAACTGAGCTGAAAAATACACTAGGGAAGTTTAATAGCAGACAGATGAAGGAGAAGAAAGGATAAATAAACTCTTAAATAAGGCAGTGGAACTAACCCAATCAGAACAGCAAATAGAAAAACAAAAAACAAAAAAAGTGACTTATAGGACAACATCAAACAGACTAACATTTGCATCATAGAGTTTCCCAAAAACTAAGATAAAGAGAAAGAGGCAGATTTATTATTTCAAGAAATAATAAATGAAAAATTCCCTAACCTGGGAAAAGAAACAGAGATCCACACTAAGAAACATTATAATTAAATGTTAAAAATTAAAGACAAGGAGAGAATCTAAAATCAGCATGAGAAAAATAGCCTGTTATTTACAAGGGAAACTCCATAAGACTATCAGTATATTTGTCAGTATAAACTTTGCAGGACATAAGGCAATAATATAATATATTCAAAGTGCTGAAAGAAAATAATTTCGACAAATACTGTACCCAGTAAATTTGTCATTTAGAATTGAAAAAGAGAAAGAGACTTTCAGACAAGTAAAAGCCAAAGGAATTCATCATCACTAAATTGAACTTACAAAACATGTTAAAGGGACTTCTTTAACCTGAAAAGAAAGCATGCTAACTAGTAACAAGTAAACATATGTAAGAATATATCCCATTGGAAAGATAAGTATATAGTAAATGTAATGGATTAATAAAGCTAGTATGAAGGCTAAAAAACAAAAGTAGTAAAAATAACTATGATTACAATAATCAATTAAGGGATACATAAGATAAAAAGATGTAAAATGTAACATCAAAACATAAAATGTTGTGTGGGGAGAGATTAAAAATGTTAAGCTTTAAAATGAAATCAAGCTTAAATTTTTATAAACTTAAAATAGACTGTTATAGATATGTTGTTATGGGTAGGCCTTATGGTAACCACAAAGCCAAAACCTATAATAGACACACAAAAGATAAAGAGAAACAAATATAAGCATACCACTAAAGAAAGCCATCAAATCACAAAGGAAGAGTACAAGAAAAGAAGGAAAAAAGAGGCACCACAAAAAACAATAAAAAAAATAAATAAATAACAAAATGGCATAAGTACAAACCTATCAATAATAACTTTAAATATAAATTAACTAAATCCTCCAATCAAAAGAGTGGCTTAATGGACAAAAATAACAAGACCCATCTATATGCTGCCTAGCAAAGGCTCATGTTAGACATAAGGACACACTTGGACTAAAGTGAAAGGACAGAGAGGCGTTCCATGCAAATGAAAACCAAAAGAAATCTGGGGTAGCTACACTTGTATCAGACAAAATCAACTTTCCAACACAGACTGTAATGAGACAAAAAAGGGCATTATATAATAATAAAGGAGTCAATCTAACAAGAGGATATAACATTTGTAAATACTTATACATCCAACATAAGAGCATCTAAATATAAAGCAAATATTAGCAGAGCTGTATAGAGAAAAAGACTAAAATACTAAAATTGTAGGGGACTTTAATACTCCATTTATATCAATGGCTAGATCACCTGGACAGAAAAGCAATAAGAGAGTATTGGCCTTAATACCTTAGATCAGATAAAATTAATAGGTATATACAGAACATGCCAACCAAAAGCAACAGAATACACATTCTCAAGTGCCCATGAAACATTCTCCAGAACAGATCATATGTTAGGCCATAAAACAAGTCTTAATAGATTTAAGAATCTTTTCCGACAACAATGGTATGAAACTAGCCCTGTATACTGAAAACTATAAGACATTAAGAAAAATTGAAGAAGGCACAAATAAATGTAAAGATATTCTGTAGTCATAAGTTAGAAGAATTATTATCATTAAAATGTCCATACTACTCAAAACAATCTACAGATTCAGTGCAATACCTATCAAAATTCCAATGGCATTTTTTTTCACAGAAATAGAACAATCCTAAAATGTGTATGACATCATAAAAAGCCCCTAATAGTCAAAGCGATCTTTAGAAAGAAGTATGAAGTTGGAAAAATCACACTCCCTGATTTCAAACTACATTTTTATTATAACATATACAAAATTACAATAATCAAAACAGTATGGTATTGGCATAAAAACAGACACATAGATCAGTGGAACAGAATAGAGAGCCCAGAAATAAACTGCACAGATATAAACAATTAATATATGACAAAGGAGCCAAGAACATACAATGGGCAATGGACAGTCTTTTCAATAAATGGTGTTGGAAAAATTGGACAGACACATGCAAAAGAATAAAAATGGACCTCAATCTTATACCATACACAAAAATAAATTCAAAATTGATTGAAAACTTAAACATAAGACCTGAAACCATATTAAACTTAGAAAACATAGGTGGTAAGCTCCTTGACATAGATCTTGGTAATAATGTTTTGAATCTGACACCAAAAGCTAAAGCAACAAAAGCAAAAATAAGCAAGTGGAACTACATCAAGATAAAAAGCTTTAATCAGCAAAGGAAACAATCACTAAAATCAAAAGGCAACCTATCGAATGGGAGTAAATATTTGCAAATCATACATCTGACAAGAAGTTAATATCCAAACTATATAAAGAATTCATACAACAAAAAACAAATAAACAACCTGATTAAAAAAAAAAAATGGGCATAAGAACTGAAGAGACATTTTTTCCAAAGAAGACATACAAATGGCCGTAATGTTGATGAAAAGATGTTTATCATCATTAATTACCAGGGGAATGCAAATGAAAACAACAATGAAATATTACCTCATACCTGTTATAATGGTTATAATAAAAAATGACAAGAAATAATAGGTGTTGGTGAGGATGTGGAGGAAAATGAATTCTTGTGCTTTATTGATGGGATATAAATTGGTATAGTCACTATAAACAACAGTATGGAAGTCCCTAATTTTTTTTTTTTTAAAAAAAGAACTACCATATGATTCAGCAATTCCCCTTCTGGATGTTTACTGTAAAAAAAAAAATACTAACTTGAAAAGATACATACACCAATATGTTTGTTGCAGCATTATTTATAATAGCCAAGGTATCAAAACAGCTTAAGTGTCCATCAATGGATAAATTAAGTTTTGAGGAGTCACGGCAAGTAAAAAAGATGTTTCTCTAGAGTGTTTAGAAACAATGGAGTCACGGCAAGTAAAAAAGATGTTTCTCTAGAGTGTTTAGAAACAATCTTTTCACTAAATTTCTACCTCAAAAAATTTTTTTTTCAGATGGTGTGAATGTCCCTTTCTATTTCTATTAAAGGTAATTCTGAAGAGTATAATGTAAAGTCTTATTGACTGGGATAAATAATATATATATATATTCCGTTGTGTATATATATACACAACGGAATATTGTTTACCCATAAAGATTGAAGTCTTACCATTTGTGAAAACGTAGATGGAACTCAAGGGCATTATGCTAAGTGAAATAAGTCAGATAGAGAAAAATAAGTATCATGCGATCTTTTAGGTAGAATCTAAAAAAATAAAAAGTAAATAAAAGCTAAAACTAAAAACAAATAAATAGATAAAGAGAACAGATTGGTGGTTGCTAGAGGTGGGATGTAGGGGTAAGAGAAAGGGTGAAGGCAGTGAAAAGGTTAATCAACAATCTGTTAAATGAATACATTGGCTGAACTGCAATCTGATTAATCTCTCATGAAAAAAAGAAATACAGAATTGACTTTGCTCATTCCATTCTCATTCAATAAATATTATTTAGTATTTTAATGTAGCATTTTTATTATAACATATACATATAGACTATAAATGAATAAACATAAAGTTAAGCATATTGACATAAAATGATAACTTCCATTCTACATTTTTCCATTGAGGACAAGATCAGCTTTGATGCTCAGCAATTGAAATATCATCACTTTTTTTCAATTATCCCTTTTTATTGTTAAGAGAGTAACAGTAACCACTTAGTTATTGTAGAATTCTGTAAAAAAGCTGAAAAAATAAATGTATTACTGAAAAAATAAAATTAAATGAAAGGATGTCATAGTTTCAGAATTTACCTTTGAATCTCTTTACCAGATACCATAAGAAGACCAAGCAAATGTGTCCATATGGGATCTCAAGAGTTAAGAGAAATGATATTGAATATATTGTGTTTGTCATGATCCATATAGCATCAGAAATATTATCTATCAAATAATTCAATAAAGTTCAAAACTTGGTATATATGTCAATTATTAAAATAGAAGAACAATGCTTCTACTCTAGTTTCTGGAGATTTCTGACATCCTGTCAGTCAGATTGACATATATGCAACAAACTCAATTTTCTACTCTAGCTTAATAAGCAAAAATATAGAAAAATAGTTTTTAGATTAAGTGAATGGATTGGGGATGGGTAAGCCAGGCAACATGCTAAAGGGGTTTAGCTTTGTTCCATGCATTAATTCAATAAATTCATTAAAATATTAATGTATGTTGATTTAGTCTGGGAATAAACTACCTTGCATTTTGGAATATTAGCTTATATTGGTACAGTAAATTATTTAAACAAATGAGCGAGGTGTCAAAATAAGCTACTAAAGAATGCCAAATGGCCCTGACTCATCTTCTAGTTAATGTTTTTCAGTAAGAAGAAAGATGAGTTGAATGAAATAAATTATTCCCCTTTAAAAGAAAACTTATCCAGCATGAAAAATAAACATAGATTCAGTGTTTATTGTGCCCAAATGTAGTTCTTGGCAAAGAAAAAACAATTTCATTCATATATATAACCATAGTGGTAAGAGAGACATATGTTCATATTTAGATGTGTTGGTGGAAGTTTCACATTAAAATATTTCATTTGCTAACATTAAATGTTAAAACATACAAAGAAGAGTTGTTTGTTTTTTAATAAGAAATTTTGTAAGATATCAACTGAAAAACATAAGGTTTCCTAAAATCTCAATTGGGTCCATTAATTCAGCTTGCATAAATTCTATGAATGCATTAATAAAAGGCAAAGCAATAAAAATCATTCCTTACATTGCAAACTGTGTTTCAAACAAGAATGTCTTAATGGAGTCACGGCAAGTAAAAAAGATGTTTCTCTAGAGTGTTTAGAAACAATCTTTTCACTAAATTTCTACCTCAAAAATTTTATTTTTCAGATGGTGTGAATGTCCCTTTCTATTTCTATTAAAGGTAATTCTGAAGAGTATAATGTAAAGTCTTATTGACTGAGATTGATGACACATGGCTTGTAGGCCTCCCTGTGCAAGAGAAGCAATATATCTTTGGGCAAGACTTTAAATGTTCTGAAGTTTTTCTTTTAGGAAAATATAGAATAATAATTTTGTCATGTCTATATCATTAGCCCATTCTTATAATTAAATAAAGTGACTGATATAAAAGCACTTTGTATTATAAACAAAAATATACAGTTTTTAATGAAGACATTTTATAACCTCCATTGAAGTACATCAAAAGAGAGTTGAATAATATATACCACGTTCATTTATGAAAGGACTAAATATGAAGAGTCAGTTATCTAAACACTATACATTCAAGAAAATCCCAATTAAATAAAATTATTTTTTTTTTCAAGAATCTGACCATCTTTTAAAGAATTGTTTCAAAAGCTAAAGATGCACTAATAGCTAAATCATTTTAAAGAAGAGGATACACCATATGAGATATTGCTAGATCACTGGAACACAAGAGAGTTTGGAAACAGAGCAGTATATACACAGAAACTTTGATATGATAAAGGTGGCCATATAAGTCAATAGTACATGGTGCTGTGAGAATGACTATCTAGGTAAGAAAAAGGAAGTTGAATCCCTAGATAATATAGATCCCTGATAGATTAAAGACATGAATGTAAGCAGTAAAACCATAAAGTCAAAGAAGAAAATTCGGGACAAAATCTCTGTTAGTTAGTGTGGGAAGAGAATTCTTGATAGGTTACCAAAAAAGCACTCACTATACGGCAGAACACTGACCTGACTACTTGTAGAAGTTTAGCTAAGCTACTTAATGATATTGTTGCCTCGGCATCCATTTTGTTTGGTCAAGCAATTTGCAGTAATCTTAAACTGACACTACCCCCCTCATACAAATGCAAGCCCTAAATAACAGTCCACATAGTTATAAGCAAATGTAAGTTTCTGATGTGATTTCTTCAACAACACTGTGATCAACAGTTTCCCCAACTCCATAATATGCCACTAAATAAGTACTCCATAGGGCTTACCAAAGCCCTCTTCTTTTGGTTTGAATTGACAAATATGGCCTCACCTGGGAACTCTAAAGCAATCTACCCAAGAACCCTGATAAAGACATGTGCCTCAGGTCCTGCTTCTCTCTGTCTGCACTCTCCCTTGATCTTTCTGTTTGACCTCTCTAGGCATGCTAGGTACTGTGAATAATAAACTTCTCTATTTCAATTTCTCTTGTGGTCTGTTCTCGCATGTAGCTCATTATCTGGCATGCTCAGCTCCACTTAATAAGTCTTAATTTGACAAATTCATAAGAAGATACATTTTTTTTTTAATTTAATGAAAGATGACCACAGATGCAGGCAACAGACTTGAATACAGTCTGGGAAAAAATATTTAAGATACTAAAACCAATAAGACACTATACAGAAGAAAATACTGCAAATAAACAAAACCATGATGAGAAATAGGTTTAAAATGACAAAGAAACATGATTAGAATTTTCACAGACTAGATACTTCAAATTATTGTTCAACCTCATTAGAAATTAAAAACTATAAAATAAACTAAATTTAATTATTAAATTAAATAAAATGACAGTAAGATATATGTATATACCTATAAGCATAGTACAAAAATAATCATAGCTAATAACATGTTTGAGATGAGACAATCACTCATGTCATCGTGAAAGTGGAAATGTGTAGCCATTTTGGAAAAATATGTAAATATAATTAATAAAATTATTCATGATTATACTCTATATTACTGTAATCCAAGCTAAATAATAGTGTAAAACTATTATGTAGTAGTTTAAAGTTATCCCTAATTTCAGATGTAGGTTTATTCTACACATCTACTTTCTATAGAAAAATGTACCTATTTTGTGCCTCAGTTCCTTCTTTTGAAGAAAAAGGATAGAAGTAGTATTTGACTCACAAAAGTGTTTTAAGGATAAAGAGAGTGTGTTGATGCAATATGTTTAGAGAGATATAGCACATTATAACTACAAAAGAAAATATGAACTAGGAAACAGGTATGAGTATGTCCATGAGGTGATTTTTGTTGGATCAGGGTGTTGGAAGCATTTTAGATAGCATTGTTAAGGGAATGAAAAAGCAGTATGTAGTTGGTGCATAGCATAAAATATTAGGTAGTTGATGAGATTAATATTCTTGATCAACAAGAGTAGGTATTAAATTTAGAGTAAATTCATTTTAGTTAAAAGAAATGTCAGACTTTCTGTTTCAGGTAAGACATGTAAAAACCTTGGAAATCATCACTTTTGTTGTCAAAACAAGAAGAAAAAAGCTGAATAAACTGAAAATCGACAATTCTTTTTACACCCATTAGAAAATTCAGGTCATAAGGCAAGTGTTTGCTGCTAAAATTAGAAAGTAAATCATAGTTTCCTGGGAGTGGAAGCCTCCACTGGAGCCAATATTGATAAGATTATCATCCAAAATATAAAAATAACTCTTAAAACTCAACACTAACAAGATAAACAACTCAAATAAAAAGTGGACAAGATATTACAACAAAAACTTTACCAAAGAAGATATACAGAAGACAAGTAAGTATATAAAAAGACGGTTAACATCATATATCATTAGAAAATGCAAATTTAAACAACACTGAGATACCACTACACATGTACTAGAATGGCCAAAACACTGACAACATGAAATGCTTAAGAGGATATGGGACAACAGACTCATTCATTGTTGGTAGGAATACAACATGGCACAGCCATTCTGAAAGACAATTTAACAGTTTCTTACAAAACTAAATGTACGATTACCATTTGATTTAGTGATCATGTTTCTTAGTCTTCAACCCAAGGAGTTGAAAACTTATATTCACATGAAAATTTGCATATGGATATTTATAGCAGCTTTTCTCATAATTGTTCAAACTTGGAAGCAACTAAAATGTCCTTCAGCAAACTCTGTATACATCCAGACAATTAAATATTATTTAACAATTTAAAAAAGAATGAGCTATCACCAGGAATAAACCCTCAATTATATGGTCTACTAATTTATGATGAAGGAGGTAAAAATATAAACTGTAGAAATGACAGTCTCTTCAACAAGTGGTGTTGGGAAAACTGACAGATATGTGCAAAAAATGAAATTGGACCTCTCTCTTACACAATATAAAAAAATAAACTCGAAATGGGTTAAAAACTTAAATGTAAGGCTTGAAACCAAAAAACTCCTAAAAGAAATCATAGGAAATAAATAAAGTATTTTACATCAGCCTGAGTAATATCTTTTTGGATACATTCCCTTGAGCAAGGGAAACAAAAGCAAAAATAAACAAATAGGACTACATCAAACTAAAAAAGTGAAAGAAACCAACAAAATAAAAAGGCAACCTACTAAATGGGAGACTATATTCACAAATAATATCTCTGATAAGAGGTTGATATCCAAAATAGATAAGAAACTCTATAACAAAAAAATCTGATTAAAAAATGGGCAGAGGGCATGAAAAGACATTTTTTTCTAAAGAAGACATACAGATGGCCAACAGACATATGAAAAAAATGCTCAACGTTATTAGAAGAGTATGGAGATTCCTTGAAAAACTAAAAATAGGTATACCATATGACCAGCAATTCCACTTCTGGGCATTTATCCAAAGAAAATAAAAACACTAATTTGAAAAGATATGTGCACTCCTGTGTTCATTACAATATTATTTACAATAGTCATGATATGGAAGCAACCTACATGTCCATTGATAGATAAATAGATAAAGATTGTGAAGTACACACACACACACACACACACACACACACACACACACACACACTGAAATATTATGCCACAATAAAAAAGACTGAAATCTTGCCATTTGTGACAACATGGGTGGATCTAGAGAGTATTATGCTAAGTGAAATAAGCCAGGTGAAGAAAGACAAATACCAAATGGTTTCACTTATACGTGAAATCTAAAACAAAACAAAACAAAAACAATCTCATAGAAACAGTGATCAAAGGGATATCTACCAGAAGGGAGGGGGTAGGGGGATAACTGAAAAGGTGAAGAGAATTATAGTTAATAATATTGTGATAAGTTTACATGGTGACAGATGATTACTAGAATTAGTTAGGTGATCATATTGTAAGGTATAAAAACGTCGAATCACTATATTGTACACTTGAAACTAATATGACCAATATAAGATTGTAAACTGACTACACTTAAATTAAAATAATTAATAAGAATAATAATAAAAGAATAAGTTCTCGAGGCACTAAAACACATGGAGAAAACTTAAATGCATATTATTACATAAGATAAACAAATCTCGAAAGGATACAAACAGCATTATTTAAAGATTATAGCATTCTGGAAAAGCCAAAACTGTAAGACAGAAAAAAGATCTATGTTTGCCAGGGGTTGAGGAAAGAAAGGGAAAAGGACGAGTCACTGGAGCACAGGGAATTTTTAGGGTGGTAAAACTATTCTGTATCATATTGCGATGGCGTATAGCTCACTATATGCATCGGTTAAAACTTACAGAACTATACAACCCAAAGAGTGAATCCTAATGTAAACTATGGACTTCAGTTAATGATAATGTGCCAATATTCATTTATTAATTGTACCACACTAATGCAAGATTTTAATAATAAGAAAAACTGGTGGCAGGTGTATGTGAACTCTGTATTTTCTGCTCAATTTTTTTGTAAAATAAAACTGCTCTAAAAATAAAGTTTATTAATTAAGAAAAGCAATGAAGCAAAACCTATATTACAGACATATTCATTATAAGGACATGTATCAAACTTACTAGACTGGATATATAAGAGAGAAAATAAGAGTCAAGAACAAAGATCAGAAAGAAAATGAGATGAGTTTTTAGTGACAACAAGTAGCATAATAAAAGCTGAGGAACAGGGCAGAGAAAAAAAATGGCGTAGATGATAGAGGCTCTGTTCATTCTTCTGGCAACCAAATCACAGTTGTGACAGAAACAAGGAGCAAACAGGAAGGAAAATTGCCTGGGATCTAGATGAACAAGACATACAACTAGGAAAAGAACTAAGAAATCACCCTGCAACGGGAGGAGGTAGGATGGGGTGAGGACACAAGGCTGCCCGGCCTTGAGTGGCTGAGTGAGACAGAAGCTACAGCAGCAGTAGCTGTAGATGCCTCTTAAAAGGGCCATGTTTGCAAGCAGACTTTCGCAATGATAGACTTGCTTGCTCTGAGCACCATCCCCAGGTTGGCTGTGCAGGGTGCACAAGGGACTTATAAGAGAACATTGAGTTGTCAGAGTGAGGGCTGGAGGCAAGACATGTTCTGTACAGAAGTGCCGGCGGTATCCATTGTTCCTCTGTTGAGCCTTCCCCACTCCCAGTGTGCTGATGCAGTGTCACCATAGCTGAGACAACATCAAACTGGGTAACGGAGTTCACTCAGAGGATTCTCTGAAATCCTGCCTCCCTCAACTTATGGCCCCACCCACGCCATATCCAAATGTGTCCTTGGTGAGTCAGGTAGCCTTTGCTGAGCAGTGCCTAGACTCACACTGGTGGCAGCTGAGTGATTTCTGATGAGGCCTCTTGAAGCAACTGTAATCACATCATCTCTGGTTTGCTTGCTGAATCTTAACAGGTAGACTTAGCAGGACAGAGGCTGGGGCAAAATTTGGCCTACAGCTGAACTTCTCTCAGGACTATGCCACTGGACACCTACTTCACACTAATAAGATTGGGAAACTTAGAGCTTTGCTTAGTACACAGAAACAGACACAGAAAGGCAGCCAAATGGGAGACAAAGAAGCAGAAACCATCTTCGAGAACAGAACAGAGATCCAGAAATAATGGAATCAAGCAATCTCACAGATGCGGAGTTCACAACACTGGTTATAAAGATGCTCAATGAACTTAGGGGAAGTGTAGATGAATTCAGTAAGAACTTTAACAAAGAGATAAAAAACATAAAACTGGAAATGGAAATTATAAAAGGGACCAGTCAGAAATGAAGAACACATTATCTGAGATGAAAAGTATATTAAATGGAATAAACAGAGTGAATAAGAAGAGAATTGAATGACCTATATAGAGGATAGGGAAGCCAAGGACACTCAATCAGAATGGCAGAAAAAAAGAAGCCAAGACTATAATAATAATTTAAGGAGCCTATGGTGTCCTTACATTTTTACAGTTGAATGTAAATTTATTCGTGTCATAAGGGTACCATAAAAAAAAAAAAAAAAAAAGACTTTGGAAAGCTATTTGAAAAAAATGATTAAAAAACTTCCCTAGTCTGGTGAAGGAAATAGATATAAAACCCCAGGAAGCTCAGAGAGTCCCAAAAAACCAGGAATCCAAAGAGGCCCACAACAAGACACATCATAATTAAAATGCCAAAGGTTAAATACAAAGAGAGAATCTTAAAAGCAGCAAGAGAAAAGCAGTTAGTTACTTATCTATAAGGGAGAACTCATAAGACTGGCAGCTGATAAAAAGACACATGCAGACTAAAAAGAAGGGGATGGAAAAATATATTGCCTTGATGGACCTAGAGGGCATAGCACTGAATAAAATGGATCAGATAAAGACAAATATCACATGATTTCATGGACATGTGGAGTCTAAAGAACAAATAAAAAACAACAACAAAAGCAGAAATAAACTCATAGATATAGAGAATATTTTGAGGGCTACTAGATGGGAGGGTGGGTTAGGGGACATGAAAAAAAGGCAAAGGGATTAAGAGGTGAAAATGGATAGTTGCAGAATAGACATGGAGATGTAGAGTGTAGCATGGAGAAAATGGTTAATAATGTAATAAAAATGTAAGGGGACGAGGGGTACTAGATTTTATGTGGTGATCACTTTGCAAGTTATGTGAATCTCTATTTGCTACGCTATACAGCTGAAACTGGTATATTATTGTATGCCAACTATAATTATAAAAAAAACTCACTGAATTGTACAATGTAGATACAAGCAACTAATTATATATTATATTTCAATAAAGCTGGAAAAAAAACTGAGGAACATGTTAATAACTTATTTCTCTCAAAAAGAACACATAAAGAATAAAAGCACTAAAGATTCACCTTTTTAAAAATCTATTTCTTTATTTTTTTATTTTTAATTACAGTTGACATTCAACATTATTTTATATTCGTTTCAGTTTTACAGCATAGTGATTAGACATTTATGTAATTTATGAAGCATAGCGATTAGGCATTTATGTAATTTATCCCCCTGATAAGTTGAGTACCCACCTGGCAACGTATTTATTACATTTACTTTTATACTTACAGTACTGCCAACTTGATCAATTCTTTAAAAAAAAATTAACTACAGTTTGAAAAGTAACGTGATAAATAGCAAGGTAAGAAGATAAAGAGTGGAGCAGGAGGAAAGGGGCCAAGATCATCCTCTATATTAGCTACATTTTCTGATGTAGCTAAGCTGATAGAGCACTACTGGCTTCAGCAACTGACTAACCAGCAACATGGGGATGACATAACATTGTCAGTCATTGTGTCTGGATGTTCTTTTAAATCACTATAGTATTGATGTTATGATATATATGTCAATTCTTTTCATTTTTTACTTTCAGAGATAGTTAGAGTAATAAAGAATTTATAGTCCATGCCACCCTAATAATTATAATTAAAATAATAATTTAAAAAGAATGTATAGTCCAGGAATGCTCATCTGTCAAGGTACCAAGAATGCACTCTCCAAGAGGTTATCTGATATTATATAGGGGAGTGTCATGCTCCAGAGGTAGATGATAAAAGCCTTTTTGAAATCCCTGTCTTAATCAACAACTAATGTTATGAAAATTCATACACAATGATAAAAGTGACTTCTTAATTATTATGATGAACATAGGAAATGGGCTCTTATTAATGAAATCAAAGGTACTCAATAAACATAGATAAGCTGAAATAATTTAGAGACTATCCCCGCCCCCGCCCCGCCCACTTTGACTAGATGTAAGTACCTAACAATTCTCTTTAGGACTGGCTTTAACCCAAAATGTAACAGAATTAAGGAGTTGTGCTACTCTGTGTCCTGGGATTGGTTTTTATTTCTTATTGCATGCTGCTGATAAAAAGGCACAGGATTGTCACTCTGGAATACGTGTATCTACCTCATAAAGTTGTGATCAAATAACCTGAAAGGACAAAGAGCTGAGAGTTTTCTGTCACCAAGACAGGTGTATGAATTGTTTTGTGCTCGCTTTGCTCATAGATATTTTTTAATAAGTATCTATATGTGTGGCAGAATTTGACCTGAGGTGTTGCACCTCATAACCTCACAGAAAGGTTGTAGAAGAATATTGAATTGAGAGTATTTAAATGGACAACTATGAAAAAATACCTCACACTAGAAAGTTTAATATAAACAGTGTTCTTTGGATTTAGTCACAGGAGAGTACCAGTGCTGTTGTCAAAGGAATTTCATAGTTGTGAGAAACTGAAATTGAATGTAAGAAAATGGCAACAGCAAACTGGTTATTCTTGCAGAAAGTATAGGTTTTCCTATCCTGGGTGTTCACTCTGTATTGCTTAGATAAAATGGCACATGGGGCCCTCTTCTATCCCTTTCTGCCAGTGGGAGAGACTGCATTCCAATTGAGCTTCCCATAGAAGCAGTGGTTTCCTTTTTATAGCAGGGGAAGTCCCTTATGCCCTCAAGGACTCCAGGTGCTACACAACTGACATTCCCACACAATTCCTATTAATAGACTAGCATCTAAATCTACATTGCCTGATGCCAAACAATTTGCTTCCAAACTGACAAAGTACTTACACCTGTGTGATAAAGATCAAAACAGGCCCAAACATACCATATCTGGTATTATGGGAGAAGGAGAGATCTACTCTTTCTTTTTCTTGTGAACCCTAGCCATGTAAAATTTTTCTTTCAAATAAAATCTATACATCATCTAAGACCATGTTGTGAAATGGTGCCAGCATTCTGATGTACCATAGGTGACAATGGGTAATGTTGCAGAGATAATCTCATGGCTGTGAGAGTATTATATGAGCAGCGTAAGATGAAAATTGAGTCAAAGGAGATTTAATAGTTGAGAGTAGTTTGTTGTTTTATAAAGTGAAATCAACTGAAAACATTTGAATACTAGTGGAAGGTGATGAAGAGAGTGGAAGATGTTAAAGATCTTAAGAGGCAGAGGATAATCAAGAGAGAAAAGTCCCTAAGAAAGGCACAGGGCACACTATCCAGGGCAGAAGTGAGAAGAGACTCAATCATCATTTGAACAGCTCTCGTACTACATCAAGAGGTGAGGCTGGCTGCTGATACTGGTAGTTTATAAGATTTCTTTATCTTCCATTCTCATACATTCTCAGACAATTTTTACTGTTCTTTCTATTTGGGCCAGATTAAGCCATATGTTTCTCCAAAACCTAATTATTGTGGTTAAGGAACATGCCTTTCTCTGTTTAACTTAGGCTTGACTTCCATATCTATCCTTTGATCAATCCCTCTGGCAATGGGTATGAGAGAATACTTACATTAGGCAGGGCAACACTAGCTGCTATAATAAACATCGTTCACAACAAAATAGACATTTATTTAGAGGTTTGAAAGATTCCAAGATGAGCCTTCTGTATTGTTGGGTCTCTCTTCTCTGAATAATGATTTAGGGATTCTAGCTCTTTCTATTTTGTAGTTTCACTATCTTCAATAGATGGCTTGTAAGATTGCCTTGCATAGGTAAATCAAACTGGTGAAAAGAGAAAGAAAAGTCAAAATTATAGCAAAAGACAAAGAAGGCCACTATGCAAGGATACAGAGGTTGATTCATTGAGAGGCTATAACAATTATAATTATATATGTATCCAACATCAGAGTGCTTAAATAGACCAAGCAATATAACAGACTCGAAGGGGAAAATAATCCAATAATAGCAGAGGACTTCAATACCTCATGCTCAACAATGAATACATCATCCACACAAAAAATATCAATAAACATTGGACTTAAATGATGCCTTATATCAAATGGACCTAACAGACATATTTATACCATTTCATCCAACACTAACAGAATATACATTCTCATCGAGTGCATGTAGAGTGTCCTCCAGGATAGGTCATATGTTAGATCACAAAATAAGCCTCAGCAAAGATAAGAAGAATGCCATTATACAAAGTATCTTTAAAAACACAATGTTATGAAATTAGAAAACATAACAGGAGGAAAATTGGAAAATTAACAAGCATATGCAAACGAAACAGCACTCTTGAACAACCAATGGGGCAAAGAAGATATCAAAAGGGAAATGAAAAAAAAAAATCTTGACACAAAAGAAAATAGAAACACAGCATAATCCAAATCTATGGGATGCTGCAAAAGCAGTTCTAAAAGGGAGGTTAATAGTGATAAACACCTATATTAAGAAATAAGAAAAATGTCAAATAAATAACTTCATTTTATATCTGAGAAAAGAACTATGAACAGCAGAACAAAGTAAGCCAAAGTTGGCAGGAGAAAAGAAATAATAAAGATTAGAGTAAAAATGAATGAAATAGAGATGAAAAAATACAATAGAAAAAATCAACAAAACTAAGAGCTGTTTTTTGAAAAGATGAACAAAATTAAGAAAACTTTAGTTAGGATAATAAAGAAAAAAAATAGGAAAACCTCTAATAAAATCAGAACTGAAAGAGGAGACATTACAACTGATACCACAGAAATACAAAGGACCGTTAAGGGACTTCTAAAAACAATTATATGGCAACTAATGGGATAATCTAAAATATATTAATAAATTTCAAGAAATATATGACCTATCAAGATTGAATCATAAAGAAGTAGAAACTTTAAACAGATCAAAAATGTGTGTGGAGATTGAATAATTAATAAAAAAAAACCTTCCAACACAGAAAACCCAAGATTAGATGGTTTCACTGTTGAATTCTATCAAACACTAAAAAATAATAATAATGCTGATTATTCTCAAACTTTTTCAAAAAATGGAAGAGGAGGGAAAAATTTCAAATTCATTTTATGAGGACAGCATTATCCTCATACAAAAATTAGGTAAGGACACTACAAGAAAACAAAACTACAGATTTTTATCCCTGATGAATATAGCTGCAAAAATTCTCAACAAGATACTAGCAAACTGACTGAAAAGCACATTAAAAGGACCATGCACTCATGATCAAGCAGGATTTATCCCTGGGATGGAAGGATAATTTCATATATGCAAATTAACAAATAAGATACACCACCCTAACAGAATAAAACATAATTATATGATCATCTCAATGGAGGCAGAAAAATCACTTGACAAAATTCATCATTTTTAATGATAAAAACTCTAAACAAATTGGATATAGAAGGAACATACCTAAACATAATAAAGGCCATATATAACAAGCGTACACTAACATCATATTCAATGGTAAAAGACTGAAATCTTTCATGCCAAGATCAAGAACATGATAAAGTGCCCACTCTCATAATTCCTATTCAACATACTACTGAAATTTCTAGCCAGAGAAATTAGGTGAGAAAAAATAAATAAATAAAGAGCATCCAAATCAGGAAGGAAGAACATCGTCCTTATTTGATCTTATATGTAGAAAATCCTTTAAAAATCTACCAAAAAACTTTTAGAATAAACAAATTCAGGAAAGTTGCAGCCTACATAATTAACATACAAAACTCCCTAACATTTCTATACACTAATAAAAAAATTGTTTAAATACAAAATAAATGAAACAATACCATTTAAAATAGCGTCAATAAATACTTAGGAATAAATTTAACCAAGAAGATGAAAGATCCACAGAGTAAAAACTGTAGGACATTAATCAAAGAAATCGAAGAAGACACATATAAATAGAAAGACATCTTGTGTTTAGGATAAACACAGACATGTTCATTTCTGTGCATACTATACAAAGACATTTATAGATTCAATGCAATCTCTATTACAATTCCAATGGCATTTTTTACAGAAGTAGAAAAAACAATCCTAAAATTTATATGGAACTGCAGAAGACCCTGAATAGCCAAAACAGTCCTGAGACAGAACAAGGTGGGAAGCATCACACTTCCTGATTTCAAGTTATATTATAAGGCTATAGTAATCAAGATATCATAACATTAGCATAAAAACAGACACAGATCAATGGAACAGAATCGAGAGCTCAGAAATAAACCCATGTATATGCATATCCAGTCAACTACTATTTGAAAATAAAGTCAAGAGTACTCAATGGAGAAATAGTACTGGAAAAATTGCATATTCATGTGTAAAGGCATGAAAGTAGACCCCTATCTTATATCACTCACAGAAGTCAAACAAAAATGGACATAAGGCTTATAAGGCTGAAAACTATTAAACTGCTACAATAAAACACAGAAAAAACCTCCTAGACATTGGTCTTAGCAATGACTTTTTCAACATTTTTATACTTTACATAAGAGTTAAATAAGAGATAGTTAAAACTGAGGTAAGTAGGTTAAAATTACTGCAGTAAAAATTTCACTGGAAGATATGAACAATTTAAACATGTAGCCTCCCTGAGGATACTTTGACCTTAACCTGAGTGATATGGACTAGGAGATATTTGAAAATAAGAAATAAGAAAGAGCTATCATCATTGTCATTGTAGTCATCATCGTTGTCATCATCATCATCATCATCAATAGAAAAGAATAGTCCTGACTAATTTCAGCCCAGAAGAAAATATTCATTTTTCTTAAGCCTAAATTTTTATGGAACCCCTACCACATGAGAATACAAGGCACTGACAAAGCATTTTTTTATAAAGTTTTGTAAAGAATGCAGTCTAATGCATAAAATTTATATATACAATAAATCTGTGTTACACACATTTTTACAAATTAAATCCTGAAATAATATAGCTAGAGTAATATAAACAGCAGCAAATTGTAACCTTTGAGCAATTGCAGAAATAAGTTTTGGTGATTACAATGAGCGCATAGGCAAGAAGTGACCGATCCACTATGGGTATGGGCAAAATGTGGACAGCAATTTCTGGTGACCTGAGAAGATAATAGAGAAACAGAGCATGACTGACAAAGGAAACACTTTAGCAGCCTCTGGATAAAGGCTTAAAATATCCAATGAATAGGAATTTATCATTCCCATGAAACTAAATTTTATTTATGCTAAATATTTACCTTAGCATATATTTATATTTTCTTCTCTTTATACAAACTAGCTCAAAAACAGCTTTACTAACTTGATTCCTAGACTTGTTGAAAACATTTTGTAATAGACATTGAATCTTTTAATGTCCAATTATATTTTAATGTAAATTATCTCTAATATTTAATATTGGGAGCAGTTATTTTATTCTGAGGAATCAAAAATATTTTTTTAGGTAATTACTTCTTCACCGTAACTTCTAAAACTATTCCAAGTCAAATTTAATATTTGGCCACTTGTATTTTCTCTACCAATATATTTTCATCTTTCCCAATATTTTATTTTGCTTTTTTTTTCCTTAAAATGAAAAATTTCCTCATTCTACTTTTTATGTGAGAAATGAATAAATACTCTGAGCTAAGGCTAACTGGTAATTTGTATATACTTTATTATTGTTCAGTTTTTAAAAATAAATCCCTGTTTTTCTTCTAAAACCCACTATTCAGTCTTTCTCATTCAGTTAATGGCAATTCTGTCCTACTAGTTACTTAAGTCGATGACCTTGTAGTTAGCCTTAATTTACACATACTTTCTACAAAATCCAACAAATCCTATCAGTCTTACCTTAAGATATATTCAGAATTGAAATATGTCCATCTTTACCACTCATGACCAACCCACCATCCTCTTCTGCTTGGACAAAGTCTGTTAACTGGTTTCTCTGTTTCAAACCCTTACATTATAGTCTATTGACAGCAAGGTCTATTCTCAGCAAAAAAATCACAGTAATCCTGTTAAAAACTCTGATTATGTTCAGAATCCCCTAATAGCTTCCCATTTCAGTCAAAGTGAATGTCAATATGCTTACAACAAATGGATTACAAGACCCTACAATATCTGTCCCTCTTTTTGTTCTCTGACTTCACCTACCATTCTCACATCTGCCATTCTGCCTTTAGGCCAACTGGATTCTTTGTTGCTCTTTGAAGAAGACATATCTGTTACATCTCAATGTTTCCATTTCCTGCTCTTTTTAAGAAATGGACATACAGTTGTCCACAGTGGTTGTACAATTTAACTTTCTCATTACCAATATTTAAGGATTTCAGTACCTCCATATTGTTACCAACATTTAATATGCCAGTCTTTTAATTTCAGCCATTTAATAGGTAAGTAGTGGGATAATATTGATTTAATTTGAATTTCCCTAATGATTGATGATGCCAGTCATTTTTTATTCTCTTCACTGATATCTATTTATCATCTTTGGTTAAGTGTCTGTTCAAATATTTTATTTTTAATTAGTGGCTTTTGAAAAGTTCTTTGTATTTTCAAGATGTAGAGATTAGAGATATATATCTATATATGATTTGCAAATACTTTCATGTCTTTGTGAAAAAAGACAGTCTAATTTTGTTCTAACCTGGATGCCTTTTATTTATATATTTTTTCTTGCCTGATTGCACTTACTGAGTGTTTTTGAGAGAAATAGATTTTGTCACATGATTTTTTTTAAGTCGATATGAAAACTGTCCTCCATTACCTGATGTCAATTGTCTTGAAAAACACTGTTCTTCTTTGTTTGCTTGCTTGCTTGTTCAGGCAGTAGGTCAAATCTGGTCATTGTTATTCCATGATGACCAGAAACATAAGTCTTGTCTGACCTTTCCGATAACTTAAAAAGTTTCATGTCATTTTTTCTGTATAAAATCTTCTAATAACTTTCTATTGGTATCAGAATAAAGTTCAGATACCTCACTATGGTCTATATATACCTACCTCTTCAACTTTATTTCCACCTACTTTCTAGATCATTTTATCTGGTCATTTTCATCTTTTTTCTGTCTCTGGGAAACATAAAAGCCTTTACAATGCTATAGTTTTTTAATTTGTTCTCTGTCTAGAGAGTCAATCTTTGAATTCTTCACATAACCCACTAAGTCTCTTCTTCCAGGTTTGGCTCAAATACCATCTCCTTTGAAGTGGCTCTCCTAAGTCACTACATCACATTGGTCTGTTTTATGTGTTCTTTTCCTAATAGTATTTATCAATTTGAAGATAACTTTTTAATTTGATTTATTATTTTCTGAATTTTTTTTTTCTATTTCTTATGGGATTTAAATTTTATGAGGGCAGCGGTTTTGTCCTGTGTACATCTGTAAGTGTAGCACACAGAACTGTGTGAAGCACCTGCAAGAAGGTGAACAAATATCTATTAAATAACATGAAACCAATATTTTTAATTAGAATCCTGAAGTTAATTACTTACTTCCATATTCCATTATCACTCAAGTGAGAACATTTTATTCTATTATTTTACATTTGATTTGTAAATTGTCTGCTACTCTGAAAGACTGCAGATCATAGGCTCTTCTGAGAAGATGGGTGATTTTTTTTCTTTTTTCAGTTTCTTAATATGCATTTCTTATTGTTATACTTATTGCATTATACAGTATGAAATAATAGAAAGAAACAGGCTCTGGGGCCAAATAGTTTGTCTGCTTTCTAGATATGTATTATTTACATAAATTAGTTAATATTTTGGGACTTCAGTTTCCCAATTACTTAAGAGGGATAACTACCAGAGTTGTAAAACTTAATTGAGAGCATATACATAAGAGATCCAGCATTTAATAAGAGTGTAGAATTAGTTGCTAATTTGCCTTCGATTTTAATTTAATATCTAGATTTTATCTGTTTTACATTAGGGTTGGTGTGATTGTTTACAGGTTTTATTCTGGTTTATTCTGGGATAGCTTAGTCTATGCATAATAAGGCACATGGGAACAATAACTATGATGTAGCAAAGTAAATAGTTGTAGAAAGAAGGGCAGCTACAATAAGCACAATTGTCATTAATTAAATAATTTGGAATAAAAAATGAGTATAGAAAATTGTGTCTGTGTTCATAAAGCTTGTATGATTATAATTATAAACACAGACATATCTAATAAAAATATGTGATTCACGAATACTAATACTTAAATGCTCCTACAAGAAAATATTCATTTAATATTGTCTCACTTTTAGAAACAGGAACTATGAATTTACTGTAGAACTGCCTGTGAAGAGAAATGTATATCTATTTTCCCTAGAATTAGGACAGTAGAACTTTATTCTAGGATATAAACCCAGCAAATAATTACTTTCATTTATTAGTATCTATAATGTCCCACTCCTATGATTTTTTAAGCTGATTCCAATAGGAGATTATTGATGTTTACTGTAAGAACAGCTATAATAACAAGTTAATGTGATATTTTCCAAGATACTCCGGGCTTTTGAACATTTTTAACATTTAATTACATATTACCAATGAGCAATGAATTTTCTGCAGTTATCTGGGCAAATCTGACAGAATAAAAGGTTAATTTTAATTTAATATCTATAACACCACCTTTAGTAATTTATACAAGGTATTTACTTTACATTTCAATATTCCAGAAGCAAATACTTGGATAGAAGAAGATCAATTTATTATTAATTTATATACTATAATGTTATCTAATTTACTTTATCTGTGCTTTAAATGAAAAGCCATACTACTTGGAATGATGCCTTACACAAAGAATATGCACTGAATGTACCAAGATGAACAAGTGCAATCATACTACACAGAATATTTCACCTAACACAGAGGACTTATTTCTAAAATTTGATTCATACAATGATTTATTTAAGTTCTTACATGTAATCTTTTGTAGATAGTATATGCCTTATCTTTATTTAAAATTTTTATATTTAATTTTAATAGTACCTATCAAATACAGTACTCCCCCTTATCTGCATTTTTGCTTGCCACAGTTTTAACTACACACAGTCAACCACAGTCCAAAAATATTATATAGAAAATTTCTGAAATAAACAATTCAAGTGTCAAGGACCCCCAACCATCAACATAATCTGCTCCTGAGATCCAACCATTGCCATCCTCATGGTTCAATGACCCAGGATCACCTGACCAGATAATTCTTTTTCTAATATCTTCAAGAAGGTTAATAATAGCCTAATGCTATGTCATAATTGCATACATCATTCACCTCACTTCATCTCATCATATAGGCATTTTAACATCTCACAAAGAGGAAGGCTGAATACAGCACAATAAGATACTTGAGAGAGAGAAAGAGACTACACATATATAAATTTTCTTATAGTATATTACGTGTTCTATTTTATTATTAGCTGTGTTTGTTAATCTCTTACTATACCTAATTATAAATTAAGCTTTATCATAGGTATTGATAAATAAGAAAAAAATAAAAACACAGTATATATGGGGTTTGCTACTATCTGTAGTTTCAGGCATCCACTGTGGTCTTTGAACATATTCCCTGTAGATAAGTGGGAGACTACTGTACTGTATTTTTTGACATACAAAAACAATTTGTCTTAAAAGAAAGCGATAGATAGTATATTTTAAAATAAAAAAAAGCAAGCATTTAATCATTCAAATGACTACAATCTTATTTATTACATGTTTGCATTTTTATTTATAGCTTTCTCTTTTTATCAAGATATCAATATCTGTAACTATTTAGAAGGTAAGACTGTCCTGCCTATACATAAATGTTCTCTGTATCATTCAATTACTCACTAGGAATTAATCTTAAAAATTAATATTAACTTAAATTTTATATACATCTATATATCTACATGCATATGTATTCTGTTTTGGAATTAAAAAGTACTTTTACAACATTTTATTATTTGCTGCTTTCTATACGAATAAAAACTTTACCAATTGGAGCAGATGAAGCACTTTTAGTGCTCAAGAGAGAGGGTGTTTAGCATATTGCTAGGAGACTACATTCACATCCTCCATAATAACAGCAGTAATTATGTGCTTCCTGGTGCAGGGCATTAGAAGCACTGTCAGTTATGTCTCAGCATGCCACAAATTAACTCATACAATCTTCATCATTTATTTCAAGCAGCTCATCTGCCAAGCTGACCTATGCTGTAATCAAACTAAATTGTACACTTTTGCTGCATTTGCATATTTCTAATTTTCATACACACATTTTTCATTCATTCTTTGAAATAGTTTTGTTGTAAGAAAGGCTGGCTAAATGAATTTTCTCTCAATTTGCTTCAATAAAAAAATAAAATTTCTGAAAAAGTTTCAACATATTTCATACATTTTTTTTTTATATTTCAGTAAAATATATCTTTTATAACCTATACTCCCTAAAGATAAGGCCATCTAACCTATTTCCTTAGTATTTACATTATTTGAAAGAACAGTACATTTTACAATCAAGATCAAGCTCTCTAATTATTTTTAATAATACATTTCAGTGTTAGAGAGTATACAGATTAGCATTTTGAGGTATTAAACGTGCTTTTAATTAATGTGCAAGGTTATTGTCTTGGAGGCATAGCATTCCTATTTTATTTTATAAAAATATTCAAACTTTATCTTATTGTCCTTATTTGAAAATAAACATAATACTATCTAGGGTTGTTAAAAGCGATAATTTGATAAATGTTTGTGAAGTACTTAGGATAGTGTCTAGCAACATGTAAGTAGTGTCTAAATGGCCACTATTATAATTATTATTTTTTTTTCTGTTGAGGATCACCCTATATATTTTATTTTTCCAACTCTTACCAGCCAGTGGATTTAAAATAAAATCCTTCCTTTTGAAAGTTAGTGTGAGTATGTATGTGTGAAAATTATATGTATATGTAGAATTTATAATAAAAGATTGCTGCTTATTCATAGCTATATATTTCCTTATAACTGACATATGTTGAGTTTTTTAGGGATATCTTTTGAAATTTGCATGGAGTTTTTAGAACAGTTCTGGCTCTCATGTTAAAAATAAGCCTCCTTACTGTGGCTGACTTTAATCTCCCTAAACAGCATACTAGGCTCTTTTACTAGGGAGGCTAATATAATTGCAGAAATGTTTCCTTTGAATAATCCCTGGGATCAGGTCCTCTGAGGTGAAATGCCCTAAATAAATAATATAGCTATACTGTAGCTGGTGCTTTTTTGACCCTAAACATGTTATTGCAGAGGCTGTTTCTTGCCTATTTCAATATCTGGTCTCTTTTCTCGTGTCTGGATATCTGGATCACAGTTTATCCCGAAATAATAACTGCAAATCCCAGTCTTCTTTGCAGTAAGTGAGGTCTGGTTACTGAGTTCTGGCCATTTAGATATAAATGAATGTACTTTGCATCAGCTTTTAGACAATTTCATAAACGTCGTTTTCTCCCTTTCCTCTCTTCTTCCTACCTGTTGCTTGGAAAGAACTAATAAATGGAGCTTCTTCTACCATTTTGAACATTTAACCATGATGTTATAGAGATAAAAACAGAGAAAAGAAGCAAAAGAACAAAGAATACTAAGTTCTCGTGTCTTGTAGAACCAACATATACTCTTGGTCTACTTGTATCTTGACTTCTTTTTTGTAATTAAAAAATAATCCATATCTGTACTTATGCTGCTTGTTATAAATATGATTGGGTGCTTCGTGCACTTACCAAGGTTGAGGCAGAGTAATTAAGTGTATATAATACATGGTAACATTAGCAATATATCCCCACAAAATAAGCAAATAATGAAAAACATATATATTACCTTAAGGTCACCCTTTCCGATGAGCGTTCCAGTGTAGGTATGTGGAAGTCTGGGGGGAAAAGAGAAGTGCGATCCAAGGGCTTTTAAATAAAATGGCATTGATAGTGTCCCCTCATCACAACCTTCTTTCCAATTATCTTAGAGGTTTGTTGGTTGTGAAGAATTATAAATCTGAATTAGGTACCTTTTAGTGAGTTTCAAAAACACGAAAATATTGTCCCTAAAGAGAATATAATTATGCTTTCTTAGTGGTTTAATTCGCGATTTCAAGTTTTACCTTATTATTTATTACTATGAGAATGTAACATTCTAATGTACTTGTAAACATAAGTGCGTGGAGGAAGAAAGATGGCTGTGGTCAAGATGGCTGTGGTCAAGCTCCCTCCCTATACTCTTAGCAGCTAACCCAAGCGGAAGTGACTCAGTGCTTCTCCCCTTATGTACCCATATGGCCCGTGCGCATGCGTGGGCTCCTATAACTTGGCGGTGTGCCACTATTGTTTAACCTGTGAATAAAAGGCACCGCCACCGCCACCCTGTGTGTTTAGCTGTGCCCTTGCTGAACTAAAGAGCTATGTTGCAGTTTCCTAGGGCTCCCTGCATTTTCTTCCAACTGTCTGAGCCTCCTACTCCTTACCTCGGAACCTTGAATTCGCAGCAATATACTTAATGTAATCACGATGCCTGTGTGTGTGTGTGTGTGTGTGTGTGTGTGAGAGAGAGAGAGAGAGAGAGAGAGAGAGAGAGAGAGAGAGAGAGAGAGAGAGAGAGAGAGAGAGAGAGAGAGAGAGAGAGAGAGAGAGAGAGAGAACAGATTATCTAGAGTATTTGTCACTTTGTGATTTATCCCTGCACTTCTTGAGGTTTAATAATTCTTCATCTCTCATAATTTGTGAGCCAACAAAAGCCTCGATTTTTAACCTAAGCTAAAAAGTTGAGTTTCTGCTACTTGCAAAGAAAAAAACAAAAATAAAAACGAATATTTCTATTATGTCTATGACATATGAACTTGGAGAAAACCTAGATTTAATTACTCAGTTTTTACAGGTGTCTGAGACAGGGACATCTCTGAAATCTCATTCTCTGCATCTATAATTTGGGAATAATTTTACCTGCTTCATGGTACTGTGTTTTGTCAAAATAAGGCACTTTTATTACACAATTTCTACTAATAGTAATTTTCAATCACTCTTTTTTCTAGTTACTTACATGTGTATAGCCAGGGAACTATTATTTTTTATGTGGTGGGGGGGAGGTGAGGACTGCAATACTGAGATAACAAAGAAAAACCTACTGAGCTAATTAAGTCAAGATTATGACTCAGGATCTCCTGGGTTCTAATTTTTGCTTCATTGTGTTATTGTGAGATCACAAGTAGTTCAACATTTCTATTATCCCATTAATAAAGCTCAATTTGATCTTTTCATTAATATAAAATACCTCATAAATGTTTAAACTAGTTTATTCATATTTATTATTTCTTTGGTTAAATGTAAAATACTAAATTCAGAGTATTAAATATACTTGCAATTATTTCCCATTAAAATAGTATAAAATATTTTCTCCTGATTTAACAGGTTTTTCTTATTTTTTCATATTCTTGGCTTTTTTATAGGTAGGAATGAATGCCAAAATTTGCTAGTAATTCAAGATGAAATGAGATTATTATAAAAGAGAGTATCACCTTTTTATGAAAGATACACATAGATATTTCTATGGTCTTTCAAAATAAGTATGAGATATATTCAGTCTTGCTTTCCTAATGTAATCCATATAGTCGGTTGCTCCCAGGTAATTAATATGAAGCTATTCTAGTTAGAGTATTATAAAAGAAACACACATTTGACAGCTTGCATTTTTCAGTTCAACTACTAATTTAAAAAAAAAGGAAAAGGGAAAGCCTAGCATTTATTTGAGAATAAATGTCACTAATATCTGACAAGATATATATAGTCATCCATAGTACCAAAAATAAAATACAAGGTGACATATGCATTATACAAACTCACTATCATCCTTAGAGATTAAGATTTTAAGATAACATGGCTATTCTGGAGACAGAGCTTGGTACAGGGAAAAGATAGATACTGGACCATGATACCATACCTGATATTAATTTTGGTTTTGGCAACTTCAAAAACTATAAGAACTATCATTTCACTTATCTAGATATGAGCTTCCGAATCTTTAAACCAAGGAATTTGGGGTAAATTATTTTTAATATCCCCCTTTGAGTAAAACATGTTTAGAATTCTAATTTCAGGTATCTTGACTAGGATTTAGGTAATCAAGATACCTAAAATTAGATAATCTTGACTATAAAAGGTTTATATGTTTACAAATATCAAATGGAACAAAATATAGTTAATTTTTAACTTTGCAGAGCATAATGTAATCTTTCAATTAATGTTACTAATGGATAAATAATACAACTAGTTAAAAATTACAAATAACTTAAATATATAAAAAATAGCTCAACTTCCTTAATTTTCATAAACAATGTATATGCGCTTTTTAATTATTTCAAATAGAATAAACATTTACTTTGTTATGATACAAATTCTCTCTCAGGTATTTACTGGTGGCATCTCATTGAATATAGTATTGCTTAAGGAACGTTTTACTCTACACTGTTCATATCCTTGAATTACGATCCTAAGAATTTATCTTAAGGAAAATTCAGATTTGTTACAACAATTTATGAACAGGATATTTATCACTGAATCATTGTGAAGTAAAACAAAAATTTGCAAAGTTGGAAATTGAAAAACATTCTTTTCTCCCCAAAACATCCACTTATCTCCTTAAGAAGTTGCAACTTATTTTGTTTGCCTATCACTTTAGAAATGGTCCACCTGCTTACTTATCTTACAACATATTTTCTGTTCTTACAAAAAGGATCATATCATTTATGTTGTATTACAAATTTACATGTCACATATACAATGAAATTTACTTCAATAGTCTTAATAACTTTATAAAATCTCACTGTTGACTTAAAAACTATCAGTGGTTTCCAATGGTAGACATTTTAAGTTTCCAGTTTTATGATGTTATAAGGAATGCTTCAATTTTTGAGGATGTACCTATACGAACTTACTTTCAAATACTTGTTATATATTATATTTCACAGTTCATATGAAAAATTACAATTAAAATTTTTGAATTACTAGCCATCAATAAATAGGATAGAATTAGAAAAAATGTACATACTATAAGAATTTCGTACCAAAATTCCACTGATTTAAGAAGATTAATTTTAAGTCAGAGGAAATAAAATATAACAATTTAAAATTTAAAAATATATTCTTCTTAAAGGTCTTCTCCTTGTTGGAGCCGTAGAAATAAAGAATTCGAACTTAAGACATGTTTGTGCTAATAAGTTTTTGATGCAAAGCATTAACACTTAAGAACGTTATATATCCTTTAATTCTTTTGCAGAGTGAGAGATTTTACAAACAGCAATTGAAAAACTAGGTTTTCTTATTTTCTCTCCATATTAAATGATTTTTACTCAAAGATCAGCTTAATAACATTGAAATGTTAACAAGATATTGACAAACAACTTAACAAGGTATTTCTCTACTTTGTTTATCAAAGAGCTACTGGCAGTTTCAGAGAAATATTTGATTCAAAGAAAACTTTGATTCCATGTAAAAATAAATCCTTATTGTCCCCACAAACAACTTTGCATTAAATTGTCATATTTCATCTCATGAAGTAAATTTTTGACTGATTATACAGATCTTGGTAAGCTTACCTTTTTCCACTCAGTAGATGAAAGCGTGGACTCTGAAGCATGAATCAGAGCTTCAACTGTAACTCATGGGCGAATGATTGGCTCTTCGAGCTTTCCTTGTTTCATGGGTAAACTGAATACTAAAATTGTTTACAAAAAACGTCATATGGATTGAATATGATTATGCATGTATAAGACTTAATACAGTTCCTGACAAAACACTATGCTCAATAATATTTTAACATACAGTTGGCCCTCCATATCCACATGTTCGGTATTTGTGGATTCAACCAACCACGAATAGAAAATATTCAGAAAACAGTATGTTGCATTGTCACTAAAGTGTACTACGTAGTTAGGTCTATGATGGCTACATCTGTATTGAACATTTAGAGACATTTTTTCTTGTCATTATTCCCTATACAGTACAGTATAACAACTATTTATCTAGCATTTATATTGTATTAAGCATTATAAGTAATCTAGAAATGAGTTTAAGTATAGGGATATGTGCCTGGGTTATATGCAAATATTATACCATTTTATATAAGGAACTTGAGCATCTGCAGATTTGGGTATCTGTGGGGGTTCTGGAATTAATCACCCAGGGATATCGAGTGGTGACCGTGATTATAGTTTTCCTTTAACCATTTTCTCATTTAGGAAAAAAAAAAAAAAGTGCAGCTCTCTGCCAGTGTTAATTTAACATCCCATATAGGAATGTTACATTTTCTAGGATTTGACATTTTCAGCTGAGAATTACTATATTTGTTAAATGGAAATGCAACTACTAAAAACAGAATGCTGTGAATAGAATGATGTCATTTGTTTCCAAAGCCTATTGATATACTATAGTGATGTGAAAATAATAAAAGCAACATATTTCGAGGCCAACTTTGGGGGTAAGGTTAGGATGGTAATCCATGAGTTATCTAGTGGTAAATGCTGCAGCCGTAAACGCCGCCAGTGAGTGTTCTTGAGGCAAATAGGAAATGAGTTAAATTATTATATCATTGAATCTATGTTCTAAATATATTATAAATATAAACAAATCATTCACAAGCTTTTTAATTCCATTACTATTAGTTATGTATCATATGTAACATACCTCCCAATCAAACGAAACACACTAATATACTATGACATCTTCCAATGCAAATGTATAAATTCCAGAACCAAAACTTAGACCAAAATACAGGTATCCTAATTCCTAGGCCAGGGCTTATATTGCATTATCTCTTTAATGGTTTTCTTCTTGTACTCAAAAGTTTTATGGCATTCGTGAGCAGTTTCCAGGTAAACTCCATAAGCAGACATCTAGGATAGTTCTCCTCAAAGTGTAGCTTCTGGATCAGCAGTATCAGTATCACCTGGGAACGTGTTGGAATGTGTTAATATTTTGGCCCCAATTCAGACCAGCTTAATAGGAACTCTAGAGGTGGGGTCCAACAATTTGTTTTGAACAAGCCCTTCAGATGATTTGGATGCACATTCCAGTTTGAAAGCCTCAGGTCTAGGCTGGATATTAGGGCATTGTTGGCCAGAAAACCCCCAAATCTGGAAAAAAGTGTTTGTGAATGGTCAGCTCTTAAGACAACCCCAGGCCTCAGTATCCTCACAAATAGGAAGAACATCACATTTTAAGCACACCAGCAGAGGGAACCACTGACTTCCAGTAAGGAATGACACAGAGGAAAAGTAGAGAAGGAAAACATTATTCTCAGGATTAACACCAAACCAAATAAACAAACAAAATAACAAAACAATAAAAACAAAACAAATAAACAAAAAAACAACAAACGAGTTAGCCAAATTGACTGACAAGAAACATACTTCATTGCTAGAAAGATGAGTCAACAAACACTTCACATTTTTAGACTCCCTTCCATCAAATGCAATAATTTTGAGGGACAGTATTTTGAAGAAATATTATAAACTAATAAACTATTTTTTTTAAAGAAATTTGTTTTTAAGTTACAAAAAACCAAGTTTACTTGGTTTACAAAGTCCTAGCAAATGAATAGTGTTGTGAAATCCTGTGCTGTCCGATATGGTATCTACTAGCCATGTGTAGTAGCTAGCTATTAAAATAAAATGTTAAAAACACTTAACATTAAATAAAATTTAAAATTTACTTTCCCATTTACAGTAATGACATTTCAAGTACTCAATAGCTGTATGTGCCTGGTGTCTATCCTGAACAATCCATGTATGAAACATTTCCATCATCATTGAAAATTTTGCTGAATATCATGGATTCAACAAACAAATGTCATGATTCATACTTTGTGTAACTGCTTCAGATGACAGGCCCTTTGGTCATTTATTTCTTGGCCTAATTACTCAATTATTTATTTCCACTCTGCTTTGTTTTGTAAGTAATTTAACACAGATAAAATATGAATAAGCACCCGAATTGAGTGATGAAAAACTATGTAATTGTAAAATAGACAGGAAACATAAGATGAAATTAGATAAAAATCCATGCCTCCTGTTCATTTTCTACAGGTAAAAATAGAATTTATGATTTCTAGCAGCATTTCCAAGAAAAAGGCAGAAAAAAAAAATGTTAAAAAGTTTGAGAAGCTTACAGAAAAGAAACTAACAAATACCCTATGCCCCAAGAAGAAGCAGTTATTCAAGTTCTAAGACTTACCAGATATTTATTTTGTGGTTTCTCATAAAAAAAAGCATGTATTAAGTAGAAAAACATGGTCTTAACATAAATTTCATCAAGCTGTTTTATATAATGTCCCTCTGTGATATCAACTGGAATCACACCAATCAGAAAAATAAATTCTATGAGATAATAAATTAATGGTAGCATTTAGCAATCTAATAGAGGATCTAAATTAAGAAAACTATTTTAGAATAATTAGTCTTACAGAGCCTTTTATGTTATTTGTTGCATATATGACTTTGAGAATCTTATTATAGGTATGGTTACTCTAATCAAAAATGAATATTCACATAAATTTTCATACAATTTAGGGGTTTCATATAACTTACACTTATGTGTTTGCACTTCAATTCTTTATTATCTAAGTAATGGAGGCTGTTAAGAATTTGTATATTGTTTAGAATATACACCTCAGAGAGTAATTCTTACTCACTTAATATTTGGATAGATGTAATATATCAAAGATTACAAGATTAGGTTCTTTAAAAAGTCCAAGAACATTGTTTTTCTATTTTTGGTTAAAGATGACATTATACACTTTACATGTCAATCAAGAGAGAGGTTGTATTGACCTCTTATTTTAAAACTTGATGAGATTAAAAATTATGTGTAACTGCATAGAAAATCAGCCTACCTCTCATTATCAGTAAGTTGAAGGAATGATCATGAACTGAAACCTTTGCAAACACTCACTACTTGTTCACTATCATCAGCAACATCACTAGCAACCAGGAGTCTGGTTGACAACTTGGGTTTAAAGAGAGTTAATGATGGTACAATGTCAGGCTGAATGAAAGTGTCTTGGGGCATGCCAAAAAACTCTGCTTTGACCTTTTCCATTTCAATGGAAAATAACTTCAACGCATTTGCAGAGGACACAAATATAAGAGAGAGAGTGGCTAAGTGACTGACAATTTAAATTTTAAAAAAATGTATGAGATAAAATCATCCAAATGTGTTTTATTTGTTAATATTTAGTATGTATAATGGTGTTATTATACATTAAATGTTAAACTTAACTAAATGTATTTTCTTTATAGTAACTCTGGTATGGATTTTGTTTGAATGGAAATTTTTTATGAGCCATAAGTGATATGAAGGGCTACAAAATGAAATACCATGTTTTGCTATAATAAAAGAAGTCTAATGTAAAGTTAAAGGAAGTGGTAAAAAATTGTCCCTGGGCTCTACACTGGTATTTTGTTTGGTATTGAGCAACACGTTTAAAAACAAACACTGACAAGTTACTGATGTCTGAAAACGTATGCTAAGATTGATGCAAGTTCTGTAAACTGCCACCTGGTAACACTTTAACAATAAAATTAACATCAAAATCAGAACTACTGGAGAAAAATCAATCTGGCCAGGAGAAATGTTATTTGGGAATGATGAAACACAGATTAAAGAATCCAGGATTAGTCAGGTGAATAGTGCTTATGGCCTTATTCTAGAGAAGAGCAATTTTCAAGCTAAGGACAGTGGAATTGTCAAGAGACGGCAAGGTCCCATTCCTGTAGGGATTGTTTTTGAGAGTGGTTGGTAGTTTTCTGAAGCAGATGCTCAGGAAGACCATAATAAGGATTATGGAACAACTGGATATTTAATATTAGGAAGAAATCTGCAATTTAAAACAAGTGCGAAGGAAGAGCTAAATTAATATTATTGAGGATAAATATATGAACTACTTAAGTCATTTCTATTTATGTTT